>NW_017729000.1:13081114-13132987 GCF_001723915.1 Gavialis gangeticus | reverse complement strand
GTCTGACAGGACCTGCCACTGATGAACCCATGCTGATTGCCCCTAAGCATGCAGTCCCCTGCTGGCCCCTCCTGGATGTGTGCCAGAATAATTTTCTCGAACAGCTTGCCTAGGATCGAGGTAAGACTAACTGGCCTGTAGTTTCCCGGGTCCTCCTTCCTCCTAATCCTGGCTTCTGCTTTCTGAAGCCATGCAGTTCTCCAATCCTCTATCACCATTCCTCACAAAAATTACCTGAAACTTATCAAGTTTTGCTCAAATGGCTATTGGTTAGTTAAAAATAAAAACTTGTGTATGGACAACCTGCTATCTGAGTAGTGCTCTTTAAAGAGAAGTTGAGGAATGTGCTTTTCTGAACATCTGTCACATTAATAATAAATATGGCAAATCTATATTTCCATGTGGCTCTGAGGCCTCCCTGATGTGATTCCATCAGTAGCAGTAATCACACCAGACCTCATATCTTTTTAATTTTGTTCTACTTTGCAAAACACTTCCAGCCTAACTCAAGCAATTCCTCATAGTCTCAACAACTCTAATGCCACTGCAACCAGGCCAAAGCAAGGACACAGAATACAGCAAACACGGTGCAGAAGAGAAGAGAAAAGCAACAGGAGCCATGGCATTGGCAGAGGAAACAAAAAGTAGAATCAAACCTGGCAGTCATTAAAAGAGAGTGCACTGTAGCCAAGGTTCAGTATTCCCTGCCTTGTTCTGTTGAGTTGATATGTTCATTTACATCATTTGCTTATTCTAAGTTGACGTATGCATCTTCTGGGAATGAGTAGGGTAGTCATCATAGATGACAGTCCAGTTGAACTCTGTTGTCTATTGATAGGAAACACGGTGCCTTTATGGCCTCTATTTTTCTCTTGAAGAGAGAAATAACTGTGGATGTGGGCTGTGAGGGGACTGGCAAAGTGACCACCTTGAGATCTCTTTCTCTCTGGATAAGGCAGTGAAGCCAGTTGGCTCTTAGGCATTGCCTGTCTAATTTGAGCAGCTGCCAGGCCTTGTGGTACATAGACCCAATCCTGGGGTGTGGGGATTGTGGGTGTATTTATGCACATCTGTACAACTGCAAGTCTTGCCATTTTTATATCAGTTGTACTTGTCCTTGTGTTCCTATTTATTTTATCAGCGATTTATTTGTGTGAATGCTGCCCAATCACCCCAGTGGCACTGTGACTACATCACCGAATGCTCTGAGGGATGCATTTGCACCCATCCCTTCAGTGGTAGATTTTGGTTTAATTACCAAAATCCTCGTGTAGCAGTGCAGAAGAGAAGGGGCTACCCCAAGTCATAGCTAAGGTGAAGAAACTAAGAGGCAAAACAAGAACAAAGATGCCACACTTTTAAACTGTTTCCGTTCAAAATTAAATTTAAAAAAAAGGAAGAAAGGCACTGATGGGAAATGAGGAACCCCAACGTACAAGCACCGGAACAGTTAACCATATGAGAAGTAACAGTGGGAGAAAGGCAGCAATTATATACGCATTCCAGAGAGTTTCCAATTTCCAGGGAGCCTGATACGAGCTATAACCATGGGTCATTTTCTACTACCCAAACTAACTCCGTCTTCCTCTTCGCAAACATTACTTCTGGCAAAATGTTGATGGAAATGAGTAAAACCATGTACACACAACATAGCAAAAAAAGGGTTACGTTTAAAATCATATAGCCCAACAATTGATTTTTTTTTTTTAATTTGCTTTTTATTGATTTTGCAGATTTACTCAGACACTGTTTTGGTCATCACATCTGTAATGTTAAAGCAAAAAAAAAAAGAAGGAAAGAATTCAGGAAGCAAGGGCAATTGATTATTTCTTCCTTTGATCTCATACCATATTGTCCCTTCTGCTGCACAGTAGGCCAAATCCTTCTCTAGCACAAGCAAAGCCTTCAAAACCATAAGATGGGAACCTGTTTACATAACAGCTGATTCAACACTTTTATATTTAATAACGCATACAAACGCATGCAAATCGTACCAGGCCCAATTCTAAAAATACAACCAACTCAACAGTTGCTAATCAGTTCATTGATTTGCGCTCATGCAACAAGACAAATTCAGTCTGACAGTCCATGATGGGAGAAAGCCTTTTAGTTAACTAACCTTGACGAAGGGATGTGGAAGGCTTGTAGCAATGTTGGCCAAACATTGAGTCATAACCACCTTAAAGCAACTCCTCTGAGAAATTTCAATTAGTCTTTTGCTCAGTGATTTCCTTTTCAGAGTAATCTTAGAGGTTTTAGAAGGGGCTGTAAAGCCAGTGAAAAAATCTAGAAAATAGGAGTAATTTAAGGAGAGCATTACTGTAAATTGGAGTGGCCAGGATAGATCCTTTATTACAAAAAGGTCAAAAATAATTTTGACGAGCTGACTGTGAGTTCAGAAGGTCCCAATTCTGTACTCCTAATTTGCATTAAGCTTATTGACATCAGTAGGCACTGGGTGCCCACTAGAATTGGGCAAGGACCTCACCTCATTGCTGGTTAATTATTTTCTTTATCAGAGTTATATTCATGGATCAAAAGGAGGCACCAGACATAATTTGCCCATAAGTAGCAACAAGGGTGGAGTGTGCAATTACAACCCGAGTTAGATCCAGGATTTGGACACTCAGTTCCAATTTGCTTACCTGAGAACTGACCATCCTAATTTTTCCAACAGCTTTGGAAAATGTCAGCCTGTCAATTGAGCAAGTTTGCAGCTGTCCTAGCCAGCACTGAGCTCCAAGCATAATGAAATGATAATAAAAGATCAGGAGGGCAGGCAGATATACAGTTAATACCTACCTGACCAGGCAAGAATGTAAAGCTACTGAGACTAGTTTTTATGGAGGGTTCATAGAAGGGGATATGGAGATTCTAAAAATAGCTTTGGGGGGCTAAAACTTTCCCCATAATGCACTGGGGAGAAGGGGATGGTTACTATTTTCGTTTTAACTATCAACATGCTAGATTCCTAGCCCAAGATGCCTAATTTGCTTCAAGCCCCATCAAAGCCTGAAAACTTAGGTATGTGGATCTCCATGTATGGATCCAATTGCAGGATCAGGACCTGAGATTCCTGGAAGCTTCTGGGTTAATCCTAACTAAGACTGAAAACAGTTGTTGCCTTTCAACCCCTTTGTGCCACCATTAAATGTTTTATAGTGGCACAAAGCAACAGCAAATAGATGTCCATACCTTTTGATGCACCAAAGGGACTGAGGGAGCTGGAAGGTGGGGGGAGAGAGGGGATGGTGTCGTGTTGATAGAAGCTGCTACCTCAGTTTCCCTCACTAGTTAAGCTAGTTTAAAATTTTGCTATGGTAAGCATACTCCAGAATAAATAAACCATCTAAAAAGAGCACTTCTTGCTTATTGCTCTCCTCCAGCCACTTCTAAGATGTTCAAACCCTCCTACTACTGTAGCCTTGCTGCAGGAGAGGGAAGGGATTTTCCCCACAGTTCCTTCTTTAATGCCTGCCCTTCGGTCCTGAAAAAACCAGCTTTGAACACCTGGGATAGTCTGTTTTTTCTTCAGGCCTATTCCTACATAGTTTGCTAAACAGATTGAATAGGTTCACCAAAGCTTAACCATCTCCTTTGATATTGCATCGCTCGCTCGCACCAATCACATCGACCGATCGCATCCATTGACCCTTCGCAACGATCCATCCCATCAGTCAATCCGATCGCTCCCTCCCCTCGATTGCGCCCATCGATCCATCGCCTCGATTGCATCAATCCTTCGCCTCGATCGATCGCCTCAATCGATCCATCAATCGCACTGACTGATCCATCAATCGCATCCATCGATCACATCGACGAACCGCATCGACCGATCAATGGCACCCATCGATGGCACCCACCGCATCAATCAGTTGTGTCAATCGGATCAATCAGTCGCATCGATCGGTCGCATCATTCAGTCAACTGCATCACTTCCGCGCATCGAGCCATCAACCGCATTGAGCGCATCGATTGATCAATCGCATCGGTTGCTTGCATCCATCAATCGCATCCATTGCTCACATAGATCCGTTGCAATCAGCCACATCGATTGATCCGTCGATCGCCCGCATCGCACTGTTGATCGCATCCATCCATCGATCGCATCGCATCCATCGATTGATCGGTCGGTCGCATCCGTCTCTCACGTTGACCCCATCGCCCGACCCTGTCGCATCGCATCGATCGATCGCAGCGCGTTGCATTGCGTCGATCGATTGCTCGCATTGATCAATCACATCAATCGGTCGCATCACTCGCATCGACCGCGTCAATCGACCTCATCGATCAATCCGTCGATCACCCGCATCTCGACTGCATCAAGCCATCGATCGCCCACATCGAGCCGTCAATCGCATCGACGCAATGCGATGCCATCCATCGATCGACCGACGCGATGCAACCAACCGACATGACTGACCGACGCGATGCGACCGACCGACGTGACCAGCCGACTGAATCACATCGCTTTGCGTCGCATAGCAGTGAACGATCGCATCGTGTCGCATCGACACGACCGCTCAACGCAACCGCATCAGCGCGACACGACTGCATCGGCGCGACACGACCAGCAAATTCCTCTGCCCGTGTCTCTGCCTGGGTAGCTGCATGCTCTTTCCAGCTGGGGATCCCCTCTTTGAATGTGTCTTGTGGGGCTAGCTCTTCCCAGCGACGCGACCGCATCGACGCGACCGACCGCCCGCTCCCTCAATGGCAGGCATCGCTCACTGGCGTCGATGGCAGGCATCACTCGATTGATGGACCACTTGGTCGCACGCACTCGATCGATGGACTACTTGATTGCGCGCGCGCATGCTTGAGCAGTCACACGCGGTCCCTCGACCTTTGGTCGATCCCTTGATCCGGCAGTCGATCGATCCGTCGATCGCCCGCATTTCGACCACATCAAGCCGTCGATCACCCGCATCGAGCCATCAATCTCATCAATGGATGGCATCGCATCGACTGACCAACGCGACACGACCAACGGACATGACCGACTGACGCAACGCGACTGACCAACGCAACGCGACCGACCGAATCACGTCGCGTCGCATTGCATAGCAGTGAACGATCGCATCGCGTTGCATCGACGCGACCGCTTGACGCAACCACATTGGCGCAACATGACTACATCGGCGTGACGTGACCGGCAAATTCCCCTGCCCGTGTCTCTGCCTGGGTAGCTGCATGCTCTCTCCAGCTGGGGATCCCCTCTTTGAATGTGTCTTGTGGGGCTAGCTCTTCCCAGCAACGCGACAGACAGACCGCGTCGACACAACCGAGCGGCCGCTCCCTCGATGGCATCGCTTGCTGGCATCGATGGCAGGCATTGCTCGCTCGATGGACCGCTTGGTCACACACACTTGATCAATGGACTGCTTGGTTGTGCGCGCGCACGCTTGAGCAGTCACACGCGGTCCCTCAATCCTGTGGTCGATCCCTTGATCCCACAGTTGAGCGAGCCCACGATCCAGCCCGCGAGCAGTCCCGTGATCCCACGGTCGATCCCGCGATCCATCCATCAGATAGATAGATAGATAGGTAGATAGACAGATAGACAGACAGACATTTGCAAACTATCTTTTGTAAAATGAAAGCTAGGAGTCTGGTGTGTTCGCATGACTCCCGAATGTAGGGATTAAAGAAAAACACTGCACAACACACCACAGTTGACTATGAAATCACAGCCATTGGCTATGGTCTGATACAACCAAGACATTACAAAATGTGCAAAAATGCAAGCTGGCACAGGCTTTGCCACAGGGCAGGTAGTATGAAAAAACTCAACTTTTTTTTTTTTTTATGAGGACACAGAACTGGTTTCTTGTTGACATTAATGCATCAAGAACAGCTGCCACTGAGTAACGTCATTAATTTTTTAGCATTGTCCCCATAGGTTTCTGCAGGAACAGAGGTCACACTACTCAAGTACAGTGGTCACCTTTAGAAATCCATGACCTGATTCTTCTCTTACTTCTAATTTATACCAATGGAAGTTGAATGCTAATGTATTCAAAGGAAGATAGCATTTAAAAATTGAAAAATGTTTCAAATTAAGTTGCTCACTGAGGGGGTGACAGACCCTTTTGTGCTGAGAAGGTGAAGGATTTTTTAGGTTTAATTTAGAAAAAAGGAGGCCAAATTGCACGTACTTCTAAATCCATGCAATGTCACTCAGTCGGAATACAGATGTACCCCAAGGTCTATACTATATGTAGTTCAACTGTATGTTGAATTTAGTTAAAGTGATACCAAATCCTACTGTGAAAACAGTCCTAATCACAGAATAGTGAAGTGAAGCCACGAATGGCCTCATGTCTGAAAGCCACATTTCAAGATCTATTATAGGTCACGCAAATGATAGTGGTTGGTTTCATTCAATCTGCTTGTGGACCTCTGACCTCCTTAAAACAAACGGTGATTTAAAAGAATCTTCCATTTTATATTTCAACAGCAAAAAAATTAAACAAACTACAGATATTTACTATGGGGGTGGAATTTGTTTTCAAGAGTATAAATACCATTACGTCATGTAGTCTGACCTTCTAGATACTACAGAACATTACATTTCACCCAGTTATCCTTAAACGGAGTCCAGTAACTTAAGTCTAAAGTACTTTAGTCTAACTCTCTAGACTAACCGCTATAGGCAAAAGACAGAAGAGTTAAGTATCATCAGTTAACTCCTGAAACTCTGGTAATGGTGGGCAATTGAAAAAAAATGGAAAGAATTTCATTCAAAAGCAATGTGACGTGCTCACACTTCCTGCTACAGGGTACTCTGTAAACACCAACTTTTTCAGTGAATGCCATTATTGCAGACTCTGGCTGAAGTTATCCTGAGGGAAGGGCTAAGATGACCATAAGAGTTAAGCTGACCATATGCTCCAAGGACAATCATAGTGTGACAAAGCATTTAGTGAGGAAAAAAAGAGAGCTGAAAGGTCAGGTACAGACATTACATTTCTATTGGTATAAGTGATTGGAAACCAATCTATCCCCAGCACAGAACAGAAGTAGACTGGTTTTAAAATGGTGGATCCTGGTCTAAGATTTGCCCTTTTCCCCACCCCTACCCCCCAAGAGCAAACACATGTTTTGCTCGCTACCAAACTAAAACTGTGTTGCTTACAGGAAACCGCTTAACTTAAATTGATTTTACCTCAGGCTTTTTGAATGTCTGTACCTAGCCCAAATGAGCCAAGGCTCTTTTTAAGCAGGGCACAAGAAACATTTTCCTTGCAATACATTATTAAGGTACAAACAAAACTGCCACGGTAACAATGACTTCAAACGGACAAACACTATCTCATGATATTTTACCACTCCACCAAACTGTACCCATCACAACCTAAATCAGACATCAGAGCTTTGCCATGTGTTCAGTTCCAAAATACAGATCTAGTAATGGTACTATTATTCAAGAGGAAAACATTTTGATCCATCTATATGAAAGAGTTTCATCACGTTTCCATAATTTTCAGATTTTAACGCTGCTCGTTAAAAAAATGCACACCAATAATTCAGGGCCACCCTTGTTTCCATACAGCAAGGAATTCCAGTGCTTCAGGTGACTGTTCCATGGGATGTAATATTTCTTTTTGAGGTTGTGAGCAGCTGATTCGTTCTATTTTAATGGCCACTGTTAAAGGTTTCATGGGCGAAAGTTGAGACCAGATCTCTTTGTAATAATTCTTTAGGCTATTGCATAATTTATGGCCTTTATGCACTTTTCATGACCTAATTTACCTTCCTCTTAAAACATTTTGTAAAATCCATGTCCCATTCAAAATGATATATATCCCATTATAAAATATACCCAGTACTTTGCTACCAGAACGGCATTTTATGTGTATAAACTAAGAGGCATTACGATATAGCAGAATTATCCGCAGACATTCACGGATATACACAACATAATGGAATTATGAGCAATTTGGTATACGCTGTCAAAAATATAAATGCAGGGAGAGTTTAGCAGTGGACCAGCAAAGAATGTTTCATAAAAGCAGTAGACTTTTACAAGCAAGATTCTCCAACAGGGGAAAACGTGAAGTGGCGTAAAAAGGGATAAAGGGAAAAGGAAGAGAATCAACTCAGAAAGAAATTGTGATCTTAAATTTTGTTATATCTAACTACGAAAGAGACACTCTTCATGAGCACCATACAATATCAAAATTGCTCTAAGACCCAAGTGAACCCAAATGTAAAAAATACTGTGGGAAAGTTGTAGTTCTGTAGACAGCAATATTCACCAAGAAAAATTACATTTATGCAAGCTGTTGTACTTCCCAACATAACTGAGACTCTAGCCAAACCTACCTCTTACAAGACAACAGAAAGTGTCTTCCAGAGACTCCCAGAACACAGGAAGTTTAAACCCATTTTAATGGGATTAACCCACATCTGAGTCGAATAGAAACCTCAACTCCAACCTCAATCGTGCTTCTCTGGCTATACTCCTACCCCACTGCGTATGGCACTGTAATAAGTAATGAAGCTTTAATGTGTGCCACTTTCTAGAGCACCATGGGATTGATTGTCATGTTCCCCTCCCTGAGACGTGTCCTTTCCTAGAAATAAACTTTCTGCAAGAGAGAAACTCTCATGTTCATAAGAATACTCTCCTCAGTTTGTCCTATAAAAATATTGCACAGATTATTTTAATTCATCACCAACGGCCTTTCTTGAGCAACATATAGTCATCCGAAATATGATGGTGTGTGTACTTATTACATATATGCTGTGGGTGGATGAGTTGGTGGTGAGTTCAGTAAAAGCAGGTTTCACCATCTTCAAGCTATATTTAAAAGCATGCTTGCTTCCAATAAATGCCTACACAGAGCAACATGGAGGAGAGGTGTCACTCTAGAATACTTGTTTCCATTAAGGTTCAGTACAAAAAGGAGAAGCATTTTATATAAAGTACTCACTTTTTTTCTTCTCTAGATTGTGAAACATTTGTCATGCAACATTACTGAATCACTTCTGCAAATGACTATAGGTTTGACTCCTTGGATTCTTCATTGAGCTCATTGAAAAAAAAAATCAAAACTGAGCTGCATTGATTTGATAAGATCTATGAATTGCAGGAAATTTTTCTGTGTGATGCTTAGAGAATACAAAGTGTCCAATGCTGTGTATGTCATATTATGAGCATCAAATGTGTTTTTCACAGCCACTCACTAATATTCACTTTGCATTAAATTTTACTGCTCGTATTCCTGCCAACAAAATTGTTCACTACAATATTCATAAGAAGCAAATAGCAGTAATGCCTTGTTAAGACAAAATGACCAGTTCTTGCTTCTTCACTCTTCCTATAGTTTCTATTTCTAATATTGTCTTTTGGTTGATATTAAAAAATACCACTTTATAACATCCAACAATCAAGCATACATATTCCCTAGGGCTGTGAGAAGTTTTGGTCACTGATTCAATTTGGATTCAGAGATTTGGCCACTGAATCTCCGCCCAATCAAATCAGAAGACCCTTAAATCTCTCCAAATCGAACTGGAACCATCCAAATCTATTCAGAGAGATTCAGAGATTTGGACATTGACACAGCTTTAAATGTTTTTTCTACATACCTTGAGGTACCAGGCAGCTCATGAATGCTGAGATGCTGGGGCGGATGGAGCATGGGGGGGCCCCAGCATGCTTGGCGGCGGACCCGGAAGTGGACCACCAGAAGCACTTCCAGTCCACTTCCAGGTCTCCAGCAAAGAGCGTGGGGAATCTCCTCCCCATTCCCCGGCTTGGCAACTGGTGCCTCCTCGGTCTAGGGGGGCACCCTGGGTCCCCCTGCAGCTGATCACCAAGCCGGGGGGAGTGCAGGGGGGTGTCCCTCGTGCACTTGGCAGTGGATCCGGAAGTGGACTGGAAGTACTTCTAGTCCACTTCCAAGTCCGCTGCTGAACACACGGGGGGCCCTCGTGATCCTGTGGGAAGCTCCATTGCAGCGTGCTCCTATGAGAACCATCGCAGCGTTCACGAGCCATGCCTGGTACCTCGAGGTACGTAGAAAAAACATTTAAAGCTGTGTCTATGGCTGAATCACTGATTTTTCTGAATCAGCATCAAATCTTCAGATTTGGAATTGGCTGAATCAAATCGGGACAGTGATCCGAATCAACAAATTGAATCACTGTCCCCTGATTCAAGCCAAATCCAAATCCAAATCAAATACAGCCCATTTCACACACCCCTAATATTCTCAAGCAGAAACCCAGATTTACAGACAGCTGTGTTGAGTTACCATTTGGTAAACCATTCCCCCCCACCCCATCACCTTCCAGATACTTGGAGTCACATGACTGTATATTTTAAACTCATATGCTATACATAGCAATATACACTGGATATTTCTGAAGTTTTGTGCAACACAAACATTTGCTGGACTTCTCGGTTCCCCTTTCAAAAAAATCCTCAAGTTAAAAATGCATCTTTATTTCGGTATGGGTACTGAACACAAGACTGCATATTGCTTTTGGCAGTGATAAAAATCAGACTGTCATTCCTACTGTAGATTGAGTACTGCTCATATATATCTTGCCTTTTAAGTCCATTCTAAGCTGTAGCACAAATAAAGATGAATACTATCTCTTTCAAAGCTAGCACAAAAACACCACTCAATCTTTCAGAAACTGAACAATACTTATCACAGTGCACAGAATTCTGTTTAAGCTTATAAATACTTTTTATTATTTCCAGATTTCATTTAAGATTTTTGTTAAATCCTTTCCCTAAAATTTGCCATTTTAGCCTCTGCCTATCAGTATAAGATTTGTATCAGTTTCCAACAGAGGAACTACCAGTAATGGACAGCTCCAATATCAATTTATAGGAGCTTGAAAGTAACTGTCAAATTTTATACATAGCCAAGAGCTTTGGTCTGCTTGCAGTGGGAAGAAAAGCTAAGCCACTGAAAATTACTAAAGGCTTAAGCCCAACAGCCTTCTAAGCATCAAAAATATCAGTTTGCTATATATATTTTTTCATTTCAATCTCCTTAAATAAATAATTCTCACTGTGGCAATACATATCGGTATTCTAATACTGTGGAAGGAATAACTTATCTACCCTCTCAGGTCACTATTCAATTCGGGTTCTTAGCAAAGACAAACTGCTGACACTTCTTTCACATGTACCAGGAAAAAAGTGTTTTATATCCAATTCCGCTAGTTTCTGCCGATTCCACACACAGTTAGATTTTTGGATCATCGCTTTGGCTTATCACCACTGCCAGTAAGCAGATAAGAATCAAACGGTCTAACCAATAGGACAATGCAATTTGGACAGCAAGAGTGATGTGAATTTCAAGCCAGACTAAGGCCTAGAGTCTATTTAGATGTGCGGGCTTTCTATACAGAACGCTCTGTATATCTATGTCCCAAAATAAAATGAGTGGGAGGGAAAGCCAGCCCCACTTTTAAAACACACATTCATGAAAGTACAGCACCGTTGGGATGGATCCTCCTTTCAGTTACGTAACAGTAGATTCAGAGGCACCCCATTAAAACCAGCGGAGACGTTCCACTGGAAACACGGCCTGGAACTCCCTCTGCTACTATCCCATCTTCAATTCTGCTTGTGTGTTACAGCCCTTCCCCTACTCTGTGTCAGTCCAGGTATTTCGAGTGGGGCAAAGAGCATCTCCTATTCTGTGTTTGCACAGTACCAACCACAGATTCCCTCCCTTGGCTTTATATGCAGCACACACACGTTTCCATTTACCATAATAAACATGAATAACAATGGCATCCCAAGGAATTGGAGCAAGAGAAACAGATATTGATCTTTTTTGTCTATGCCGTGAAAGGACTCACCTTGTGTGAAGGAATTTCCCCACTGGCTGTTAAAATCCACTTTCATTCTTCTTTGCTGCACCAAAATAATTCAAGAGGGACAGAGTAGGGTCAAGGATGTGGTTCAGTACATTTTCAAGATCTATAAAGATAAATTAATCCATACAAGAGACAGCACTGACACCCTTTCACCGTAGCATTTGCGCATGAGACCCTGAGCAGAATTTGGGGTGCTAGATAAAAATTAAGTTATGATAGACGTGACATCCAGATCCAACTTCCAAACTTACCAGGCCTAAAGTATTAGCATTAAAGTAGCTTTACCATTGCAGTATATGACGTACTTGGTTACCAAACCATTGCTTTAGGCACCTTCAATTATTTTACTAAAAAATGTGTACTGCAGCTTCTCTCAAACTACAATGATTTCTATCAATTATTTTTGCATTTTTAAAAAACATACAGATTCTTGCCAAATGTAGCAATGTTTTCACTATAATCCTACTTGACAATAGTTAAGATTCAGTGCTATTATTTCCATCCGCTACAAAATCTGGCTTAAGTAAGGGCTGAATGACTATTATTGTCAATGCCATTTTATCTCAGACCAACTTTAAGAACTCCAGAGGAACTACAGCAATCTAAAGCATTTCTACAGTATGTTGACATCTTAGATAAACGGTATCTTCTAAACTGCAAAATCTTGCATGAAATATTTTGTCTATTAATGATGAAATCAAGCAATTCGAATTAAAAAAAAAAGACAGTACAAATGCATGCTTATTTTTTTCAGTGAAAATAACTACACAAGCTAAGTAAAGCCACAGAAAACTAACTTGAAGTTAAAAAAGTAACTATAGTCACCTCAGTTTGGGATTAAATTTCCATTTTATGTGCATATCTTGCAACAATGAAACATATGAAAACCCCACCAAGGAAGCAAATGTTAACAAAAAAGAAAACAAACAAACAAACGACTCATGAGTTATGTTAAATTAGATGTTCATGACCACACAGTCCTAAATGATCCAAGAGCCCAAGATACCAATCTAGCTTTTATTTGCTCATAAACATTAATAGGAAAAAGCCTAAGGAATAAAAAAGGAAAGCAAAATGTCACTTGAAAGCAAAAGGTATTGCAAAATGCTGCTTTGACTGGAAGTGCTTTCAGGGATAATCTTCAGCTAACTCTTCCCTCAAGTTTAAACAGCATACAGATTGCAGGATCAGACCCTCGAAGCATCTGTTGCTTTACCTTAGGAAATCAACTGAAACACTAAACACTTCACCCAACTGGAGCCCTCTTTTTTCACAGAGGCTGATCGTGGTCTGACAAAAATCCAAGACAAGCTCCTCATTGCCACGTGACACAAGTTGGCGTGGTTTCACTGCGAGGTTCTGGTTCCCAAAAACCTGCCACAAGTGACTGCGCCCATCAAACGACAGCGGTCTTTAACTGCTTCTTGTCACTCTTTTTCTTCCTGGTACTGAACATATTTTCGATTCCCATTAACGTTTCAGAACCAGGTAAATGCAATTCAATCCGTCGCGTCATAATGGCTTCCTCACTAAATTCCTCTCTCGTTCACATAAGACTCAGGGAAGTCCCTGAGAAATAGAGAGAGGAAAGCAAAGGGCAAATAGTTTCTTAGCAACATTAGCAAGCATAAGGCTGATTCTTGCCTTCATCCTGAAAGTCCTAAACTTCCAGTATCACTGGGCACCAAGAGTCTTCAGTATGTGGCAGAACTGAACCTAACTGCTTAGAATGGACTATTTGCTGAATGAGGGAAATACAACTTAATTTACTGATAATAAATATCAAATTTTAGCCTATTTGTTACACAACCCTTGGAAATGCAATAACATTAACTTCGGTCTCCACTTCAACACTTTCTTGTTTTGATTGCCAGTGGAGTTGACTTTTAATAAAGTCAAGTAGTTCAGCAAAAACACAAGAACAATCTGGTGCGATTATTAAGAAAGCGGCTGAAACTTTCACCAAAAGCCCATGCTGTTTTTCTGTTTTGTTTTGTTCCCTTTTTTCAGTCTCCTTGAAATCAGAAGTGCCAAAGCTTTGATCTCACGAAGATATTTCTGACTTTTCTAGTGGTGTTTCTGGTGCTTCCTTCTTATCTGGCTGCCAGCAACGCATCTTATCAGCCGAATGCCTACTGTATTCTCCTATGGCTACATACAAACTGAATTTCAGATTTTGTTAGAAAGTCGAAACCCTAAGGAAATGTTATGCTGATCCATATCAGTACAAGCTGTTTATCCAAGGCTGAATGATACTTACACAATAATCTGGTTTAGACTGTATTTTTTTTAAAGGCAAAAACTTTGCTCAGTTTCACATTATCATTTAATACACATATGCAAACACCCATGAGAAAAAACCCATGAGCTAAAATGCTATCTACAAATGCAATCACAAATTAGATAATCCTGCAAACCATTGCTTGCTTGTACATGCATTCACCTATTTCACCTGATCAGCCTTGTTATTGCAGGGGGGGTAGAACCGTAAATTCAATGGGTGCAAATACATTTCAACTGGCCCACCTGTAATCAGGTCTTTCGAAATCTGACCCACAAATTTTATTTAAGTTGCATTTCTTACTTGGTTTCATTTGCTGATTCTTTCTAGTCGTGAGTTGCAGAGTTTCTGTGATATTTTCATTCCTTAAGCTTTGTTTTTACGTTCATGTCTTATCTTCTTTGGAAAGAGGAGTTTCTACCCCTTGGGATTTGGTAAAAGTAGGTCTGGATTTTCTTTTGATTTTTTTTTTTTAAAGAGTAAACGGGATGAATGAAAAGAACATCAACATGTAATATTTTGGAGGTATTTGCTTACTGTACTTGAAAAAACATTTAAGAATGACTTATCCACGCAGACCATTACATTACTGGCAAGGTCATTGTTTGCATAGATTATCTGGGTAGTGCCCAGGGCCATCAAAAACTTGTAAAGTAAGTTCCTTTTAAGGAAACTTAGTACTTTTTAAAGGATTTAGAGTGAGTGAATTGTATGGTGAATGCTACTAGGCTTAGAACTACTAAAACCAAGTAAATCACCATGTTTAATCGGGGCCTCAAGAACTGAGAGATGGGAATTAAAAAGTGGATTTTCAAAAATCCATAACTGATTAAGAAACAAGTCCCATTACTTTCCAAGTCCAAATTTAGAAACTACATTTAATATTGTGTTTAATATGTAGGCAATCAATGTAGATGGGACTAATTTGTTAGAATCAGAGAAAGCTCCAACCTGTAAAATTCCAGATTTTGACATTCCCAAGTGTATCTAGTGTCTGGCTCAAGAATTTTGGAGCATCCCACAATGGGCTCAGAGGTCTGTTGTGGATGTCATTCTTCATCTCCAGTGACTTCCCAAAGCATTGTCCTTCTGAAAGCTTTCAGGTTTGGATACTGGTGCTCATTTCTACTGAACATTACAACTACAGGCAACCCCCACTTAACACTGTTTCGCTTAGCGCTATTTCACTATAATGCTAATTTTTAATTGATACCTGAATTCACTTAGCGCTCAGCGAGTTTCATTACGATGCTCAGTCACCATCTTGGGTCATTAAAACCAACTGCGGTCACTATCTTGAGTTGTCAAGTACTTTTGGTTTCGCTTAACGCTTGTTTCGCTTAACCTCAATTTTTCAGGAGCCAATTAAGAGCGCTAAGCGGGGTTTGCCTGTATTCATTTCTACTGAACACTACAACTACATTTATAATCATGCCTTTGGCCCCCTGCCACATGCTCATTTAATGGTGGGGTGGGATCTGATCCCTGATTCCAACGACTGAGCCTCCTACCATGCCATATATTCATGGCAGGATGCACAATTATGAGATCAGGGATCAGATCCAAGTCATGCCATTACTACTGGTCAGTGCAGGGAGAGCCCAAGATCATGATCTTGGATTCCCCCTGCCACAGCCAGTTGGAAGCCAAGTGCCACAACTTGGTGTGAACTGGCTTGGTCTTGGGGCAGGGACTGAGAGTCACCTGATTGTTTGTCCTAGCCCTGGCACCCAGAGCTTCAAACACCAAGATGTTAGAAAATCTACATACAACCCAGCTGCACGCACCTTTTTTTTTTTTAAGTCCCACACACCAGGATCCCAGGTCTGGGGAAAGGTTTTCCAGTCCCAGGGCACCCGTACACCAGGGACATCAGAAAACTGTGCGCAACCCAGCTGCACAGTGGTTTTTAAAGGTCCTGGCCCAAGAGTATCCAAATATCAGGGAACCTCTCCCTAAATCCCAGAGTCCCTGTGGCCACGATGTGTTGAATACCTTTCTCCATAACTCCCTGGTAGCTGCAGGACTCTCCGTGCCTCAACCCCAGGATCTATCTTGCTCCTCAGCCTACACAGGAAAATAGGCTAAGTGAATGAAAATTAACCTCAAAGCCCTCTACATTACTACAAGACCCTCTCTCCCCAGTGTTTGAACTGGCTGTATTTTTTCAAGGAGCTAGATGACTCACGTAATTATGATGTAAGAGCACTTAAAAAATGGATTGATAATTAACAATACTGCTAAGAAATGGAAGAGTATTATGTTTGGGCTTTTTAAAAACACAAAGAAAAAGAAAAAAAACAGATACAGATGGGAATGGACGTCCTGAGAGAGAATTTGCCCCAGATCACATAGGATGTAAACCCAGATGGTCCAAGCCCTCATTCAAGTTACCAGAACACTTGCTTTATTTTTATTTTCAACTCCTAAAATGAAAGTGTGCATGCAGCTCGCTCATGAAGTCCATAGCACATGGTAAAACCATGTTGCATCTGTTTTTCTTCTAAATTCAGGGTTTTTTTTTAAAAAGTCAGTCTTCCAAGAGACAGAATAAGTCATTGGAGAATTGGGGCCTTTGCTTTATTGCTGCAGAGTTTTATTACACATTTTTCACAGCTGTATACACCTATTAAAACAGTAAGCTTCCAGCTCTCTCCTGTTTTTGGTTTACTGAGCATCTTGATGAGAGAAAACTCTAAGCCTGTGAAAAAAAGAGAAAATACAGCTGCATGGTGTGCATGATCCACACCGCCAAACATTCCTGCATTAGGAATGCATTTGCTGTCATTACGCTGCACATCATCCCATGCCTGGGTACCAGTCAGCTGACATAGGAAGGGAAGCGATCCAAGGAAGTGATACTATGCAGCACTGGTCAGACCGCAGTTGGAGTAGTGTCTTCAGTTTGGGGCACTTGTCTGATTTGGATAACATTTACATGAGTGGTAACCTCTGCTGAGAGCATGAAGCCTGCCAAATTTCAAGGAGATAGGTACAGGGATTTGGGAGAAACTGCACCCCAAATTCTTGAAAGCAAAACTCATGTCATGTGTGTGTGTGTTAAGCCACAGTGGGATCAAAACTGCAGGGGTGGTGGCCCCTGGCAAGGCCACAAAGCCTGCCAAGTTTCAAGGAGATGAGTGCAGGGGTGTGGGGGAAACTACACCTCAAGCCACGGACAAGCAAAACTCATGACACGGGTGACCCTGTGTCTGTTAAGGCGCAGCAGGATGAAAGCTGCAGGGATGCTAGCCCCTGCTGCAGCTACGAAGCCTGCCACCTGTCAAGGAGATCGGTGCAGGGGTGCTGGATTCTGAGGCCCTCCCCTACCTTGCGAGTCTTTAAGAGAAGCCTGGATAGGCATCTGACTGGGGTCATCTTACCCCAGCACTCTCTTCTGCCTAGGCAGGGGGTTGGATTCGATGATCTTCTGAGGTCCCTTCTGACCCCAGCATCTATGAATACCTGAAGGAAGATTACAGAGAGGATAGAGGTGGGCTTTTATCTATGGTTGTAGTGGACAAGACTACGGGCACTGGTCTCAAGCCTCAGCAGAGGATATTTAGGTTGGAGATTAGGAGGAACGTTACAACTCTGAAGCATTGGAACCTAGAGGAACTGAGCAATTTCCATCCTCCCAAGTTTCCCAAGCAGGTTAGACAGACACTTGGCTGGGATGCTTAAATTAGGGATTATCCTGCCTTGAACAGGGGGCTGGACCAGATAACCTCATGAGGCCCCTTACAGCCCAACTTTCTGATGATCACAAAATACACAACAAAGAAAAGAGGTGTTCAGATAAGGAGCTTTGATTTGGGCCCATCCAATCTGCACTAACTGAGGTTCTCTGGTTTGCAAGAATCATTTGGCAGACATCTGATTGTGCTAAGACATCTTTAACCAAAAACAGTTCAGGTTCAACAATTAACAGTAACAATAATTAGCAGCCCCTTGATATGACACATTTTTCTCGCTAATCTGAGATCTGGGATGTCATCCATGGCTCTCCTACCCAGCCTTCTCTTCCTAATTATCCTTTCTCCCTTAGTTCATTTCAAGCTCTTTGGCACATATCCCCCTTCACAAATAGTAATGGTCATGCTGGGCCCGATTCTGCATTTTCTGAGAGGTGCTGAACGATGTCAGAGGATTCAGATAATTTTTGTCGGTAATTAAGAGAAATTAATTTTTCCAGCTTCCCAGAGGTTTTGAATTTGGTTCACATTTTGGCCTTGACTCACTTGATCTTATTTGATCCCAGTCAATTTGTTCAACCTTAATTGAGACTTCTTGGAGAAGATGAGAAGGGAAAACAAGAATGCATGTTTATATAGATAAGAGGGCCTGGTACAAAAACTAGAATATTGATCAGAGAGATTTTAATTATCTTGATATTGATGAAAGTAACACTTGTGGAATTGGCATCCGTTTCTAAATTGTAGTCCAAACTGTCTTCTAGACAGAAACCATTAAAACAAGAGTCTGGTCTACATACAAGATTAATCCAAATGCCCTTGAAGTGAACATAGCAGCTGCTAAAGACTTCAGTATGAGATGGATGGGCCATAAATGTTGCAGTGAATGTGCTGTGTTTGGTTCCTTCTTTCAGGGCCCCCCATTCCACGGTATAAAATGAACTCTTTGAACACAGATGCCAGCAGCTGCTTCTTTAATGTAACATTTATCAGGGACTGATATTTTCAAAACAGTATTTATTGGCAGGCTCAACTTTCATACACTGATATCTTAGGTATTTCATAAAGAATGTCATCATTGGGAAACAGCTCAGAACGTGAACTAACTTTGTTCTTTAATTCTTCATCACTGGACTGAATAAGCTGCTAATCATTTAAAGCTGTCACAGGAGAAATACTTGCTAGGATATGGGTAGCTTTTTCCCAGGCTGAATTAATTCACTTCCTATTCTGCCTATGCATAGTAAGTCTGAGCATGCAGGGTGAAATCGCTCCTGTGTAGCAAGTCAGTGCAATGCCTATGTACCACTTGCATCATCAAAATACAGCACTTTGAGGACAAAAATGATGAATGGGCCTTGTACTGATACTCTGCCCAGGGCTAAATTTCACCCCTAATGATGAATGGGTTACCACCACTTCCTGGAGAATTTTCTGTGATGGTTATCATCTGCTGTACTATCCAGTCTTGTATTTAATGCATCACAGTGTAAATTCTGGCACAGCTAAGGGATGAGGTTAAATAGATCTGAATACCCTCTGGACCCTGATATTTGCTTTGGTTTTTTGCCCATATAAAGACATCCAGTTACTAAAATGTCCAATATAAAAACCTCTTGTCAAACACCTATCTTGAGCAAGACAATGGTTAACAAAGCATGTTGAAAATGTCTCTCCAGGATCCAAAGACAGCCATTCATGCTTTTCAGTATAGTGTTTCTGAGAAAATTAGATACCTCCAGAGTGGTAAACAATACATACCGTTTTAGCGTTAAGTAACTGTTATTTTCTATTGACTACTATTTTAAGAGCATGATCCCATGCTCAGTGCAAACATAAAAGTCTTGGTGCCTGCAATTGGAGGTTTTCCTGCATAGGAAATATATGAAATATGACCAAAAGCTAGATAATTCAGGAAGGAAAAAAAACAAAACAAAACACACCAAGCTTAGGCCTGACGCACAAAAGCTTTACAGTCAATATCCTTTCCCAGGATTATTTAATAATTTTTAATTGTTAATAGAGCAACCTATATGTTCCCCTTGTGCATAACTACAATGCTAAGAATTCACCTTCATTTCCATGATTTTAACTTAATGGATTCTGAAATCTTTCAGAGTTTTTCCTACCTCTCCATCTATTGTCTAACTGCTAAAAGAAAGCATTTTTTTAAAACAATACATTATAGACAGGGGAAACCATAAGGGATTGCTGAGAAGCTAAATTAGAAGGGGTGAAGGGTATAGGAGCTGTCAGCAATGAAGTAAAACAATAACCAAATTTAAAATCTAATAGACAGTAATAACTGACAATAAAATGTTCTTTTAGATGTCTCAGAAACCTAAATTTTAACTAATCTAGCTTGGTTTCTATAGCCTTAAAGACAGAAGCTTAAAATAGAGTACAGAAACGATGACATATTAAGTGTTTGTGTTTATGGACAGGCCTGGTGAGAATGATATAGACCGACATTTAGTCAGCACTTTCCAGCCAAAGATCTCAAAACACCAATTGCTTATTTCAGAAATCACTTGCCTCCATAACTGAAATGTGATCACACTTCCTTCTTGTGTACAGCTTTGTCTTCTCCACCTGCAGGCCACAAAATAGCAATGTTTATGGAGGAATTTTAAGGAGGATGCATATAGCTGCCCCTCTGGAATACAAGCCAGATACCAGAGTTAACAGGGTAGTACTAAATGTGGATTAAGATCCATCATATTTGGAGCACCAAATATCCTAGCATACAAAGCCTCAAATCCTATGCATATGTTCACACTTGGCTTTAAACCCAAGAGTACTCTCTTGAGTTTATAATAGGACCTCTCATATGTTAATGTTGAGCAAATAAACAAGTGTTAGGGGGATTTGTCCCTATATGGCAAGATACAAATACTGCTTAGTGACAGTGCACATTTTTTATGACAACACTGCTAATGGCGAGGGATCTTGGTTTTCTCTGATTTAAAAAAATCCCCAATTTTTGGTTAAAAAAAAAAGTAACTCCAAATCCACATTTGTCTGTGATTTAAATGAAACAGCACTACATATACAGATATATATATAGGGGTGTTTCATTTTAATCATGGAAAAATGTGGATTGGGGTAACTTTTTTAAACCAAAAATTGGGGATTTTTTTAAAATCAGAGAAAACCAGGATCCCTGCAAATGACAGTAGAATCTCCTAGGGCCCTGCTATACATTCAAAATACGCTGGATAGAAACCAGCTATAACATTGTTACACATTTTCAAGCACTAACTTTGTAGCTGGTTGGCTCTTTATATAGCTGGATAGGCATTTTTAGCACATGATAACAACTTTGTGTACATGGCTGGTATAAAGTTATTGCACGATTAACCATTTAATTGTCTGATGATAATTACATTGCACACTTGCAGCTGGTCTTACTTTGCATGTGTGGCAGGTCTAAATTTATTGAGTGACTAACCAGTTAATCATGATGTACTATAGGTTGTGTGTTGCAGAGGCTTAAGTCTCATCATCATCTAGGCTAGGGACAGACATTCAAAAAGCCCAAGCCTGAACTGATTCACTCTTTGCAGGTTAGTCTAAACTGCGCAGCTTGAACTGATTAATAACTGGACAGACATTCTCTGTTAAAAATCAGAAAATGCAGCCATATTGCTGCAGTGGCTCAAGCCACAATCTGGGGGGCATGAGATCATGCCTGCCAGCCCCTGCCAAAGGGGAGGGAAGAGAGACACCTTACAAGGCTCTCACCCTTCCCTGCTGGAGCAGAGGGAGTGTGGCCAGGCACCAGCCAGGGCTAGCATGACACAGGGGATGCCAGCTACTGGGGGGTGGGGGGAGTTGCTGCTGCCAGACTGAGTAGTGGGCATAAAGTCCTCTCTCTGAAGCAAGCATGTATTGAACACAGTACTTTGCAAAGCATACAACAGGAAACTAACAAAAATCTTTGCCTACCCTAAGATACAGCTGGGTAAAACACAGCGTACAAACTTAAGCCTAACTTAAAATGTAAACCAGGAAGACAAGAGAATTTTTTGCATAAGTCTTACATAATCCTGAGGGCAGTGTCCCCTTACAGCCAAGCATTTAGAAAGGCTTTGTTTAGGTATTCCCACCTTTTACAGGTTCCGCTTTATAATGTAAATGTAGCTCTGTATTCTTTGGTGAAGCAATCTGCAACTTCCTTTAACAATATTTCCAGCACACGTGTGATGATCAGGGAGCCAGGTTTTCCATTTCCCATGGAACAATGGAGAAAACCATGGATTTCCCATTTTTATCAGAGAAAACACAGATTTTTTCTTTTAGCAGAAAAATCCTGTGAATTTCCCCCTTTTTCAAAGAGCTCTGCAGACTGGCTGAATTCCAGCCTGCAAGAGCTGATTGCAAAAGAGGCGGGAAACCCCCAGCCCTGCCTGGAGTGGGAGGGGGAGGGAGAGGGAGAAGGGCAGGGCCTGAGGCTTTTAGTCAGTCCCAAGGCTTACCTCTGGCTCACTTTCCTTCCGGACCCTGTGAGGTAAGCGGGGCTGAGCTGGGGGCTGAGCTGGTGGGGGGGAAGCTGGCTGCCGGAAGCTGGCTGGGGGCTGAGGGAGCAGGGAGGTGTTGGAGAACAATGCAGAGTGTCCACTCAGCTGAACACAAACTGCCCGCAGTGCTAATAGGCCTAACTGGGCTCAGCGCCTCCATGCACAGCTTCCCTTAAGGGCCCATAGTGCCACTCACAGTCCACGTGTAGCTGGCCGGACACTCTGGCCCGGGGCAGGAAGGTGTTGGTGAGAGACGCAGCGTGCCCAGCTGGCTGCACATGGACTTCTATCGGCCGTTAAGGGAAACCACGCATGGAGATGCAGAGCCCAGTCAGGCTGATAGCACTGCGGGTGGTCCACATGCAGCCAGCCAGGCACTCCGTGTCTTTCACTCTCAGGGGGCAGGGGGGACACGTGCCCCCAAATCTGTGCTGAGGTAGGCTGCAGGCTTGAGCTCCCAACCTGCTTCCTTCCCATGGGGCCTCTGCAGCCCCACAGGCATGACCTAGTACATCTGGGAACAGTGGGGCCGTGCAGAGATCTCCTTGTCCCCCTGCTGATGTGCCTCCTGTGCCTGCTGCTTCCCTCAGTGCAGCCCCATGCACAGGAGCTGCATTACCGGTGCAGCATGGGGCAAGCAGCCACTAGGAGATCCCCATGTGGCTCCTCTGTCCCCAGCCGCGCCGGGTTGTAGGGAAGAAAAGCAGGGCAGCAGGGAACAGTGGCAAGCTCTTCCTAATAATATAGCTGATCCAATAAAAGATAGCACCCACAAAAATCCTTGCCTCTCATATTTTTGGTACACAATTCATGTAGCACTCACAAAGAATTTTCAGCATTGGTAAAAATGTGCGAGAGAAAATGGAGGAGAAGAACTAACTGGTTTCTAATACAGTGGGGGGGTGTTTGTTTTGTTTTTTAAGAGACTGTAAGAATCGCCTTTGGTAATGATTTCAAACCTGCAGCTTCTGCTGACCAGTGAAGTTCCCTCATTAACTTCCTGAACCTGTCATTTCCTGTGGGAAACGCATGACGGTCTCAAAAGCAGCGTCTTCAAAATTACTTTTTCTCTGAACAATGTGAGTCAGGGACTATAGGTTAAAAAGAGGTTTCTCCCCCTCCCCCCACAAACTTACTCACTAGGAAGAAATCCTTCCCTACGATCAACACAGAGCTAGACTTCTACCCATTAAAGCAAGGGAACCCTGTATTAAAGGCTACAATACCTATGCCTACAAAATAAAAAGGGTTGCAACAGAACTGTGTTGGGCTGAATTAAGATTCACTTCATTGCAAGTTCCTCTTTCATTTTATACAAAGCCTCAAAAGTAAGCATTGGAAAAAATATTTTACTAAGCACTCTGTCCCTCTAAGAAGGGCTGAGACACTCTTGCTAGTTCACAGTTAGATTTTGCAGACAGAGTAGAAAACAAACTGCAAATGTTTGTGGACATTCAAAGAATTCAAGATAACAGCTGAGTGCTATTTGTCTTCCTCACCCAGACAAGATAGTGAGAGGGAATGACAACCTGTCAACATCACCTCCATGTTCAGTCCATCAGTAGCCAGACCTGGAGCAAAGCATAGGTGTCTGCACTCTGAATATTCCCATCTAAGGACAAGTGCAGGGATGAGTGAAGCTTTGACTGAGGCTCTTCCACTCATTGCCCATAATAACTGTCCAGGTATAAAGCAGAGAAGTGAGCTTGCAAGCCCACCATTCCTTTCTTTATATACAAACTTTAGGAAAGTACTTATCATCAAAATTTTAGTTAGAGAGGATCAGTTAAAATGCCACTTACCAGACAGCAAAATCTGGTAAAGTAAATCACTACTAAAGTAATTAGAATACAAATTGCAAATGTCAATCACTTTAAATGCCAGTTATCACTTAGACTATCTCTAAATAAAGTAATTATTAAAACCTAATTTTAAAGTGCTAAAATATAAAATGAACATAGAAAATAAAAAATATATAGAAATAAAAAGTAGCAGGCTACATTAACCAGCAGGTAGAGCCAGGAAAACTGCCACCTGCTATATGGATATCAACCAGTGCACTGCCATCTCTCATTGTCCTCTACCATACCATTGACCACATCATAAGAATGAGCCAGAACTACCTTCTGGGATAAAGAATGGGAGAAACTAGGTGAAAAAGCAGCTGAATGGAGGCAGCGAGGAATTACTCCCAGTGAGGAGTTAGCATCCATCTCCAATTACAAATGGCATACGTGGTGGAGCCTGAACAGACTGAGAGTGGGTCTCGGCAGATCCAACTTTCTCATGAAATCATGGGACCTCTATGAAACCAACCAATGTGTTGGTCAGGAGAAGCAAACCATAGATGATCTCCTGACATGCCCTGTAGCACCACAAGATTTGGCAACACCAATACCAGAAGCAATGCCCTGTGCAGAATATTGGGAGCAGACCATATAGAAAGGTTGGACTGAAGACATGATGAAGAAGAAATAAAAATGTATGCACCCAATTAAAAAGAACAGACAAAAGTGTACCTCCCAGGACTAACTCACAACAATTCATAGAAATTGCCATGAGTTAAACCAATCCTCCCAATCCAACAGATATTGTCTGTTGGATTGGGAGGGTGGAGGATCGGCTCCTATTCAGAGCTGATCCAGGAAGAAAGGCTGGTCTTCCCCTGGCTCTGCCCCCCCTGCATTGCTGTCTCCAAATGGGACAGGGAGAAGAAGGGGGGGGGGGGGGAGGTTGTTCTGAGGTTCTCTCAGACCAGCTGGCGTGGGGTACTGGGTAGACTGGAGCCCTTCCCCATCCCTGAGCGGAGGAGCTCCAATTCACCAGCCCTCTACTCCAGCAGGGATTAGAAAAGCCCAGCATGGACTTCCCTCTCTTGCTTTCTTCCCCTCCCATCCAGGGACAGCAGTTTGAGCTGGGCTGCTGTTGCAGTACAGCAGACAAATTAATGAAGTTGCTTCACATAGGAGCAGCTTCATTTGAATCCTCATACAATGAGGGTTAATTTGTCATGTGATCAGAGGGCTCTGCAGCCATGCTCTTCTGTTTGCACATGGCTTTCAAGCAATTTCAAGGGGCTGATTACACAACAAATGTCATTTCTGTCTGTGCCTAAAGTGAAACATTTTAACTTTATAAAATCAAAAAGTTCTGATGAATTAGAAATTATTTTGCAAGGCATTTCAAAATGTTGTGCGGGTTTTGCAGAAATTAGGAATAACATTTTCAAAATGGCAATTCCTGTAGAAATTCAGTTTCAGCTAGTTCTAGCAAGTAACAAACAGCCCATATACATATATTTAGTCATGTTGGGATTGAAATTTGTATTCTTATTGTTGGAAGCTTTGTGGTCCTACTGGTCTATTTTTCCCGTGTCTTTATAAGGAAGGATTTATATTCATTGTATCCTGTATCTCTTGCTGCCCTGTCCTCAGTATTCAGACCGGGGGGTTTGCTACAAGACTTTCTGATAGGTTAGGAACAACATCCATAGCTGCACTGAAAATATAAATAATAATGGGATGGAAAATACTTTATTATGCACAAGCCCTTAGATCCAAAATGACATTTTTTCATATACAAAATGAAAGCTCCTGTATTAATGGAATTTATTTGCCTTGTCTATTCAGCTGCTTCTTCTAGAAGATGTGAATAGAAATGTCCAAGAGGCCTAGATTATGACCCTAGAGTGCATGCCCTAGTGTAATAAAAACCACTTTGCTTATTCAGGGCTCTGACTAGTACACAAATTCTCCCACAGCTATTGGCTCAGTAAAAGGTGCAGGAAGTGGTGAAGTACCACACCCACTTCTGAGGCTAGGGCAGGGGCAGACAAAATGTGGCCTGGGGGCCAAATGTAGCCTGCCAAGCCATTCTATCTGGCCCGCGGGGCCCCTCAAAAATTTAGAAAATTAATATTTATCTGCCCTGGGCTGCCTGTCATGTGGCCCTCGATGGCTTGCTGAAACTCAATAAGCGGCCCTCTGCCCAAAATAATTGCCTGCCCCTGAGCTAGGGTTACATGCCATTAGGGCAGCAGAGCAAGCCTTGCAATAACTCAGGGGCAGGCAATTATTTAGGGCAGAGGGCCACTTACTGAGTTTTGGCAAGCCAGAGGGCCGCATGACAGGCAGCCAGGAGCAGATAAATATTAATTTTCTAAATTTTTTAGGGGTGCCACAGGCCAGATAGAATGGCCTAGCAGTTCATATCCATCCCATGGGCTGCATTTTGCTCACTCGTGCTCTAACTCGTCTCCATACCGCCAAAGTGTTGGTCTTTGGAAAGAGGTTGGCACTAGTGATATGCAGCCTCATGGAAAAATTTCCCCAGCCCCTTCTGATGGCTCTTTGGAGAAAGACTCCTCTTAGTACTAATATGTCTTAGCTGGTGTCAAGTAACCCCCAGGATGGAAGGCCAATGTAGTTGTCCCTGGATTTCCTGCCAATGCCTTCCCTCACCACCTCATCAGGGAAAGCATTCCATTTTAATGCATTTCCCAAGGTCTCTCACCACAGCACATGTAAAAAAGAAGATGATGCACCGCACCTTCACTCATAACTGCCTTGTATCCATCTCCTTGCACTTATCCTCTGTGCAGATGCCTACGTTTCCCATCTTGGCTATAGCTCTCCCCACTTGCAGCCTCCCCAGCTGTATACAATCCTCCCCCAAATCAGCAGAAGTTTCCTTATTCACACTTCTGCCTGGTTTAATATTATTTCTCTCTGCTCCCACTAGAACAAATAGGCTTTTCTCCTCAATCTTTTCCTGTAAGCCGCGTTTGCTCCCTTAGGCAGTCTTTCTAACCATGTACTAGGTCTCTCTGCATTGACCTGCTTGCCCAGGCTTCCCAAGCCACAGGCACCTCCATTAACCCCTAAAAAGAAATCAGCTTGCATCTCTTTGCAGCTCCAGCCCCCTTATTTCCCTAAGAAAATGGCTGTTTCTCCCACATTATAGACCCTGCCCTGCCCTTTTCCTTCTCCCCAATAGATGCGTCAGAACTTGGAGCATGTAAAAGAAAAGAGTTTCAGGTTCCAGTCACCTCGTTCCTGAGGACATGGTCTGGCTGGGAGAGGACAGTTCCTGGAGAAAGTTCTACATGTCTTTCCTACATACAGCCTTCTCGAGAAGCATTTTGGTCCTAAGACAGGTCTTTGCAAGTATAAGAAATTGGTAATACTGCTAGGGTTCAGGCAACTCAAGGAAAACTGTTGCCTGAACCCTAGCAGTATTACATTTCAAAGCACACCTAGAATTTGCACTGAATTCCATGGCAAAAAAAAAAAAAAAAAAAAAAATCACAACTAGCACTGGGCAGTGTGTGAAACCTCTAAACTTGAACTGACCTTGCTTCTTTCTTAACACCTGGAATGAGCTCATCATAAGGAACATTACAGTACTTCAAACTTAGTCTATAGTAAGTGGGCTTAAATCAAATGAGACTTCAAAAAAAATTCACAGCAGGCCCATTTAACAATCCAGTAGTTTTATAGGATGAAAACAGTGAAACGAACTATATTCTGGAAAAATGACAACCTTGTTCTCTCTATTCAATTTGTCAGAGCTATAGAAGCATAGCAAGCATATGGTGACACTTCTGCCTGCTTACACACACCAGTTTAACATAATGCCAGTCTCAGAAAGGAACACACTCTCACTTTTACTTGGAGAACTATATTTAAATACCAAATATTTGTTTTGTTATGTTGGGCTATAAAAAGCCAGTAAAACGAGTCAAGAAAGATCCAAGATAGTCTTGTACAACTGGGAATAACATCTGCTGAAAGCAGATGAAGATTAAATGGCTGTTTTTCATTTGTTCAAAATTACATTGATCTCCATTGACAGGTTTATTTATTAGGCATTTGAGAGATACCATATTATGATGCTGATGTAAAGTTAAATCCTTTAACATGAACAGGCTGTATTATACTGACATAAAATCACATCCTTAATCTTAGATCCCCAGAGGCTCAATAGACTTAACAGAAAAATAACAACTTTTTGGACCATCATGTCGAACTGCACAGAAAAGCGTATCCTTGTTACAGAGCTTGGTTAAATGGTTCATACCCACATCTTATAGCAGGAACTTGATATCCATTACATTGTAGATGCTTTTAAAAGTAAATTCTTCAGTATCTTAGCACAGGGGTGTCAAAGGTGTCTGACCTTGTGGGCCATATAAATGGTGCGGGACCAGTCCACAAGCCAGATGAATGACCTGGAGTCAGTTCTGTGGCCTGGATCATCTAGCTGCCACTGCAGGAATGCACCACAGTGCCATCTTCATCCTGTGGTGCGGCTGGCAGTCTAGTGCCACTGATCTCCCCATGGTGCTTAGCAGCCAAGCTAGAGGAAGCTGGGACAGCACCATGGGAACAAGCCTGCTACCTTGGGGGCTCGACTGCCATCACAGGAACAAGCCGCAGTTGCACATGCCTGCCAGCAGTGCTGCTGGGGCTCCGGCACCATGGCTCTCATTTGGCCACTTGGCTGCAGCCACAGGGACAAGCACTACACAAGCACAACACGGTAGGACTTGCTCAGGTCACCGTAGGTCTTGCCATCGGGGGAAGGTCCTCCATCAGTGTTGGGGCAAAAGTCTACAGGTCAGATACCCCAGCTCTGCTGGACAGATGCAGCCTGAAGGCTGTATGTTTGACACCCCTGCCTTAGCAGATTTCTATAGTGCTCCACTGATTCTGAGCCAGAGAAACCCATAGGTAGAGACCTACTTAATTTGCAGTTTTGTGGATTTCACAGAACCCACAAAATCCAGGATTGTCAGCAAAATCTGTGAAATGAGAATGAAAAACTTAATAAAAATAAAAGGCTGGCTTCCTAGTGGGAGTCAGCAGTTCTCACTGCTGGGAGGGAAAGACAAACAGCTGCTGAAATGTCACAAAGGGCAGCAGTCAAAATGGCAGCTGCCCCCTCGCCCCCCTTTCTCCTTGCTGGGGCCTCTCCACCAATCAGTGCCAAGGGGAGGGGCTGCATTAAGGGCAGCCAGCAGTTAAGTTGTCAGCCACCCCCTTGTTCCTCCTCTCCTCTCCCCCAGAACCTCTCTGCCAATCAGCAACAAGGGGAGGGCCTCTCCTTCAATCAGTGCTGAGGGATGGGGCTACAGAAAAAGCGGCCAGCAGTCAAGATGGCAACTGCTCCTCCATTCCCCTCTCCCCCCTCCAGGGCCTCTCCAATCAGTGCCAAGGAGCAGGCCCTCCACAAAAGTGACTCTGGGATTAGAGCTTTAGGCCATGACCAACCCATAAAAATTGGTAAGCCCCCCCACAATTTAGGTAGACCTCTACCTATAGGACTTGTGGAGGAAAAGTGGCCCTCACTGTTGTCTCCATCCCATAATCCTGGGCCAGCTTGGGGCAAAACTGCCATAATTTAGAGCGGTTATAAGTTACAAAGCCCAGAAGTAACTTAGTGGACCAAAGAATCCATCCCCGGGTCACGTTTCCATGGGAGTAGGACTTTGCCTACGTAAAGATTTGGGCTCAGTCAGTATTCCCTAGTAAGCACATCGTGATTACAAACTCTGGATTGCGCTTTGTGTAAATTTTACACTGTGCAAATTTTACACAGAGCACACTCCAGAGTTTGTAATCATGGTGTGCTTACTAGGGAATACTAACCGCAACAGCTACTGAGCCCTCCATTCCTCTCCTAAGGGCCCAAATCTTTTTAAAATGCAGTGCTTGGGATCATCCCGTTAGTCTTCATCACTCTTTGGATAATTTCTTTTCATTTTAATAATGGGGCTTGCATGTATTGTTTGAATAGTTTTTTTAAACCCCCAAATGAATCCATCACTGATGTCCTGTGCAAATCATGAGCAAAGGACTCTGCAAGATGGATGAATTTAACACTATGCAGATGCCAGGTGCAAAAAGGAGTGCTCCACATCCCCCAAAGTGTGCTTTGTGAGGAGGCCTTTAACAAGCGGTTCCAATGCGTGTAGGCCTGGTAGCCACATCCCATTCCCACAATCCGTCTGCCGGACAAACAAGGTGGACAGACTTGCAGTAAGCTCTGTGTGTTCTTTCTGAGGCCTGTTATTCCCTGTAAAGAAGAACTGGCTCCCATGTGTTCCAGGTCCTGGATGCCCTTGGCGCTTCACAAAGTAACTGACTGGAAAGAGATTTTTATTCTCTAGCAAGTATCTCATTCTCCTGGCAAACATAAAATCTAACTTCACCAGGCACAAAGACAACAAAACTGCGGGAAGACCAAGGTGATGCATATTCTTTCTTCTGTCCTACGTGGGTTCTCTATGCTTGCTTCCAAAACACAGGCGACGGTGCCCCAGCTCACAGTAGTATCTTTCACACTGACTTAGACGTGATTGCTATCAATTAAAGAACAATGTCCTGGTTGAATCAAAAATCCTGGGACAATGCGCTCTTTCAGCCCCCGCACTTTGACCTGCAAGGAGGATATCCTCAAATGAAACAGGTCAAAGAAGGAAACTTTTTCAACACTTTCACCTTCAGCTTAATGAATTTGGATGCCTGGAGTAGCCTAAAAAGTATCCCCTCTCAGGGAATTCATCGTCAGCAAAATGGAAGGATTTTTGCTCCTCCCAAAACTGATTAAAAGATGTTATATTATTGATTTAATTATTTATGCTTTAAAAGCCTATGCAAATGCGCTATGATTTGAAGGGGACCAGCCTTGAATTTGATGCCTCTCACTGTAGGCGTGATAACAGTGGGAGAGGGAGAGCTGCAGGAGACAAGTTCATTCCAAGAACTTGGGAGAAGGATGCAGCTCAACAGAATGAAAGGGAAACATTACATCCAGCTGTGCGACACAAAGATGTATCCATCCTCAGCACAATAGTTGCCGTGCCACAAGTGTCACCCTATCACCACTGATTTTGATAAGAAAATGAATGCGACTGTATTTAAAGTGACCAGCAGTTCTGGTTCTTCTAGCCCGGTGAGTAACGCTACATTTCTGACCATCCTCCTTGTTTAGTTCTCCCGCGTCACTGTTTCCGTTGCCCTCAGTTGCCGTCTGGTTCCCCCCGCCACTTTTTTCCTGATTTTTTTCCTCCCCCTCTCCATTTACTTCTCATCTCCGCAACAGGATGGCAAGATGGCATGGACCACCAGCAGGAGAATCTCTGCTCATGAAATTAATTAGGCATCTCTAGTCTTTCACACAGAGCTGCTCAGAGTTGAGCTGTTGCATTAATTGTTCTCTACGTTGCCATAATTATTAAAACCTGATTTTTATATTATTCCCTAGCTAGCCAGCTTTACGACCTTGCTTTGGACAAGAACAGCATTTGCAGAATTTAATTAGCCATCAGCCACCACCATCCCTGCTCCCCACTCACTTAAATCTCTATGGATTTTGATCCCTGATCCCACTGGTATTTTTAACAGCCCAACTATCAAAACTTATTTTCCAAGCATCGTTTAACAACAATTTTTTTTTAGACAATCACTCATATGAGTAATCATAAACCTAGCATAACAATAAACACAAACGCTGTTAAATAAGAACAATGAACATGCCATATTATGTGCATCAAATAATTCAGACGACTGGAGACTGAATATTAAAACAAAATTATTTATTTTTAAATTTCCTACCTGCTAGTATAAGAGGCCCAACATGTCAGCTAAAAAAGGAACACTTACGGCACTTACCATTTCTGATCTATTTTATCTTTTAATGACACAAAGGAAGGTGGTGCAAAGAACCCAAGAACCCAGTGCTATACTGGGTCAGAACAACGGCCCATTGAGCCAGGTATCCTGTCTTCGATAGTGGCAGGAGCGGGTACTTTAGGGAGAAAGCATGTGAACAGGATGTATCTAGAGTGATCTATCTGTGTCATGCTCTCCTTATCATCTACCATGGTAGGTTAAGAGGTGTCAGAGGATACAGCCCTGCCTGTTCTGTTAAGACTTTCTACTTTCCACAGAAGTGCCATGAGATTTGCTTCCTACTTTCTTTCCTCAGTGCTGAGTCACTGAGGAAAGTAATTCCACCAGCTATAGACTGAAAAAAAACTATCAATATGCCATCTTACCATGACTGAAAGATTCCTGGAGTTAAAGGACAAACTACTTTGAATCCTCAAGGACATATTTACAAGGAGAAAGGGGGCAAAAGTAAACTCATTACATATTTCAGTAAGAATAGAATGGCTAGAACTGAGTGCAGTCAGTGTGGTAGAGGTGATATCATTTATTAGACCAACTAGATAGTTGCAAGAAAATTTTGTTATTTGCAAGCTTTTGGGCTCACGCACATTTCCTTGGGCAAAGAAGAACACAAAGATTGTAAAATGTCTCCCAGGTAGAAATGAAGCTTTGTATTGCGCAGGAGAGCTGGAGGGTGGTGTAAGTTCTCCTGGCTGGAAAAAGTTCAGGTTATGCAAATTAGGCTTGGATCAATGCCTTTTATTAGACCAACTAACACCCCTGCTCTAACCTTTTATTTTGAGCCAAATTTGCATACTTGGAGAGCAGCCTGAACATAACTGCACTTCCTTGCCCAGGAGAACCTCTCTATCTAGTTGGTCTAACAAAAGGCATCATTTCTATCACACTGACTGCTTTTGCTTTTTAGACCAACACAGCTACAACCTTCATCCCTAGACATGAATGCAACACTTGGAAAAGAAAAGGGATTAGTAGCCAGTTTCCCCACAAGCACAATTCAACCATAACCTTCATGCTGACATGCTGTTTATAGGCATGCACTTCCGCATGTCCACAAATACAAAAATTTAGGCTTTAATGCTGGTGGAGCAGATTGGGAACCTGTTGGATCCTTTATTTTGTGAACAATTATGCACAAGAACAATTACCAACAAAATCAAGGGGTTCACAATCAAGCACAGAAAGGCATTACTCTTCGACATTGGAAACAACAATTTCTCTTTAAATTAGGAGTGAAAATCTAGGAAAAGAGACTTCCTTTTGAGTCTCTCAGTTTTAGCAATCCTCTGTTTTCCTGACCATGGCTTGTGATTCCCCAAAATTACCCTAAAGATAACATAAAAAGTATTTGCACGAGCAATTTTTGATACTACAGAGCTAAGATTCTGTACTGGGAAATTTGGTCATGATTTGAAATGTCTGAATCATTCAACAGTGGTGTGAGACGTGCCCTACTGCAAACTGAATCATGTGCTTACGATCTTCAGAGAGTCTGACTTCCTGATTGGCATTGCTGTTTGTCCCTATGCTGCTCTGAAAAAAACAAAATTAGCTCTATATCCTTACTGTATTGCAGATAAGATTTGATTTTTCTTCTTCTATCTTCTGAGTCATGTTGTGTGAATACAAACATCACTTTGTTTGAAGGTGCAAGATGAATCTGATCATGTTGGTTGATGTAACCGAACAGCTGGGTTGCTTCAGTGCACTTGTTGCTCTTCTCCCCCAAAATCCCATCTGCTCATAAGCATCTCAACTACAATAATTACCACCACGAACCATTCATGAGTAATACAGGAGCCATTCAGTATTTACAGAGTCCTTATAAAGTGCACTTGATGAACCTATGCAGGTGCATAGTGCTATCACTAACATATCCATGGTGTTATGAATATTCATGACTATTTGAGTTCACTTGGGAAGTTACACTGCAAAAACTATGTATTTTTATTTGATGGTACACTCCAAATCAAAAGTCTATTTTGTTGCACCTGTTAACATGTTGATAAATACTAGAAACCTGAATTAACTGTCCTTTGTCTCACTTAACAAAACCTTGTGCTTTCTAAGGAATTAAAAATAGGGTCAGTGCACTCATTACATTCTCTAGACATTCTGCAATGGTTCTGCAAACCACTAGACATATTGCATCCCATTTATCAAATTGAGAATAAAAATACTAGCAATTTCCATTGTAAAGACCTACTGAATTTTAGCTATGTACAAAGCAAGACATATCCTCTAACACTTATATATGTCATCCCATTTCAGTCAGTAAAATATTGGCAAAAGATACTCAGGACTCAACCTTTTTTCTTTGTAAACATAATGATCACAAAAGTATCAAAGTGGGCAAAATACAGTTTACCTAAGGTAGAAGGATTAAAATACAAACTCTTACTTTCTCCATAATGTAGTGACAGGTTCTCAACACAAGGACACACAAAGGGGAGATGCATCTTAAATACTCTGTTGTAAAGGAAATCTACAGTGGTGTTCCAAGTGGAATAGCTAGTTTCACGGAAAATGAACATCATTTCAGATTTTAAAATGTGCCAGGGGATGTTTCCAGCACTGGGAATCTAAGCCTTTCGTCCATGTCTTGGGAGTCAGAACAAATTAACTGTAAACAGACAAGACTGTCGTCATCTTGTCATAAAAACAATTCAGGTTCAGAATCAAGTGTGGGAGAATAGGGACAAGGTGAAAGTCTTACAGCTGGAATCCCAGGTGTTAAGGGACTTTAGCGTGAGCTGCTCAGTATAAAACCAAAGATAAAAATTAAATGATACTGTACCAAGATGAGCTCTTCAGGATGATTTTGCAAGCGCTGGTGATGAAGTGTACAGTCTTCTCCAAATAAAGGCAGATGGGCTGGCTAACCTAGTGAGAAGGGCTTTAAATTAGGTTCACCACGGGATAGAGACCAAAGCCCTGAGGTAAGTGGGGAAGCAGATGACCTGGAGGAAGCACAAGCAGAGGGGACAAGGGAGGCCTTCTTATTCTTCCAGAGAAATCAGGGCAAATCGGCTAGTTACCTTAGGTGCCTGTACACGAATGCAGGAACCTGGGATACAAACAGAAAGAATTGCAAGTCCTTCCAGCCACAGAGCTATGACGTGATCAGAGTAACAGAGACGTGGTGGGAGCTCGCATGACTGGAGTACAGTCACGAATGGGTACAAACTGTTCGGGAAGGACAAGCAGGTAGAAGAGGAGGAGTTGCACCTTATGTAAAAGAACCAAATGATTGGCCAGAGCTCCAGTATGAAACTGGACATAGACCTCTTGAAAATCTCTGAGTTACGGTCAGAGGGCAACAAAGGTGATATCATGATGGGGGTCTGCTATAGAGCACCAGACTAGGAGGATGAGGTGGATGAAGCTCTTTTCAGACAGCTAATGAGAGTTTGATAATCGCAGGCCCTGGTTCTCATGGGGGACTTCAGTCACCCCGACATCTGCTAGGAGGGCAATCCAGCAGTGTGCAGGCAATCCAGGAAGGTTTTGGAAAGTGTTGGGGACAACTTCCTGGTGCAAGTGCTGGAGAGGCTAACTAGGGGCCATGCTCTTCTTCATCTGTTCACAAACAGGGAAGAATTTCTGGGGAATGTAGAGGCAGATGGCAAATTGGGCAGCAGTAACCATGAGATGATTGAATTCATGATCCTGAAAAAATGAAGGAAGAAGAGCGGCAAAGTAAGGACCCTGGACTTCAGAAAGTCAGGCTCTGATTCACTCAGGGAACTGCTGGGTGGACCAGCCTGAGGGGAAAGGAGTCCAGGAGAGCTGGATGAATTCTTAAAAAAAAACCTTACTGAGGGTGCAGGAACAAACCATCCTGATGCACAGGAAGACTAGCAGGGATAGATGCAGTGCATCTGAGGGAGTTGCCTGATGTGACTGCAAAGCCACTGGCCATTAACTTGGAAAAATCATGGTAATCAGGTGAGGTCCCAGATGATTGGAAAAGGGAAAATATAGTGCCCATCTTTAAGAAAAGGAGAAGGCACCAATGAGGCCACATCTGGAGTACTGTGTTCAGTTTGGGCCCCCCACTACATAAAGCATGCAGACAAACTGGAGAGACTCCAGAAGATGGCAATAAAAAGGGAGCTGGGGTACGTTACTTATGAGGAGAGGCTAAGAAAACTGAGTTTATTAAGTCTAAAGAAGAGAAAACTGAGAAGGAATTTAATAGCAGCCTTCAATTCACTGAAAGGTGGTTCCAAACAAGATGGACCTGGACTGTTTTCAGTGGTGGCAGGTGACAGAACAAGAAGCAATGATCTCAAGTTGCAGCAAGGGAAGTTTAGGTTAGATATCATGAAAAAACTCTCTCACTAGGAGGGAATTAAGCCACTGGAACAGGTTCCCAGAGAGGTTGTGGAATCTCCATCCTTGGTGATTTTTAAGACCCAGATTGACAAAGCCTTGGCTGGTAAGATCTAGTTGGGGACAGTCCTGCCTTGAGCAGGGGGTTGGAGTAGATGACCTCCTGAGGTTCCTTTGAGCCCCAATTTTCTATGATTCTCTCTAGACTATTAATTCCCATGCCCCAGAAGATAAGAGGAGACAGAGATGTAGCTAAGCATTTTGATTGGCTCATGACTGAAGAGAGTTTAATTCCCAGCTCTTCTACAGTCCTCCACCTTGACCTTGAGCAAGTTGTTCATTCTCTTAGCCACCTACAGACTGCCTTTCACTCAGCTTTTACCTGTATTTACGTTTTAGCTCTTTAGTGCAGGGTTTGTCTCCTATTAGGATATTCCAATGCATCCATTTTAATAGCGCTTATATGTACGCATGTATAACCCAACATATGCCCATATAGTGACAAGACTAACCTGAAGAAATGCGGCAGTGTATAAGCTTAATCAGATAGGCTTACAATTTTTGACTATACAGTTTAAGGTGGCCATCTGAAAAATGTAACCTTTCAAACACATCTCACTTGGAGATCCATATTTTCTAACGGGATCTCAGTACGTGCATGCGCAAAACTTTCTCAGCACCAAACTGATTTGGGCTTACAAAATCCTCTTTGCAGGATCAAACTGCCAGGGTACTTTGAAAGACTTCAGCTAGAACCAGGAAAAAGAAAAGCAAAAAAGAAGCCTTCTATAATGCATTAGTGCCAATGGCAGTTTTTGTTTTAAAGGGAGAAAAAAGCAAACTAGCACAGCTCATTGATGCAGAAGTATCTAGGTAAAGGTCAATGCAAATACACAATAGACATAACTTAATATTATTTGATGTGGAAAAAAAAATACTGGTGGTCCTGTCTTTTGACTTCAGATTCCAAAATAACATGCCATGCTGATATTTGCTTTAAAATAAGAGGAAAGACTGCCCCATTTAAAAATGGATGAGACAGACCTAATAGATAAAGGGGGAGACTAGATGACCAAAAACAATAGAAAATATAAAGCAGTTAAAATCTGATAGGATAACTTAAGAGCTATGATAATAGATGCCAAAGACAGTTCAACATCTTCACAGTAAACAACAGGATAATGATGGAGTGGGTAAATCAGTATAACCCAAGTGAAAATGTAATTGTGGGATGTGATGACAGTTCTGGGTCCAAAGAAGCTGTTGTTTTTTTTAGGGTTTTGTTTTTATTACTGCTAGTTGTAGAGGTGCTCTAGGCAGTTAGAGGTAAAAGGCCTTAAAAGAAGAGAAGTTAACAACAGACCACGAGATTGCATGGTAGGATACCGAGGCATGCTGACTATGAGGAAAAGCTGGAGAGAGAGGTAGTTAACCATGTTAGTCTGAAGTCAGGCAGAAGGTAACAGTTTTATACCTTACAGATAGGACCTATCACATTCATGATGGTGCAATTTTCATAGAAACTGCAAATTTGGGCAGGCTCTGCAAAAAAAAAAAAAGACTGAAAATAAAATGCTGGCTCCCCAGAGGGAGCTAGTAGTGTTCATGGTGCTGCAGCCCAGCCACGCAGCCCGTGGGGGGAGAAACAGAGAAGGGGGGCTACCAGCACAAAGGGCTGCCACCTCTGTCCCTTGCCACTAATTGGCTGAGGGCTGCCTTTTGTGCATCCCCACCCCTCTCCACCAACTGCAGTGAGGGGCAGAACTGCATGACGGACAGTCTTCGCAACCAGTCGGCAGTGAGGGGGAGGGCCTTATGATGAATAGCCCCTGCAACCAATCGGTGGTGAGAGATGGGGCCACTGGGGTCCCTCTACAAATCAGAGGTGCAAGAGGGGCTCAGCCTGTGGAAATGATGGCCAGCCCTGGCATCTCCCCATGAAATCGGCCCACTGCCTCCTCAAGTTAGGTAGACCCCTACTTATAGACTTAACTAAATCAGAGATATATGTAGCATAAGCTTCTGTGAGCTCAAGTTCATTTCACTGGATGCTTGAGCTTGTGAAAGCTTATATCTGATTTAGTTAAATCTATAAGATATACCCTGCTTCCAGAAAAACAGAGAAGCCTTCTTAGGGTACAAGCAAATGTTCTACTCAGATCAACCTAACTAGGGTTAGATTGATCTAAGTGCTGATCGGGACATATGTTCAAGGAGGTTTGACCAGGTAAAACATGGCTGCCCCAATCTAGCTTAGTTCACCTCTTCAGTTGAACTAAGTTAGATTGGGAATGGTTAGTCCAATCTACCAAACAGCTGCACACATTTGGAGCACAGCCCTGAGGCTGGGAAAGCCCAGCTGCTCACCCCAGTCCCAAGGGCCGTGCTCCACCTCCCCCCTACTGGCTATTTTTAGCATCCTAACTCCCACTCACCCCAGACAGACAACCCCCCCCTAAAACCCCACAAATCCACCCCAGACCCATCAATGCATATCACATGATCCTGCCTGCTCCTCCCCCAACCCTGAGATACAGGGGCAGTGGGGCTGTAGCCACTAGGACTCTGTGAAGCTTCAGTCGCTGATTCAATTCAGAGGAGATTCAGCCCAGTTCTCTGGCCAAATCTCTGAATCTGAATTGAATCAGGAGACCCATTAATCTATCTGAACTGAATTGGAAGCCTCTGATTCCATTTGGAGAGATTCGATGATGCGGACATAGATGCAGTTTTTAATGTTTTTTCTACATACTTCAAGGTACTAGGAGGCTCGTGAATGCTGCGATGGTGGAGCAGATGGAGCATCCCATGGGAGCATGGAGGGGGGAGTCCCCAGCACAGAGGTGGCGGGCCCTGCGTGCTTGGTGGTGGACCCAGAAGTGGGCCAGAAGCAATTTCGGTCCACTTCCGGGTCTGCCAGGGAATGTGCGGGGGACCCCCACCCTGCCCCATGCTTCACTGACTGGTGTCTTCTGGGTCTGGGGGGACACCCAGGGTCCCCCCATGGCAAATCGCCAAGCCAGGAGGGGTGCGGGGGGGTCCCCTGTGTGCTTGGTGGTAGACCCCGAAGTGCACTGGAAGTTCTCCAGTCCACTTCTGAGTCCACCACCAAGCATACAGGGGGGGCCCCCATGCTCCTGTGGGATGCTCCATCTGCCCCACCATCTCAGTGTTCACGAGCCACACCTGGTACCTCAGGGTATGTAGAAAAAACACAAAACTGTGTCAATGGCCAGATCGCTGATTCTCTAAATCAGCATTGAATCTTCAGATTCAGCCAAATTGAATCAGGACAGTAATCTGAATCAAATCATTGTCCCCTGAAACAGGTCAAATCCAAACCCAAATTGAATATGGCCTGCTTCATACACCCCTAATAGCCATCCCAAAATTTGCCTTAGCCTTCTCTCATAGCCATCCCGCCCAGAACTACCCCTATGCAAGCCCTCTGCCTACCTCCCAGGCTGCCACTGCCACCTACCCCACACAGTTGAGCCTGCCTTGCTCCCACATGCAGCCTGCAGAGGTGCAGCATTCTGGGCCAGCCCAGCCTGGCCCAGTCCGGTCTGTGGGGCCCATATCCTGCCTTTGTCTGCACAGCCCCCTCCCCCCCGCCAATTTTCTGTCTAGCCTACCTCAGCCCCACCACCAGGAAAAAGTCTGGCGCCACCCCTGCTGAGTTACTCAGATTGGGTTCCCAGTGCAGCTCCTGGCATAGTGAAGATGTGCACAAGCCACTCCCAATCTATGATCTCTCAGCTTAAAGTAAGCTGTCTACAAAGAACATCTGTACATATCCTTAGGTGCAATCAGGGCTCTTACAAAGTCATTTCTCTCTTGCAGTCTCAGGAACTATTTATTTTGGGTATTTGACGTAATATCAAAATCACACTCAGTGAAGAGGGGGAAGAACAAGGCAATTTATTAGCCCACCGGACCACTTAAAAGTTGTAAGCCGGAAGGGTTAGTTTAATTGTTTAATTCTGTCCTTACTGAAATGCTTTGAACAATTTGCAATTATCAAGTTATTTGGTGAATTTGGCCCTTTGGCACGTATTATGTTGATAGAGATTGCAGTTTCTAGTAAAATATTTGCTGCTTGAAATTCTTTGAAAAGCATTTAGTGAAAGATCAGCCTATATCCCACTCACTTTGTGCTCCCTGAATTTTCTTTGAGATGGCTATCACGATAATTTGCTTATCACAAAGGTTCTAGTTGGCAATCTGTTCCCCATCTAAATGATTTTGGCTAGCAATGCCTTGCTTCCAGCCCCACTGATATTCAGCTGTGTTTCATAAGCTGCTTTGTGCTAGGCACGCACAGCTGCCTTGACAGGTCGAAGATGTAGCTGGGTCCTAACTGAAGGCCATAATCAGAGTTTGAAGTACTGGCATTAAAAGCAATTTTGGAGCTATTGGGAGAGCACAACAAAGGGTAAGATGCTTGTGATGGGCAGCACAGCTGGGGAGACAGGCTGCTGGCATCTGCATGAGCTGGAATTTATGGAAGAAGGACAGTAACACCTCACAGTGCTGAAAGACAACAAGAAATTGAATCTGAAAATTCCTATTTACTGCTAGAAGGAGGTCTATTTTTACGATGTTGATGCAAGTCACAGTGCAGTCTTTTCAGTCCTTAGTTTCAGGACAGTCCCTTCCCTTAATAAGTTATTTCTCTGATGCCAAACCTAACATTTTTGCTGCCTGCGACTACAAATACTTCCCCCATGGGCATGTTGACCAAAAGTTCACTGGTTCAAACAGTCAGCACAAAGTGAAATGTCATTTAGAATTAACTAAATTTTCACAGATACATGTTCCATACTCTTTTCTTTACCCATCTATTGTTCTAACAAATAAACCTCCAGTAAATGAGAGTTGCTTGAGGAAGAGCTTAAACTTGAAATCCTATCTTCCAATTAATTAAAGTTTGTTATCATCTAATTGGTTGTTCTTTAAGGGATTTTTGCCTCATAATTCAGTTCAATCAGTACGTATTTGGAAGGTTTAAGTGCCTCCCATTTCATCTCGCATTGATTAAAATGAACAATAGAGAAAATTAAATTATGAAAGTAAGCATTTTAAAAGGCATTATATTCTAATTTTACAACATTTCTGATATTAGCAACTATACACTTTTCTTCTGAAAATGTGGAGTTCAAGGAATGTGTTTCTTCGAGGAGCGCCATGTAAAATGAAATAAAAATTTTCATTAACAGATGAAGAAAATAAATTTAAATAACCCTGGATAGGAAAGTTAGAGATTAAAAACTGTTTTACAACCTGATACTGAATCAAAAATGGACAATATCGTGTAGACTAACCATATAATGCCTCAAAACTATTTTTAAACCAACTCTAGGTTCACAGAGCCAGATGTACTTACAAAGCTGATATCTTTCTTTCAGGGAAAATCTATCTTCTTGTTAATGGCATTATAGTTATTGAAATACCACAGTATCTCAAAAGCATTTCCCATCTCTACCAAGAATTCTGTGTATAATTCCTCGTTGACCTACTTAGATGTTAGTTCCCTGCATGGCTGGATAGGTATATAAACTTACTCTGACTTTAAAATGGTAAATGTAAAAATTGTTGAAATGGCCATTTATCAGTACCACTCCAAGCACAGTCTAATTACAGAAGAAAAATCTAGTGGCTGAAAACTGGTCTTTCTATATCTGACTCCAGCTAATTTGGGAGTAAAAACCTGGCAGCACTGAAGTCAATGGCAAAGCTCCATGCCAAGTCCACTGAAGCCAGAAGTTTGCCTTTGATCTCTTAATTTGGAAATCAGACCCCATATGAAGCATCTCTGGCATGCAACAATGGTTATGATTGTTATTTATTTTTAATGCTTTTACTCCAGTCATTTCTTCAATGTTGGATGATCTATAATAACCTGAATCTTCAAATAAGCATCTATTAACTCTAACGTTTTTCAGCTATCCACCATCATCATCACTGAGAAAGCATAAATGTGCACTTACTCATCCCCTAAAATACAAAACTCGCCAGAAAAAGAAAATAGAATAATACTCTTCTGAAAATAACCATTACTGTGCCTCTAAATAGAAAATTTAAACCCACATGGTGACATTTGATGACATACGGCAAAGTAGCTCTCATCCAAATGGGGGCACGTACTTGAAAATAAAAGGAGAAAAGGAGCAAACGTACGTCTACATGCGAGGGAGGAACGATGGTGTCTGCCCTGAAAACTGACTCGGCTTCTGCCTGCTTGTCAAAAAGCGTGAGGATCTCTACAACCCATGTCAGAATCCCTCTATTTCAGATTAAATTTAGGCCCTGACCCTACCATTAGACTGGTGTGAACAGATTCCTGAAAGCCAGTGGGACTCCATGCAGGGAAAGCCAAACCAATCCAACCTCAGAATTAGGGCCATATTTAGAAAAATGGTGCAAATTGTTTCCCACCGTGGGTAAACATTTCATGATTTCCACAAACAAAAGCTTTCTACTCAAGCTCTGCGCTTTCCACGTTTGCTTTCATAATGAGATACTATAGGTTTACATATACATGCTTCCTGTAATGGCCTTGCTGAGCAACTTGCAGAAAGGTTTCCAGGGGATGTACTATTCCTCCAGGAGTGATGTATGTGAAGTGAAGTGAAGTGAGAAGACCTTAAGGTTTACACAAAGTTGATTTTCCCTGTTTATTGTATCAAATTAACAAGAAGTTAGCTATGGGTGACTATTCACAGGAAAATCTCTTTCTATGGCCTTTAGTTAGACATAATTACTTCTGGGTACAGTTGTGTTCATTTAGTTTGATTCTTCACAGACCATGCACTTGAATGATCAGCTATCATACCAGAGTGCTTCAGACATAATCTACCACCATCACAGAGGATTATTTTCAACATGATGAGATGTGTTAATAGCGGTCTCTTTTCAGATGGGGAGGTTGAGAGATATAGGCTTTCTTATTAATGGAAAATATCTGTTTTACTGGGTAATCAAATGTGTAAATTAATCCCTCAAAATGTAATTAATAAAAAATAATCATAATTCTTTGTACTTACACCAGACAGTCCTTTGCAACCAGAGATTTCAAATAATGTTACAAATTGTTTATTAACCCTTTCCATGCAAAATAATCTTATCTCCATTTTATACTCAGTTATGCAGAAATCTCTCTTGACTCGATTTTCAGATGCCACAGCCATGCCTTTTTTTTTTTTTTTTAATCATATTAGGGTCTCACTGCTTTGAATTGTCCTACATACTTTTGCAATGGTTCCAATCTTCTTCTCTCTGACTTGGCAGGGGCTCAGTTCTGCACAGCTGTTGCACTCACAAAGGGGAGGAACGTGGAAAAGGTGATGTACAATAACTAACCCCCCACCCTGTGATTGAGGATGTGACTCTAAAAGGATGAGAACTAGCCCTTTGATCCTGCAATTACTTGACCCTTGTTTAATGTTACTTATGTGAGTAGCCCAGTTCATTCACAGTTAAAATCAAGTGTGCGAGTGTGCATGTGTGTGAGAGAGATTGTTTGCAGGATCATAGCAAGTCACTAAAGTAAAAGAAGATGAGGAGAGGATAATAATGGAGATGAGCAAGTTGCCAGCCAGCACCTGTTCAGCCTCGTGTGCTGGTGTTCTACCTCTGAGAAATTCTGCTGACTTCTATCTGACTGCTCTGTAAACTTGGCTCCCACCATATGCCCTGGAGCCCACTGTAAAATAAAAACACCGTCCTATTTCACTGCTGTAATGTCAGCCAAAGGTTGAATTGTGACTTTCAAATCCCAACCCAATTTTTAATGACAAAATTAGGCCTGGCTATGAGCTTCAATAGCACTTACTGCCATTGTGTAACTTTTACTTTTCATTTAAGAGAGTAATTGCCTGTTTTCTTGAATATCACAATCTCTCGCAAGTGAAAAGAAAAAAGAAAAGGTTGCATGTTTCCTCTGCCACCAGATCCTTGGAGCAGGACAAGGAGCACAGTCAAGATCTTTTATTATCTTTACGATTCAAAAAACATCCAAATGCATTCAGAGCTAAGTCTATACAACTTTCAGTGAGAATTTAATTCATTTAACATTAGAAAACATTAATATTTTTATGTTCAGTTTTTAGGTCATCAGAAATTAATGACATGGCAGAAGCTTTGGTTTAATAAGATTGCTATGTATCCCATACATATTTTTGTGATACACATGAGTAAAAACAGAGCTGCAACATTTTCAAATATTTCACCAAAATCATTAAATTCTTCCACAGTCTAGCAGTGTCATAAACCCACTATTGATTTTCTTTTAAAATACACAAACCCATGCCAGAACAACAGACAGAGCAAAAATGGGAATACCAAATGCTTCACAATAAACAGTTGTTTTCCAAGGAGCATAACAAGTCCAACGATAAAAACATCTTAACAGCTAAGTCTGGGGAGGTTGTGTTTCTGGCATAAATACGTGGGTCAAATGCCACCCTTGCCATGTTGTTGTACACATGGAATGCCACCATAAAAGTGCTGCAGACATTACATTTTGAGTAGGTTAAAATGTAATGTCTATTCTATGCTTTTTTCTTTATGCGATACCTTAAAAATAGCCTTGATGTTAATAGTTTCCCTCCATACAACTGACAGATCAGAGCTCTCTTTCATCTTCAAAGAAAAACGCAATGAAAACATATGATCAAGCATTGCAAAATGCTCAGGAGGTGGGGCAGGAAAAAGCCACATGAACCCAGATGAAATGTCAGTATTTCACCTGCTTTAGAGAATGAAGCTGTACACTATTAGCTCTTTGAGGCTAGGGACAGGCATTCAAAAAGCCTGATCCTGAATTGATTCAATCTTTGCAGGTTAGTTTAGCCTGGCTAGGCTGAATCAGTTTGTGACAATGCAGACATCCCAGAAATGCAGGCACATGCCTGCAGTGGCTCAGACTGGAAGCTGGGGAACACTAAAACAGCCCTCCCTTCCCTTCCACAATCCTGAGCTGAGGCAGCCAAGCCCCTGGCAGGATGCCCCAGTTAGGGAGGGGTTCCACCCCCCCACCCCTGACCAGCCCAGCAGGGAATTGATAACATAGTGTTTATCATCCTTAACTCAGTGTCGCCCCATTAAGAAAACAGAGGGACATTACCAGCTACCCGTTGATTCTGCCTTTGTTAACCTCAGCCAGCATGTGGTCTGCTAGCTAATGCTGAAATGTCTATGTAAGGCAGAGGGGGCAGGGGAATCCCTGCTTAGCAGGGAGTAGTGAGGGGAGGCGGGGAGCAAGGGGAAGCCAGGCAGACCCCACTGTACATGCAGTCTCTGCTGGAGCTCCAGCCAGGGAGCAGAAGGGAGAGGCCAGCTCTGCTGTGGAGCAGAGAGCCCCACCCAGCCCAGAGAGCATGCTGGTATGCTGTGGGAGTCTGGTTTAACTTAAACCAGCAAAGGGTCTGAGACAGACATTGCATAAACTGGTCTGACCCAAATCAGTTAAGTCTGATACCTCATTCAACCAGGTTTCTCTCAAACTGGTTTCAGCCATTTTCAAACTGGTTTATGTGCGCTGAACAACTGTTCTGTTACAGGTTTAAACTAGCTTCTGATCACTTAAACTGGTTTATGTGTAATGTCTGTCCCTAGCCTAGTGGCCCATCAGTTTCATAGCTGTCCTGCTATTTTTGTGGAATCCAGTCACGTTCAAAAGATGGATGTGCTTAAGAACAGCAGAGCTCAGCACTCTACACATATTCATCTGGCCTTACTTCCCCTGCTCCACTTAGGACCATGCAGCAAAGTGAGAACAAAGTAGTGCCTTTGTGAAAGGGCTGGTATTCTACTTCATTTTATGCAGCTCCTGTCAGAGAGCTTGGGCATTCCTTCTTTCACTATGTACCCTCTCTCTGGGCTTGAACTCAGTATAAGGCAACAGGAGTTTGCCTAAGTAAAAACTGAGCAAAGGTCTCGGGGTTCAAACCACTGTCAAATACTTAAATTTAAATACAGTGTAAAATGTGTAAGAGAGCCAGGATTCCCACTCACAGGAGAATAGAGAAAGTTTTCCTTTTATTATTATGCCTGTCTGCATTGTGGTTTAAAATCCACACAGGGATTGCCAGAGCTTGTTAGCTGGCTTTAATAGTTGTATTAATAAATCCTATAAACTAATTGTGTAGTGACAATGTTAATTACATTGCAAAGAGATAGTTTATTTCTCTACAAATATGATAAAGAATTTATAAAGAGCTATGCTTCTGTCTGGGAGCTTAAAAATAATATTTATCCACCAATACAAATCCAGCTTTAATAAGTGATTAAACTGGTGACTGTGGGAATAAATGTACAGAAGCAGAGGTAAGAGATTATGGGAAAACATTCACTAAATTATTTACACAACAAAAATTGAATGAAAATTATTAAACTAGGGTCAGATCCTTCATGCTGCTCAATAGCTTCACCTCTCAAAGGCAAGGACCAGCAAGAATCAATGGGTCAACAAGAGACATTATCCATTTTTCCTCCCTTCCTCTGATCCCTCCACAGAGACAAGTATATGATCTAAAATGATAAGGGCCAATTTTTTTCACCCACACTTGCAAATAACCTCCAAACTTCAACCCTGATTCTCTGAGGAAAATTTTGATGGGGTAGGAAAGGAAAGGTCACTTGGGAACCTTGGCTAACTCTTCCTCCTCGATCTTCACTGGTCTCATTCAGCCCCTAGGGAGGTTTGTTCAGCCCACTAGCACCATTCTCCAGACAGTGAGCCTTTATCTTCCTCCCATTCCAGTGCAGGTTTTGGTTTGTGTTTGGCCACTCATGTAGTCCAAGGGTCTCAAAGGCAGAAGTAGGTTTCCTGAAATGCCTAAAACTAATATGCTCATAAGAGGCAGAGCTATGGAGAGGTTCCAGGAAAAATGGCTGGTTCACCTCCTGTTTGCAGCAACCAACTCTTCCCCTGCTTCTGTGGAGAGGTTAGCACTGGCTGTGCTAGTAACTGCATACCAGGGGCCTGATTCTGCTCCTGCCGACGGCAACAGAAAGACTGTCTCTCTCTCATATGACATTTTAGGATTACAACATAGGTAGATTAGTATCTACATTTGATAGCTATTAGACTGCTTCAGAGGTAGCTGCATGGATTGATTTTAGATCGCCATTAAATGATCTAATTAATTGGGCAATCATTCACAATGTGTTGCACCCTCTGAAAAATCACATCACAATCACAACCCAGACTCTCTTTGATTCTCCATTTATGGAGTAGGTGTCTAAATTTCCGATGAAGTGTCTGAATGTGATTCAGGAAGGACCAAATCTTTCTCAGTAGGTCAAATTCCAGATGGCGGATTCTAGGGTCACAAACGCTATATTTCTGCAGCAGGTTGGTACTTGCCCAGACTTCCTTCCATTGTTCTTCAATGCTCCTGTTATCATCATAAAGCTTCTTGGCATATTTCCAGAATGGTTTTCTAGATTTGAGCCTATCTGGCATAGCAATGTCCTTATTGATTGGGAGCTATGGGCTACTGATGGCCTTATGGTATTCCATTACACATGCAGCATCGTGGCAGAGCTGTAAGGGAGCAATGTTCACTAGAACTGGAAGCCAGGGCAACCTTCTTGTGGACTTCCCTGTTACATACTAGAGCACAACCAATGCCATCAACTCGAATATCAAACACCTGTAAAGGGCCTCCTGATCAAGATTACATTGCCAACAAAAAGATTTACATTGGCTTATGTAAGAGCAGCAACATGTTCAGCGGTGTTATACTGGGAGGGCAGGAACTAAAGCAACCAAATGGGGCCTAAGCCTAACTATTGAGCAAAGGGGCAGGATATATGTCAAATGTTCTAATCCTATGTAAGGACTAAATCCTTGGGGTTGAATGTCTTGTTTCTAGGTTGTGTTGAATGCAGGGCCATTGTAAATAAAATAAAATCTCACTAAAAACTAACATGAAGGTCTTCAAAACAGGTGTCTGAACTTAAGATCTTAAATCCATAATTCAGCTCCTAAACAGGTAACCTGATTTCAGGAGTGCTCACCATTTAATTAATAGGAGCTGTGTGGAGTTTAGTGCTTTAGAAAACCTGGTTTCTTATTTAAGAGCCTAAGGTACCTATACACGTACATCAAGGCTGTTCTGATGCACTGGAATTACAGTGCAGATGAATCGAGTCTGCTGGGGCATAGTAATTACCGTGCTCCAGCAGACTCCAGCATCACATGTATCAGTGTCCCCGTGCTGAAAAATGGTGGCAGTGACACTTTAAAGTGCCTGGAGCATCATATGTACCACCATCCCTTCACTGAAAAATGATGGGGAGGGCACTTTAATTAAAGCTTGTCAAACAACCTTTAGTTAAAGCACCCCCTGCAGCCATTTTTCAGCGCAGGGATGCTGATACACATGATGCTCCAGGTGCTTTAATTAGAGGGGCTCTCAGAGATGTTCTAATTAAAGGACCTCAGCCCCCCTTCCCCCTCACCCCAAGAAGATTTATAAAATACCAGGCCTGTGTGAATAGGGAAGTATTAGATTCAGATTCAGCTGATTCAGAGGACAGTGATTTGATTCAGTGATTCGACAGTGATTTGGCCAAATCAGAATCAGAGATTCAGTGCTGATTCGGAGCGGCCAGGAAGAGGCAGGCACAGCCAGGTGACTACAGGTTCTCCCACAGCTCCTCTGGCTGTGCCTGCCTCTCCCCAGGTGGGGGGAGCTGCAGAAGAAGTCCCACTGGATGCTGTGCCTGGCCCCATGGGGGCTTCTCCCACAGCTCCCCCCACCCAGGGAGTGGCAGACACAGCCAGAGGATGCACAAAGAACCTGCAGCTGCCCAACTGTGCCTGCCTCTCCCCGGCTGATCTCTGAATCTTTTCCAAATCAATTCCAAGGCTTTGGATTCGATTCAAACATTTTAATGGGTCTCCCAATTCAATTTTGATTCTGAGGTTCAGCCGCCAAATCAGGCCAAATCTCCTTTGAATCAAATCGGCAACTGAAGCCTCACACAGGCCTAATAAACACCCCTAGATACAGATTTATTAAACTACTTTTACTTTCTGTTTTTGAAAATATTGGTTCAGGAGGCTTATAGGTCTGTGCTGTACTTGTACAGGACTGGCCTTTGCAAATTCCTTTCTATGATCACTGTACTTATAAAATAAAATTTAACATGTTTAATACCTACTATTCCTAACACCTATTCACATGGCAAGCAGAGGCTAGGGTGAGAAGTGCGGATTAGGACCACAAACTGTTGCATCTGTCACTGTTTTTGAATGTTGCATTACTGCATTGAATAAATCATTAGTGTGCGCCCAGGTGTGCTTGCATGTGCACTTTATTCTTTGCGAGTCAAAATTTAAGGTAATATTTAAGCAAAAAGTAAAAAGAAACTCTTGTACCAATCAAGCTACTGCAAAAACCTGTTGCAATGCATATATCTTATAAGATGATTTTCAACTCTGAACATTTTGAAATAAATAAAATCTCAAAAATGCATAGAATAGAAATGCTGACAAACTTTTTTACCCTAGCACTATGAATGGTGCAGCTATGATGATAGAAAACTATTGATTGTCACTACAGTCCTATTCAATTGGCTGAGTCCTGCAAATCTCAGATAACACTCATGTCATTAGCAGTCAGTATTGTGCACTATGTGGATATAACTGATTACAGTGCTATCGCAGCTTTGATTGTCTGATAGTACAAGTGTTGTGGAGCTTTGCTATTGATTTGTAGATAAAAATATTCTGGTACCTGGAGAACTGTCAGTGGAATTCTTTCAGTAGAAAACAGCATTGTACTTTAATGTTAGGTCATTTGCTAATTAAGTTAATTTATAACTAACTTTTGGGGGAATAGAGGTTAGGTGGCTCAGTACATTACTTCATAAGTATTACAAGCTTATTGTAACTGGGTCCTACCCCAGGGTGGCCATAACAACCCTAGACTCTCAGCCCTTACCCTCTCTACTTCCTTCAGGCATCTCCTCTTCAGCTCATTTGCTGTGCCTTGATGTTGTTTTATCTTTAGAAAAGAAGGCTCCCCAAGCAAGATCTCACTCATGAGGACTGGTGTCAATGCTCACCACCTTAAAGGATAATCACATGCTTCAAACCTTCCCTGGAGTTGTGCCCATGCCTTGCAGGTGTTTCCAGTCATCACTTGACTAGGTACCTTACTCCACACAACCAGGCTGTCTTAGGCCTCCACTCCTTATTGGGGCCTTGGCCTTCCCAGCCTCTGCCCCTACTGTTCCAGCTAGCCTCTTTGGCCTAGACCCATTATGGGTCAGGCTCTCCAGGCCCCAGGCCTTAGATTGACCTCTTGGGCTCTTATCTCTGCCCTGTGGCCCCAATCTGCTCATCTCGGGCTCTGAGCTCTTCTTCTGGCCCCAATCTGCCCTTTCTGGGCTGTGAGCTCTCAGCCCAAGAGGGGTGGGAATGGGGCTAATGAGCCTACTCTGGCTCTAACTTCGTGCCTCTCTGACACTACTGGGACCTGCTTTCACTCTTTTCTAGTCCCACACTAGGGTCAAAACTCAAACCAACAACATGAGCCCTCTAGCTCTACCTAAACCTTTAGAGACCTGGCTGTAGACCAAAATTCCTCCCCAGTCTTGGGTCTTAGCCCACTGCTAGCCCCAGCTCCTGTACACAGTTCATCAGCAGCAGGCAGAGCTCCTTTCCCCCTCAGCTTTCAGGACCAGACTGTTTGCTCTGGCTCTGGCCTGGGTTTATATGCCCCAGAGCCCTGCCCCTTTCTGGTCATGTGAATTCCTGGCCAGCCTGCAGGTGGTCTCTAATGTGTTTGGCTCACCAGCCCTCAGGATAGCCTATAGCAGGAGAGCTAGCACTGCAGCAGTCCGCTTGCTGCTGTTTCCCCAGGTTACTCCCCTCTTCTACTATTGCTGGGCTACCAGCGCAGCAAGAGGCACTTCTTGTTGGAAGGGCTCTAACTGCCTCTCGTTCTGTAGCTAGCCCTCTTCTTGGCTGCCTGAGTGCAGCTGCCTCCATTTTCTCTCACTCAGTAACAGAAACCATAGGTTCCTTGTTACACTTATGCAGAGCAGAATTATTATGGAGAACAGAATAAACCCTAATTTGTTAAGGTAGAAGAATACCGGGATTTATATCTGTGCAGAGGCTTATTACAAGGCCTGGGATTTAAATAGCACATAGGCCCCATTCTGGCTCTGTTCACATCTGCCATGCTCATCCCAGTTGACATAACTGGAGTAAGTAACTCCAGTTACTTCAAGGATAAACTGGGTCATGCTTGACCACAGAATCAGAACCACCATAGACATCAACCTCATTAAGTATTTTATTTTTAAGAGCAGCACAAAATGATACAAGCAGGAATGGATGGCAAGTCGGGATGTAAGTGCCATTGCAAATCTCTAGAGAGAGCTCTGTAAAATGTTCTTTGTTGCTGTCTACAGCTCTGAAACCACTCTCAACTCTGTCCCAGCCTCCAAACCATATTTGTTGCCTTCTG
>NW_017729000.1:13062880-13076114 GCF_001723915.1 Gavialis gangeticus | reverse complement strand
TTGCAAATCTCTAGAGAGAGCTCTGTAAAATGTTCTTTGTTGCTGTCTACAGCTCTGAAACCACTCTCAACTCTGTCCCAGGCCTGCCCTCTTGCAGACTTTGCTATTTGTACATTGGCCTAAAGGTTACATCATCATCGTTCCAAAACCCACAAAGCAAATTCATCCTGTCTCCAGATACATTGAGTTCATTTGAAAACAACTCCTCTCTGAAGGCCATTGACAGTTCTAGCCTAATTATGCTATTCATTCTTCTTCACCAGCACTCAAGGCTGATGCAATTAAGCCTCATTAGTTGATAACTTTTGAATTTAATTTTTCATAAAGTGACTGACACATTGCAATTGCTGCAATGCGGATGTGGTTTACACAAGTCTGGTATTCATGAAAATGGAGTATCACATTAGATACCTTGTCTGAGAAATGCAGGTTAAACCAAACATTGTATACAGCTAGGCATTGTTTCAACTCCAGTGTTTCCTTTTACAATAAACTTACAGTGCAAACTGAGAGGAGATTTATCTTATCTTCTCATAACATCATGAGCTTAACTATCACACCCTGTCTTGTTAAACACGCAAGTCAGACCAAAGACCTACCTCTCTATCACTTCTCACACAACTAGACTTTTTCTGATCTATTGACCCAAAAGTGTCTAGTGGTGCAACTACACTGATATCAATACTTTTTGTTCAAGTACTCCATTCACCTCTGAAGCCTGGAACTGCTTTCTAATGGAGATCTGGCTAGAGTCAAGAACTGGTACCATTTCTCATACTGGCTTTCAGTGGGGCCTTCCAGCTACTTATTTAAACATCCAGATACTCTCAGTCCTGTGAGGAGCACCATGTTTGATAGCCTTTTATGGGGCTCTTCTCACCATGTTTTGGCTGACATAGACAGACTCAAAGTCTAACATTTTCCAAATGTGCATTTAAGGTTATTTCTAGCCACAGCTTTGCTCCTCATTTATCTCTGTGTATTTTCTGAATAGCTTAAAAATATTGTTGGGACAAGTCTTCCTTCTAAAACTTTCAGAATCAACTCCTATTCTCTGTAGCATAAATGAGGCCAGTGCCCTAGTTTTCCTTACCTGTGAAACAAGATAGCACAAGGATATCCCCCAAATTAACATTTGCACCAACATTTGAAGGTACTTGAAGATATTGTTCATTATTCATAATATTTAAGATAATATTGTCATCATTTATCCCTCTTTCTCTGAAGAGCCTTGACTTATGGGCTTTAACCCAAATTTGGAAATGCTTTCCTGTTTTGTCATAGCCAATGTGAAGGTACACAAGCAAGTTCCCAAAATATGAAGAACAGCATCATTATTGCACTCGAGAAGTCATAGTTTTGAGAAGCATTTGGTATGTGAAGATGATCCTTACTAAGTTTCAAAAGTCTCTTTTTTGAAAGCCATCCTATAACAGATTCTTCAAGCAAAAACATGTTCCTCAGATACAATGAGATGCAAGGCCTAGAAAATATAAAAGGAGTTCATGGGGAAGACTTGTCTGTGACCCTGAGAGAGTGTATAGGACATTTTATAGCCCTTGAATGAATCCCCATTTTCCATTGCAAATCAAATGAACCATTTTGCAACTCACCTTGCCAATGTACAGCTACTTTTTAAAGCTGAAGGCAAGGGTTTGAAAACCAGCAGTTAAAGTTGGACGTTAATTAGCAGAGGATCCCTTACCTCTGTTCCATCTTGAGTTATTTTCTTCTCTCCTATCGGCCCATTTCCACAATAGAAAATTTGGGTTATTCAAAACAGCTCTTGAAGCTCCACTTAAAAGTTGCCAGCATAAAAGAAAGCAAAGGTGTTCCTTCTCAGAGGCACACTGATTTCAGAAGTTCTACCTAAAGGACTGCAGCACCTGTGATCAAGCATATTCAGACACACAGCCACGTGAAAAGGTGTGGAAAATATTCAGTATCAAATCCTCATACTCAATAGAGCTGTGCAAATCTTCGGTTCCTGATTCGATTTGGCGGTGATTCGGTGCCCAAATCTCCAAATCCGAATTGAATCAGGAGACCCTGTAATCTCTACGAATCAACTCAGAATCAATTTGGAGAGATTTGGAGATTCGGACATAGACAACTTTAAATGTTTTTTCTTCATAGCTCTAGGTAGCAGGCAGCTTGTGAATGCTGCGATGCTGGGACACATGGAGCATCCCACTGAAGCACGGGGGGCTCTCCAGAGTACCCAGCAGCAGACCCGGAAGTAGACCAGAAGCACTTCTGGTCTACTTCTGGGTCCACAGAGGAGCACACGGGGGGGGCTCTTTGCCCCCCCAGCTCGGCGACTGGTGCCTCCTGGGTCCGGGGGGCGGCCCCCCAGCACACTCCCCAACAGACCTGGAAGTGGACCGGGGATACTTCTGGTCCACTCCTGGGTTCACTGCTGAGCATGTGGAGGGCCTCCCCCCGCACTCCTGTAGGATGCTCTATGTGCCCCAGCATTGCAGTGTTCACAAGTCTTGCTGGCACCTCGAGGTATGTAGAAAAAATTTAAAGCTGTGTCTATGTCCAAACTGCTGAATCTCTCCCAAATCAGCATTGAATCTTCAGATTCTGATTTGGCTGAATCGAATCAGGGACAGTGATCCAAATCAACTAATCAAATCACTGCCCCCGAATCAGGCTGAATCCAAATAGGGCCCACTTCACACACCCCTAATACTCAATTCTAGCTATTTTATTTGCTCATAACTGCAGCTGTCAAAAACTACTGCTATTTCTAAGCCAGTGGTTCTTTAGAGTCAAAGCCCTCCTCCATCACTTTTCTGAATTTAGCATCTCCCTAGTTGAGAATCATTGTTATCCTGTCTCAGCGGTTCTTAACCAGGGTTCTGCCACCATCAAATAAAACTGCCCTGCCTGCCTTCTGCAGAGCTAGAAGTGGCTGTGGCAGGAGCAGGCTCCTGCCTGCATTAGGGTTTCACCTGGTAGTGGCATCCATGCCATGGTACCCCAGAAAGAGTCATTCTTCTAAAACATCTATGCCAATTTAGAGGCCCCCAAATTATCTCTGAATGAAATTTATTTATGTCCAACCTAGAAAGTCTGATTTATTCATCAAGACTAACTGTTATTCTTGTTGCTTTTAAAAGCACTACAGTAGTGCTTTGGTTAAAGAATAGTAAAAGAAATTATCCATTTATAAAGCCTCTTGTGAAACCCTTTCTGTTGCCAGTTTATTTTATAGAGTTTCCCTGACCCAAGCCTTTTTGTTTTAGCATGATACTATCTTCTTTTGACATTAATGCAGTTGAATGATTTGACACAGGTTAATTTAATAATGGTTGGATGATCTCTCTCAATTTCCTCTGAGATTATGTAATGAGTTAATGCTAAGCAATGACCATCCATTTCCTAAAGAAACAATAATAGTATTTTTATAACTTTGAATATACTTGGAATTATATTTGACCAGATTTTTTTTTATCGTGAGACAGCACCATTGCATTGCACAAGTGATGTCATATGGCCTCACAGCAGATTTAGCCAACAAATAGAGAACCAGCACAATGCAGTCAAGAGTATCCTTCCAGTAACACAGAGGCATTTAAACAAATTCTCCCTCCCTGATACTAATAATGCTACATTTAAGCTTGCTAATATTTTTACCTTTATTTGAGGTAAGTTACTTATGTAACATTTATTTCCGCTCTATTAAAAAAAAAGTATAATAAATGGATAACTTTTGAACCCAAGAAAAACCATCCTAAAGATGCTTGAGCTATTAAAACAAAAAACCATGCCTCCAACATGAAAGCCCTTGAATACAGGAGGCCTCAGCATCTATTATCTCAAAGTCCTGTGCTTTTTAAAGCAGAAAGAACCTTCAGTTCAAAAGACCCTGTGGGGCATTTTTTTTTTTTTTTAATATTGTTAAAATGTTTCAGCACCCCTTGCAATAAAAAAAAATCCAGAATACAAAGGGCAGTTAAAAACCCATTCTGTTACCAAAAGCCTCACAAAAGCCCTATCCGTTGGTTCTTCCTGCTTTTATTGTTAAAAGACTTTTTTCTTTGGCAACCCCCTACCCCTTCTCTTACAGAACCTCTGGCAAAAGTTTAAAACAAATTAAAGAGAATAGAGTGATTTTATGCTTCTCAAGTCAGGAAAACTTACTAAAACTAAAGGAGATGTTCTTTTCCCCTCCCTTTTATATTTTCCTTTATAACTTTTTCTGCTTTAACAGCTGTGTTTCTAGCAAATACACAAGGCTAAAGTTAGCTAGTATAAACAACAATAACCACAGTTGAAGTTGGCCTTCTGTGAATAACAAATATGCAAACTGGAATTGGCAAACAACCAAATATTGATCCAAAGGTCAAAGAGATCTGATTGTCTAGATGTTCAAGTATATATTGTTTTTATTTTTCCCATATGATCTGTCCATCTCTTCTTGGAGAAGAGTTGAAAGTTGTATGTGTTGTGTTATGCCGATGGTATTCCTGAATACCTTAGCCTGGAGAAAACTATTCCAGAAAACTCATATTCTTGCAACATTTCCTACTGATTTTAAATTTAACATACAATTATAACTTATCTAAGGTCTCACATATTTTGGCTGTAATTCTTTATTAAAAGATGGGCCAACACTGAAACCTCAGTCTAGGCACAGCTTGGGTACAATTGAAGGAGATCAGGTGGGGGAAAGGGTTATACAGAAGCATGAAGTGTTCTTAAATACAAAAATCAAACTAGGCACACAAAGTGAATGAGCACTAAAACAGGATCAAGAACACAGGTTGGAGAACATATGTCACAGAAAAATCTGTCTGACTTCACAGTTCTTATGCTCAAAAGAAATCTACCAAATACCCTCACAAGACATGCTTGGGAACAGAAATTAATTAGCGTATTGGGTACTAAGTAGGGCTGCGCAAAATGGCACTATTCTGTGCTGACTTCAGCTTTGAGGTCTGGATGGAACAGTGTTTTGTATTGAATATAATTTTGATTCTGGTTCGATTGTTTCACGGGGCCATGGGGCTGGGCAACTTACCCCAGCTGGGCTGAGTTCCCAACTGCAGCCAGGGGCAGGAAGTCAGCTTAGCTGGGCTGACTTCCCAGATCGCGCTAAGGGTGGGGCTGGGCTGCCTCGCCACCCCCCATGCTAGATCGCACCAGGGGTAGGGAGGCACCCCCAGCACGATCTAGCACAGGAGATGGTGAGGCAGCCCAGCTGGGCTGCTTTCCTTTCCCCTGCCAGATCTTGCACCAGGGATGGGAAGTCAGCCTAGCCAGACTGACTTCCCATCCCCAGTGCTATGGTCAAAATGTTTTGACTTTTGAAATATTTCAACTAGCCTCATTTTGTTTCAGTTTTGCTGTTTCAACGGCCTTTGTTTTGTTTTGATTTTGCTGTGTCAACCTCGAAATGAGTTGAAACAGTGTCAAAACAAAACAGCCATTGAAATTTTGCACGGCCCTAGTACTAAGTACCAGGGACTTAACACAATGACTTCATAGTACCAGTGACTTTCATAGATTTCATAGACATTAGGGCTGGAAGGGACCTTGGAAGATCATTGAGTCCAGCCCCCCGCCCAAAAAGCAGGAAGTCAGGATCCCAGCAAGATAAGCATCCAATTTGCTCTTGAAGGTGTTCAGTGTAGGTGCTTGAACCACCTCTGATGGCAGGCTGTTCCAGACCTTGGGGGCTCAGACAGTAAAGAAATTCTTCCGTATGTCCAGCCTGAAATGGTCTTGTAGTAGTTTATAACCGTTCAACCTCATCATCCCTTGGGGCGCTCTGGTGAACAAACGTTCCCCCAGATCCTGGTGGTCACCCCTGAGAAACTTACAGGTGCCCATCAGATCACCCGAGCCTGCATTTTTCCAGGCTAAAGAGCCCCATGGCCGCCCATTTGCTGAGCCTGTCCAGGTCAGTCTGGATCACCCGCCTGTCTTCTGGCGTGGATACTTTGCCCCAAAGTTTGGTGTCATCGGCAAACTTGGCCAGTCCGCTTCTGACTCCAATGTCCACATCGTTAAAAAAGATGTTGAACAACATGGGTTCAAGGACAAAGCCTTGGGGGACCCCACTGGTCACAGGACACCATGATGATTGACTTAACACAGACCATGCCCAATCTACCTGACACTCACTATCTTTTCACTTCAATACCCTCCTGAAGAATTTTGTTCCTCCTTTATCAGGTTTTTACTGCATCTCTTCCACCTGTTGGCCACCAAATAATTTCTCTTGTATCCTGTTTGTGTTTACACATCAAGTTTTTACACAAGCTTTTGTTCCATCTGCTACTTAGCTCTGCTGCATCTGCTTCTCTCCTAGGGTCCTGGGGAAGGGTACTGGTGATACCCAAAACTTGCCTACATGTATCCCAACCATGTAGTTGGTTCAATAAAGGATATCACCCACAAGAATTCTTTCCTCTGTTGAATATAAGATGTTTCCAAAACAATACAATTCCACTTCTCTATAGTTCCTCTTCCAACTTTGTTGCCCTACTTTCCCATAGAAACAACTCTCTGACTGTTGCTATAGAACTTTTGCTATATAATGTTGGTTATAAAGGACAAAATTATTAAATTTGCTTAAGCTTAACCTGTGACTTCTTATGTATCAGAACAGACTTAGGCTAAGTTAGCCTAAGACTCAACTAACCTAACTCTAACAAGAAGTCAATATAAAACATAAGCTACTACATGCCCAAGGCTTCATTTTCACTAAGGAAAAGTGTATGTTCTTAATTCATACAGAACATGGTTTAACATGTGGAAACTGAAAAAAAGAGGAAAACATCTCAAAGACGACAATAAAGTGTATTTTTAACCTGAGTTTGTCTGTCTATCCAAACTCAGGTTAAAACTACATTATTTACATTGACTTCATTCTACCATAGATTAATCGATACAAGTTAAGGAAAAACGGTGACATTTAAAAATCAAAAAATCTGTCTAATGGCTAAATAATATACCTCAGGAGAAGCATGTTTCCTCTAATTGTACGTCTGTCCTCATGACAGCAGGACCTTTTACACATACCATAAATTAGTTTACATCCAGAGAACAGAGTGGGAATGGAGTCTCTTTGCAAGGTTCCATGGTACTGTTGCTCTTATAATGCACATCTGTGCTCATTTGAGAGAGTGGTATTCTACCTGGCTTAAGTGCCTACTAAAAGTGAACAATTGGTGTTGATAACACTGTGGGAAATTACAAGAAAAAAAAATGCTTTTTCCATTTGTACCATTTACTTCCAGTTAGTTGACATTTGAGCACATTCTTCCCAAAAAGTCCCTTTACATAAAGCCCTTCATAGTTGAACCTAGCATGCTCTATGATATTTCAGCTGTCAAACTGCATTTCCATCAACTTTTTCTTCTTTACTCTTGACCTGAGGTTCACCAAGAACACAGTTTTAAATTAGATCCCATGAGAAACATCACAGTAAATTCCTAGTTTCATGATGTTTATAGGAGTTGCCACTGTTTTTACATCATTATAACTATGTTTGTGGTACTGAAAGTGCCAAGCCATTTGCAGTTCTTACATCGTTTCCTTTATCATCACACCAAAAGAAAAAAAATTATATAAAAATTTAATGTTATTAATAATTTAATAAGGGCATGAATTCCTATTGTGGCATAAAACCATTATAATGGAATAGAGGTCTATCCTCCAAATATCTCATGCTTCCTAAATCTCCAAATCTAGTGGGTGTATGCATGTATGTATACATATACAGTAAACTCTCTAGTAACTGGCATCTTACAAGCCACCATGGCACTTCTGGTTTCTCTGAGCCCCCATGGCCCGGGGCAAAGCAGCCTGCATTGCCGAGCCCCCGCAGCCCAGGGGTGTAACAGGCTGTGCAGGGCCCACACGAGGGGCAGTGATGCGGCGGGAAGGACAGAAGTGGCAGAGGGACACAACGGGAGAAGTGACAGCCAGGGCCACTCAATTAACCGGCATATTTTGTTATCCGTTATCCCGCATTCCCGGGGGATGCCGGATAACAGAGTTTTTACTGTACATATACATATATTTCATAGACGTTAGGGCTGAAAGGGACCTCGAAGATTATCAAGTCCAGCCCCCTGCCCCAGGGGCAGGAGGTCAGCTAAGGTAAAAGGATCCCAGCAAGATAAGCATCCAAACGTTTCTTGAATGAGTCCAGAGTAGGTGCCTGCACCACTTCTGGAGGGAGTCTATTCCATGTCTTGGGGGCTCAGATAGTAAAGACATTTATCTTATGTCCAGCCTAAAATGGTCTTGGAGGAGTTTGTGACCGTTGGTCTTTGTTTTTCCTTGGGGCACTCTGGGGAACAGACATTCTCCCAGATCCTGATGCACACCCCTTATGTACTTATAAACAGCCACCAGGTCACCCCTGAGCCTGCGCTTTTCCAAGTTGAAGAGTCCCATGGCTCTCAGCCTCTCTTCATAAGGCCTGTTCTCCTGCCCTCTGAGCATGTGCATGGGTCTCCTCTGGACTCTCTCAAGCTTCTCAACATCCTACTTTAATTGTAGCGCCCAGAATCAGATGCAATACTCAAGCTGAGGCCACACCAAGGCCGAGTACAGTAGGAGGATAACATTGTGAGATTTACTTGAGAAGCATCTATGGATGCAAGCCAGAATGTTGTTTGCTTTACCAGCTGTGACATTGCATCGGTGGCTCATGTTCATCTTGTGGTCAATCATGACCCCCAAGTCTCTTTCAACTGTGGTGCTAGCAAACGTAGCACTGCCAAGCCTATAAGCATGCTGCATGTTTCGCCCCCCCAGAGGTGGAGTACCTTACATTGATCGGTATCGAACGTCATCCGCCCACTTACTAAGTTTATCCAGGTCAGCCTGGATCACTAGCCTGTCCTCAGGTGTGGACGCTATGCCCCAAAATGTAGTGTCATTGGCGAACTTAGCCAGTGCACTGCTGTCGCCAATGTCCACATCGCTGATAAAGATGTTAAAGAGAACCGGTCCAAGGACAGAGCCTTGGAGGATGCCACTGGTCATGGAGTGCCATAATGATTCGCTACCATTGACCACTACTCTCTGGGTCTGACCTTGGAGCCAATTTCCCAACCATTGGACTGTCGTGTAGCTGAGGCCACAGTTGGCCAATTTTTCCATGAGGAGGTCATGGGACACCAGATCAAAGGCTTTTTTAAAGTCCAGATATATGACATCAATCTCTTCTCCCTTGTCCAGGTGATATGACACCTGGTCATAGAAGGAGATCAGATTGGTCAGGCAAGACCTACCTGCCACAAACCTGTGCTGGCTATCCCTCAGGATGTTGCCCTCAGACAACTTATCCAGAAGGGTTTCCTTGATAATTTTCTCCAGAATCTTACTAGGGATTGAGGTCAAGATGATTGGCCTGTAATTCCCGGGATCTACTTTCCACCCTTTCTTGAAGATGGGTACCACACTGGCCTTCTTCCAGTCTTCAGTTACTTCACCTGAGCGCCACAAGTTTTCAAATATTTTTGCCAATGCTTCAGCTATAACACCTGCCAGCACTTTGAATACTCTAGGGTGTAATCTATCAGGACCAGCTGACTTGAAGGTGTCCAGCCTCTCAAGGTGATCCTTTACTAGATCAACACCAATGCTGGGTATAAATACACCCTCACCCTGGCCGTCCCACATCTTGCTAGGCAGGGCAGTCCCATTGGACTGATGAAAGACTGATGCAAAGTACCCATTGAGCAGATTGGCCTTTCCTGGATGTCAGTTATCAGCTGTCCCATTTGGTTCAGCAGGGGTCCAATATTACCCTTGCTTTTTTACATATACATACACACACACTAGATTTGGAGGTTTAAGAAGCATGAAATATTTGGAGGCTAAACCTCTATTCCCTTATACTGATTTTATGCCACAATAGGAATTCATGCCCTTAGAACTCCATTCAAATATATCGTGCTGATTTCACAAATGTCTCATTATGGCGATGCTTACCTTACTCGGAGAGAAATGGCAGAGAAGGTGGGGAAATTTTTTCCACAGTTCTGTATTACAGTTCCCTTTCATCAGTTTTGAGGGACTGGAATGTGAAAGGATGCAGTGCCAGACTTAATATTGAACAACACATGAAGGCATCAAGAAGTAAAAATGAGGATAGAGAAATAAATCTGGCATTAAAACACTGACGAATAGTTAGCAGGTTGCTCTTGCCTAGTATACAAAGCAAGTCTGGAGACAGGCCCACGTCTCTTCAGGCAGTCATATGCCTGACCCATGCCCTCCATACATGTAATTATGAGTCAGCAAGGAGGCATACAGAGATCTTGAGATTCATTATCCTTCACAGTAGAAGTTTATACCTAGCACCTGCATCTATAATAATGTTGCACCTTTTGGGCAAAAGCTCCAGTAAGGCCAGATAATGAATTCAGAGCCACATTTAGACTCCTAAACATGCATATGAGTGCTTAATGGGATTTAAGAGCAGTTCCATCCTTCCACGTTTTCCACCACTGACTTCCTTCAATACTGATATGATTAAGCAGAAAAGAAAATATATTAATTTTTTGAGCCATCACTGTTCCACTGCTAACCTGTGCCCTTCTGTGGTCTCATTACTGCTGCTCTCAACCACTCTGTCCCCTGACTAACATAACTTATTGCATCTTGTATTAAAACAACCACAGAGGTCATGTCTGTTTATGGGGTTGCCATAATCTAACACAATGAAACCATGGTCCAGTTTGGAGTAACACAGATAATGGGAAGGTTCTTGGTTGAGCTAGCTTGTCCGTTTCCAAATGTATTCTGGCTGCATACTCATAATTGAGCCACCCTTCAAGAACCCATGCTCTCTCCTCTGTTTCATGGCATATTACTATTCTTCAGATACTCGCCTAGAGAACATTACTACCAGAGTTACCATTCTTCACACAAGAGTTCAAGTATTTTAATTCCTGGAGAGTAAGTCACATTCCTCAAGTCTCTCAGGGCATTTCAGTAAGGACACATTAGCTTTGTAAGTGCTTGGCCATAATGCACCTATAACTGGGATGCAGTTGCCAGTACAGCTTGTTGTTTAGGGAACTGGTCTGAGGTATATCAGCAAAAGCACTCTTTCATTGGTCTTCACTTGGGGTAAAAAGGACCTGACCTTCAGTGTATTCCTTTACCAATGTAACTCATGTCCATTAATTACACCAAGGTAAAAACCACATTTGTCTCAAGCAGTGAAGACTGGCCCTCAGAGCATTTGCTGTTATTCTCAGCTCTACCCACAAAGCTTTATCCAGTCTGCACTATGCCACGCATTTTTTTCCCTTGAGGCAGGTGGCATCTATTTTTTGGCATTTCATTTACTCTATAGCTACTTTATGATGAAAGAAACCCTTAAGTTTTGGATGAGAAAGCTAGTTTCAACACACTGGAACCACCCAGCCAGCATCAAAATGTGTTGCCTGCAGTAAGGCATTCAAAAAGTATGCATGTAGTATACAATACTTACAGTTGTTTTGATTGCTCGTTTCTTTGTGGATCTTTTAAACAAAGATTTCATTTGAGACTTAGTAAGAAAAAGGCTATTCCTTAAATCTGAGAAGAGGGGAAAAGTGTCTTTGATTCCCAAAGGAGACTTCATAAAGAGGTATCACATAAGGTCCAGCACAGATATATTTTTCGTATACAGACTTCAATAACTGATTAAGCCAAAGAGGTTAAGGTATATTTTCTTTTACAATCCCCAAACCATTTCAATTTAAAATGTGGTACTTTACAGTAATTGTTCACTTAGCCTTTTAAGACCCCAATTTATATGCAGTGTTGACCAGTGAGTAAAAATAATTTGAACAACATGAAGGTAGGAGTCCTTAGCAAAACAAATGCGATAGCTTTGGCTCAATTTTTATGAGAAAGAGTGTTTATATTCAAAGACAACAGCACTAATAGATTCATTCACTCATTCAGAAACCACCTCCGACCTTTCAAGCATCCAATTAAAATCCCTGTCACTTGACCTGGAGCAAAGAACTAGTGTGTCTTACTGGTTAGTCACAGACAATGGCACATCTTGTTTGACTGATTATGAGTCTAAAAATCTATGAAACCATCTGGATTCATGAATATTTTTATGACCGCAAAGTAGGTGTCTGAATCATGTTACTCTGTGAACATGGGTGGTACAAAGAGTCAGCCAATTAATGGGTGAGCTTCTTTATTTGAGCAGGAACAGTATCTTTAGTCACAGGAACAAAGCTTTAGAAGGGCTCTTCTAGTCCAGCTCCAGTTATTGTAGGCAGCCAGGTCTTTTGCCCCTTCTTCCTATTGGAAGTTTGTTCCAGACGTTCAATACTCAAAAGTTTAGAGGCCTTGTTTTAATTTCCAGCCTCAATTTGTTCATAGCCAAGTTGTACCCACTTGTTCATCTGCCAGCTGTGTATTCTAGGCTAAATTACTCTCCTTTTCCCCCCAACGTTTATTCCCAATGTGTTTATGGACAGCAATTATATCTCCCTCATCAAGTGTTGTTATTCTACACTAACCAACCTAAGCACAAAGATATGTCTAAATGGCACAAAAAGTGGATGGTGAAGTCCATCCACCATGAAGAGGCCACTTTCCACGAATGCTTTACAACGATTGAACATCCCAAAACCTTCCTTATCCCACTAGTCCTTGAGCCATCTATTGATCTCCATCTCTTAACTTATCAAGGAAAACATCCTTAGTAGTTTAAAACTTTGATATCTAAAAATCTGGCCTGAAAAATATAGGGATGAGAGAAACAGGAGACTTATAAGAGGAAGTTGTCTTCATTGCAAGGGTAGGGGAAATGGTGAATTCAACAGTAGGCTTTGGAGAAACCAAGGACTCCTATATACTTTACAATGAAAGAATGAGAAAAAAAGCTAGGTCTTTATTCAAAAGGAATTGCCTGTTGATGTTAGTCTGACTTCAAGGTTTCAAAGGGTTTTTCTGTTGTTGTTCTCAGGAAAGAGTCCATAGCGCTTTCTCTGTTGTCTGGGCACAGAGAGCAAGCCTTTCATTTCAGTAAATCATCATCTGTAGTAATCCAAAAGCCAAACAAACAAAACAAATCCTTAATCTACTCTCCTATTACAAGCTTCATATTCACATTTTTTCTTCTTGGTTGGCTGTTTTGGAATTCAAGTCTATAAGGAAGGCACTGTGGTATAGTGCTGCTGGGCCTTTCTGGCTGCACTCCCCCCATGGATTTTACAGCACATTTCTCTGTACTGTTTACACT
>NW_017729000.1:13043622-13057880 GCF_001723915.1 Gavialis gangeticus | reverse complement strand
ACAGTAGGCTTTGGAGAAACCAAGGACTCCTATATACTTTACAATGAAAGAATGAGAAAAAAAGCTAGGTCTTTATTCAAAAGGAATTGCCTGTTGATGTTAGTCTGACTTCAAGGTTTCAAAGGGTTTTTCTGTTGTTGTTCTCAGGAAAGAGTCCATAGCGCTTTCTCTGTTGTCTGGGCACAGAGAGCAAGCCTTTCATTTCAGTAAATCATCATCTGTAGTAATCCAAAAGCCAAACAAACAAAACAAATCCTTAATCTACTCTCCTATTACAAGCTTCATATTCACATTTTTTCTTCTTGGTTGGCTGTTTTGGAATTCAAGTCTATAAGGAAGGCACTGTGGTATAGTGCTGCTGGGCCTTTCTGGCTGCACTCCCCCCATGGATTTTACAGCACATTTCTCTGTACTGTTTACACTCCATGTCAAACCAGTAGGTAAGCATTCAAATTAATTATATCATAATCCACTCAGATCATTTTAATGCAACAAAAAGATTTTATATGTAGGCTGGGTAGTCTCATTTATGTCCAGACAATACCACTGAATATTATTCTGGACTGTAAGGGGAAAAAAAAAAATCTTGAGAAACAAAGGGAAAAAAATTAAAAACCTTCCCACTTTTACAGGTCCTACTTCTAGACCAGAGATTCTCAACCAGTGGGTCACAAGGGTCATAAGCAGGTCCCCAAAAAACCCCATGAAAGCACGGGCTTCCCCTTGCACACTGGCAGTGTTCCAGCCTGCAAGCTCAGGATGATTGGAGGCAGCGGGTGCACGTGCATCTGTGTGCACAGATGTACATGGCCAGTACAGAGCGAGGCTGGGTCATGGGAGCAGCCCCAGCCACTGGATACAGATAAGTATGCGAAGCAGGGGATAGAGGTCCAGGGGACTGACATGGAGCTGCAGCAGGGCAGGAGGCGGCGGCTGGGGTGGTCCTTCATAACCAGTAGCTGCGTGCCTTGGCCAGTGGCACGGGGCAGTGCCCATACGCACAGGGGCCCATACTCACTGCTCATGTTCTGGCCAGAGTGGGACAGAGGCAGCCAGAGGCTCTCCAGCAGGGCTGGGGAAGGGCAAGGGACTTCAGACCAGGAGTGAGGAGCACCAGCATGGCCTGGGGAGTGAGGGGCACCAGCAGGACCAGAGGGCTCTGGCTTGGGGGTGAGGGGCACCAGCCAGGCCTGGAGGGGCAGGGGATTGTGGATCAGGCACCGGCAGAACTGAGGAGTGGGGGGCATGTTTTGGGACAAGCCATCAATCTTGGCAAATGGGTCCCAATATGAGAAAGGTTGAGAGCCACTGTTCTAGACAGCCATGATATGAACTTGAGAATCAGGATGCAGCTAGTATTTCTTTTCTGTTCCAGGTCAAATTTACCATTTTTTATTCTGACCAGTGTTTTTAAAACCAGCCAGCCAATGACAAGCATTGAAAATCTTACCCTCAGGTTGAACATACTGTTACAGGATAACATGGGAAGGTGCTGTGCCATAGACAATGTAGATGATAGATGGGCATTGTACCTAAAAATACATGCTTAAACTGAAGGTGCGTGAGCAGTGCTTGAGTCTCCAACCACTTTCCCTCCTCCTTTAGCATTTGTTTAGTCATGTCCCACAACAGTGAACATTTCAGGTTAACTATTTAATGCCTGGGGGTGCCCCCAGTTAAAATTCCCAAAACATAGTAGCAACATGGGGTAGAGAGCCACAGCCAAAGAGCCTTACTCTTTTCTCCATGTAAACATACGCTTCCAGCAGGTAGGAAGGAACATTGCTGTAGCAAGGGGGGGGGGCAAGCAGGGTGACCACCCAAGTGAAGGGGCATCAACAGGCCCTACCCAGCCAGGGCAGGACATGGGACAGAGCTGAGAGCGGCTCATTTGGTGTGGCTCAGGGACAAGGGAAGAGCGGCTCCTACCACTGTGTGCATTCCCAGGCAAGCATGGGGGGGCATGTGCCCCCCAGATCTGTATGCAAGGCAAAGGTGGGATGCCACTGAGGGCTTTACCCTGAGCGCCCAACTTCATTGCCACGGCACTGGGGAGGAATGAGGGGCAGGAGAGCTGCAGTTCTTAGTTTCTGCCGGCATTTCTGTACCTGTAAGCTGAGGAAGCATCTGCAGCAAACACTGAAGTTGTGCAGCTTACTTCTCCAGCCCCCACAACCCTGCAGCAGGGAGGGAGCAGAGAAGCAGAGCACAACCTGGGGCAGAATGACAACTAGTGGAAAAGCTACAAATCAGCCCTTAAAACTCTCTTTCTTTGTCAATCTGAAGAAGTGTGTTGGCACAAACAAAGGGTTCAAGGTCAGCAGAATGACAGGTTTCTAAAATAAGAAAAGTGAGGCAGCTTGCCTCAGTTAGTACAGCAGTCAAATGCAAGCAAGGCAAGGCAAGGCAAGATAACTTTTTAGGCTTATTTTCCACTCTGTTTTTGTTATTTGCTTGGTTTCCAAATGCTCAGGATGTCAGGATCAATGGCACAACTTGAACTCAGTGCTACTGCTCATCAAGCTTGGCACCTGCACATCATTCAGAAAATAAAATAAAGGGACTCCCAGGAAGAGATCCACTTCTAATCCGTTATATGGCAGCATGGCCTGTGCTGGTCCTTCACCTAGAGAACACAATGTGTGATAACGGAGACAAGAATGGAGAGGAAAAGCCCACTTGGCCTGCAATCCATCCAGTATCCTACTCTGCCCAGCAGTCAGGATGAAAGGATCTGGAGAGAGTCACATGTCAAGAGGGACTTAGCCTGGTAAATCCAGGGGGGCTTAGGCATACAAGCTGAACATCAGGCATTTGCACTCAGGCTCAAGAGCCTCACCATGTAGCACTGAGCATTAAGCCTATTTCATAAGGCCTTATTCCTGCAACACAGCCTGCCTGCCACCTGGAGTTCTTCCTAATGAACAGTTTATTGAGTTACACATGACACGCACACAAACCTGGAATAAACCTTCAGATATCCACCTAGCTTCCCTAGCACCTGCAGCATCATCATATCCTGCGTGCCTGCCCCCCATCCCATCATAGCATCAAGAGCAGAGAAGTGCCTTCTAAATAACAGACAAGAGGTAATGTAAGCATTGCCTGTGTGGCACCAGATTATCTGCTCTCGCATGAAAACACACATGTAAAACGTTCTCATAAAAGCGCTTCTGGCCACAGGATTGTCTTCTCCCACCACTGTCCAGCCTGACTCTGAGCATGCCTCAGGTAATAAGATGTGCAAGCTTCTTGTACATAATGAAGCAAAAGGTGCTAGTGATTATACTGTAATAGCTGCAGTCATGCCGCAGCTTTAGCAGAGGAAAACAGGTAGTTCTTATTCCTGCAGCATTTATGAGTGCATGTAAGCATAAGGGTAGAAACATCAGCAACAGCTGCACGAACGGTTAGCACCTCTGCATCATTTATGAGTGCAACTGAGAATATTAGCTTATTAGCTCCTGTCCCTTGTTCCCAGGCTGGGTGGAAATTCTTCTATCCAGAAAAAGCCAGCGTGTGCAAAACCTTATGTTCACAGGAAAGATATAGGAAAACCTTATGTTCATAGGAGAGTGTCTCTCCAAACAGGTCTCAGTTTCTGAAGAACTGGTTATAATTAAACGCTGAGTTGTGTAAATGTTGATGAAGCACAGTCAAGACACAGTCCTGCAAGATAGGCAGCCTGATCCAGCAAAGCTATTGGGACTTACTCATGTCCTTTATTTCAAGCTTGCATTGGAGAATGAAGCCCCAAACATTTAAGAACCACTCTGTCCAACACTACCTGCAGTAATTTGTCAAAAGGCCCAAGAATACACAGTAAAGAGAAGGGATGCTGAAGGAAAGGCCACTGGTGTACGGCATAGCCGCCTGCCGTGCCTGAGAAGAGGTGACAGAGTTTCTTTGGCTGGGTAGTTTAGTGGTATTATATATTCAAGCATTCAAAAGCACAGCATATCCGTTTCAAAGGACTGTAACTGGTTATTGATGGAGATGACAGGATAGGTGACTTAAGGGCAGATTTAATTACAGAAGAACAACAAAGAGGTGCTGATCCCAAAGCTCCAGTCACCTTTAACGTGTACTGAAAAGAACCCGCAGCAAATGTCAATTTATGGAGAATGGCAATCAGAGCTTGCAGCATGAAGAAACCGTGGGGGAGGCAATTCTCCAACCAACCCTCCCCCCAAATGGTCGGAAAAGAGATGAGCCTTGCAGTATGCCCTGCACATCAACAAGCGAGGGTTATTTAGGACTAAATGAAGTAGTGAGTTAAAGAGCTGAGGCTCCCACACATAAAATGCCCTGCTGACCACTCCCATAGCTGCACCTTGGGTTGTTCAGGGCTTTATCATTCAAAACCAGGCACCAGAATTTCCACCCTGTGCCCAGGAAGCCAGCTGATGTCAGGAAGCAACACTTTGTATTCGTGACACTGAAGTCCTGGGGGACAGGGAGAATCTTTCTGTTTGCTTTGTACCGTACTGGTACGAGGGGGTCCCTGGGTATGACTGCAATACAAATGGAAGCACTTTTAAAATAAGCTGTCGCATTGTGCACCGCATTACACTTCCAGATGTACTTAGCACGTCGCTCAGTGCAGAACACATGGCAGTTGTCTAACCTTGAGGTAACAAAGGCAGGGATTACAGCGGTCATGTCTGAGTCAGTAAGAAAGGCTGCACTCTCTAAGCCAAATACAAATGTAAAAGGTCATCTTCGGCCGCAGCTGAGAGCTGATCATCCAAGACAGAGTGAGCACTGAGCTTTATGCTCGGGATAAGTCATTACTTCTAGCAACTGTGCTGAAACTCTGCAATTATTAATAGTTTCATATCCACCCTATTATTGTCTTTTGCACGGTTTCACTGCCACTGTCCCCTTTACAATTTAATTGTCATTACCATCAATTCAATTATGCGAGCATACCATTCTGTATCAGGAAGGGGTGCGTGCAGCCAGCTTTCAAAAAATCTAGCAAACATTCAAGGTTTGTCATTTATGCTCTATTTCTTTGATGTCCACCACAGAGGATAAAGCTAAGTAAGTAAGGCTAAGGGAAAATTATTATTCCAGTTTCCTTATGAAGAGACAGTGGGTGACTACTGCACAATTAAGAAATGTTTCACTTTTTGGATCATTCGCTTTTCTCTAATATTTCCTTTTACAGTGAATTTCACAACAGAGAAGATCCCACTTTGTCACATTCCCAGTCACTTATGGGGTCATTAGGCTGAGTCCAGAAACATGATAGTTGTTCAACATTATCCTGAGACAACAGCACGATCTTCAGAAAATCCTAAAAGCGCTAAAAAAAATTAAAAAAAAAAAAAAAAAACACATTCGTACATTAACATCTTACTACAAATTTGAAGAATGTAGCACTTGACAAATTACGTTAGGTCAGACAGTGGCCCTGCCTACCTCAGATGCACACAGAGAAAAAGAAGAAGAAGTTACCCCATCCCCACATGACTATGTTATTGTCCCCGATATTCTGGCTAGGGTGAGAAGAAGAGAGCAGATGCCGAGTGTCTCAGAGTTTCACACAGCAGATGGGTGAGGAGGAGACAAAGAAAGCAGTTCCCCAACACACCAGCTAAATAAGCCAAGTTCCCCTGATGGGAAGTAACCCTCATATAGTGAAGTACTGGGATAAGTACCTCCTTATAGTAGCAAAGATGGGGAATGAGAATACCTTCCCAGGGTTTCTCCTGGGATAATATGCTATGTAGAGGGCACTGGGCAACAGCTTACTGTAGCCTTTTATATTTAAACCAAAATCCTTGGCTCTAAATTAGGGTGTTTGTATATGAACAGGCAGAAAATATTTGTGTGCGCATGTGTGTGTATATGTATGTGCGAGTGTGTATAAACTTTTTACAGGAAAGGCCAAATCTTTCCCTGGAATAATATCAGCGATACAGAGTTTACTACCTTAGAGAAGAATTTGGCCTCCTGTGCCAAAGATACAAATGTTCAGTTATGTCACTGCCATTGGTATGCTTTGTAGCTAAGATGTCTTCAGTGGCCACTCAAGAGAGCGGCATAACTCAGTCAGGTAGTAAAAGGGAAACCGTTAACTATCAAACCACATTCAGTCCTTGAGAATACTTTCAAGTAGCTGTTGAAGGCAGGGTATCCCCAGCTAAAGGTAGTCTCCAGTGTGAGGACATGCCACTGTATCCGGCTAGAAACCCCTAGCTCACCTATTTTCACTTAAACATAACATTTCTATGAAGAACTTAAAATTGCAGTGTACTAGTCACCAGATTTCATCCTGCTATCCAGGAAAGACTTCCCCAGACAACACACCATCATGAACTAAATCCTCAGCTGAAGTAAATCAGCAAGTCAGCTGAGTTATACTAGCTCTGCACTAGCTAAGGGTGTGGCCCTGGATCTGGACGCTGCTATTCATTTCTGTCATTCACAAGACTGCAAGGGAAGCATCTTATTCACCTCTGATAAGATGCCTCAAATCCTTTGTGCTGATGTAACGCCATTTACTTATCCTCATCATTCCACGTTAAGAAGTCCTTGTATGGATGATGATTTTTATAAGCTACAAAATAGGCTTTTCTTTTAGGGGCTGGACAGGCTTGTATCATTTCAGCTGAAATTGAAGTTTCAGCAATCAGCGCAAGTGACAGGGAGTTACTACCTCACAAAATCATCTCTCACATCTGCTTATGCCTCTTTGTGCTCATACCACAAACAGAAACCGTCAACCCATTGGGCAAACGATATGCAAAACACAATTCACCGAGTATGGCTTATATTTCATTTTAAAGTGTCCCTCTCCAGTTTTGATGGAGCACATGCAAATTTAAGGCAAAAATCTGGGTCACTGCAAATATGTCTAACAAAAGATATGAACAGTATATGCAAATAAATACGATAGGCATATCATAATACAGATCCTGCTGTTGTATATATACATACCATCCTCAAGTCAGAGATTTGTGTTTTTAATTCATATATGAAATATAAGACATGTCAACATGGCCCAGCTGGTAGCAACTTGACACAGAAAACAATGCTGCCTGCTCTTCATACATCATTTCCACATCCTCACCTTCTGTGGATCCTATAATTCATTAAGTTCAGCCATTTCTAGCTAGTTCATATTTCAAGTAGTTTGGAGACTGACTCAGGAGCTCGTTCCCTCAACCATTCATTCGTTCAGTTTTAGATTTAAATCTAAAGTGAACTTCAAAAAAAAAGTGCCCAGAATCATCAGTTGTTGGTTGTAGCCATGTTGGGCTAAGGACACAGGCAGACAAGGTGCTTTGGGTAAATGTGGTATCTTTTATTAGACCAACTAAATAGTTGGGGAAATTGTTCTTTGCAAGCTTTTGGGCACAAACACCCTTTTTTCACGCATATGGAAATTATGTTGTTATAGAAGCTCCATATGCCTGAAGAAGGGCGTTTTTCCCCGAAAGCTTGCAAAGAACAATTACTTAGTTGATCTAATAAAAGATACCACATCTACCCAAAGCACCTTGTCTGCAGAATGATCGGTTCCAGTCTGTACTTGGGTGGAAGTGCCAAACCATCAGAAAAAAGTTAGAAACCATCCACAACAATGAAAATTATGGAGATATTAGTGAAAAGCCTATTAACATAACATTTCCACCCAATTTTGCAGAGTAGGACAAACAGCTGATTTAGAGACCAATCAAATCTGAACCCTTAGAGTTAAATGATCGTGGTTCTAGGATGATCCACGAGAGGAAAAAACCCGCAGGGATTCCTCTGTGTTTTTTTCCACCACCAGAGTTTAACTGCTGATGATTTCCAAGTTAACTATACCTACAGCTACAGAGCACTACGTCCTTGCAAGTACAGTTTTCCCTGAGCAAATGCCCCTACTATCCTTGTCCTTTTTACTGAAGAAATCTTTCGTGGCAGTGGTCATGATCCCAAGCCACCCAGCCATTTCCACAAAGTTTCATAAACTTGATCCCAGGCAAACTTCGGCAGTTCCTCCAACAAGCAACATTTTTCATCATGGAAAAATAGCAAATCCCAGCCAATCCAAGCACATATATTGATTTTTTTATTCATCTGTCCTCTCCTCAGAAAAGCATTCCCTTTCTCTAAAGGTAAACTTCACCATCTTCACAGTGGAATACAAAAAAAAAGGTGAAGCTTTTCTGCTTCCAGCCCTCTCATCTTTGATTTCACCCAAATCTTTTTAGAGATGAGCAGCGGCATAATGAATAGGGGAGTGACCAGGGCACCAGCCCCAGGAACTAACCCTGGAACGAATGCAAAGAGCCACGGCTGCACTTCTGGCATTGCCACGGCCGTGTCAGTGGCTGCCCCGTGCTCCGTTACTGTCCAGGATGCTCAAACACCCAGTTACACCTCTGAGAGGGCCAAAAAATATTACACTGTTTTGTTAATCCGAAGGAGGATTTTCACCAACAGTTGGAACGTGTTCATACAACATGACCTGACTTTTGACCCGAGAGCTTTTCTGTTTTCCTCTCTTATGTTTCACTCATAAATCCTGCCCATCAAAATGATGGTGGAAAGTAAGAGAGGTGTTTTTGTTTTTGCTGTTTATCCTGCTACTACCACAAGAAATGTGTGTCAGAAGTTCATCACATAAAACAAGTCACGTATGACTTATTAAAAAAACTGCAAAAAAGAGAGGACAGGTCAGCGAGACATAGTCTTTCATAAGAGCCTTGACTTGCAGAGAATGTTATCTGTAAGATTGATACATCTGTGATGGACTAGAAGAGCAAGAGAGGACAAAGTCATTGTACTGAAAAAACTAGGTCTGGTAACAATAAAAAAACTCTATAAAATAGTTAAAAACCTAATAGCTCACTAGAGCTTTTTGCTGGAGCAAGTCTTCTATGTCCAATAGCTCTCTAAAGACGTTAGAAAATGAAAGGACTTTTAATGCATCCCTAAATTTCTTTTCCTTCCAGTTTTACAAGAGGTGATGTGACAATCTAATTATATTGTGCTGTGAACGAATGTTATGTCCTGCAAGCAAAGGTAAGAAGCCTTTTTTATTGCTCTATTATGCAATTGTTGCTACTTTCTACACTTGTTTCAGCTTTGCTGCAATAACTTGGTATTGTAACATACGCTAATGTTTTCCTTTGCTGTTTGTTATTCCACGTTGATAAAATAAGATGCACAAACAGACACGCGTTACCCAGACAGTAAACGAACAAGGCCATTCTTTACGTCCGGCTCTCGCGCGTAGTATGCATACAAGGGAGAAGTCAACAGCAAGCTGATCTGATTAAGTTCTTATTCCCTTTACGTTAACAACAAGAAAAAGTTACGCAAGTCAGAAAGTAACATAATCAGCTAATTAAACCATACGGAGGGGCCATGCAATTGTATAAACAGGCAAATAATCAGATGAGACTCCACTTACTACTCAACCCCTATCCTGTTATGTAAAAACTCACCCTTTGCCCTTTTCAATTATGTATGGTCATGTATTTACAATAGTTTTTGCTGTCACTATGATTTAGAGATAAGGGTTATTTTAAAAGACCACTTGGTTTCAGAATCAGCGCAGCCTGTCTAACCAGCTAAAGAGCTTCATAGTTTTGAGAGCTCAGGATTTTTTCATATCCAAAGCCTATCACCTGAATCTTTTGCTAATCATTTCAAGGCTATTCGGAGGGTAGTCCTTGCATAATTTTTCGCTTAGCATAAAAAATTGCCTAATTGTTATTCATTTGGCTTGGCAGCTATTACACACTGAAGTGACCTTTGCTTCTCTGTTAATTATAAATAGTTTGGTCTATTGGATAAATTGAACTGAATTAGCTTAGTTTTAAGCTCCTATCAATAATTTAAATAGTCATTTCAAACAAATGAAAAATAAAACAAGCCGGTGTGGGAAAGCCAACATTGGAGTTCAAACCAAGTAATGTGTTGATTTAGTTGTGAAGGCAGAATTTAATAATAAAGCTATATGCATAGCCGGTTTTGGTTGTTTTTTGTTGGTTTTTTGTTGTTGTTTTTCTGTACACTCAGGTCCATGCATTTGCTGTGGAGCATAAAGAATTTACAGGTCTGGTCCCTTCACAGTATGGCAGCCCATTAACTGCAGCTGTCAGAGACATCTGCCCGGCCTGATTACTGTCAAAGCCAAGCGGAAATAACAGCGTAGTCAGCCCCAGTCTCAGCACTCCTTTCCTCTGCATCGAGCTGTCATCAGGTGATTGTACTTCTACTACAACACACTTAAAACAGAGCTCAGAAACTATTTATATTCTTAACCGAGGTCACATTTAGGTGAAACGTATACAATACGGACAATAAGATCCAGCCTTAAAGAAACAATGGTCTCTGACTTTGTTACGAAACATAAATATACAAATCTATTTCTCTAGGATGCAAAATAGGCTATAGGGTAGCATAAGCTTGGCTCTATTCATAAAAAATACATATCGTATAAGGTCAGGTTTCATTTTGTTCTGCGATTCATTTTAAGCCTCAGGAGAGCAGATCCTACATGAAAACTTCACAGAGGAAATTGCAGTATCCATTGTAGGCAAGAGAGCACAGCAAAGGAAAGGAGCCAGCTGAGCACTGATTTATCTGTGTAATTCAGTTAAAGTCATGAACAACCATGAAATTATAGAATCATAGAAAATGAGGGTTGGAAGGGACCTCAGGAAGTCACATCTAGTCCAACCCCCTGCTCAAAGCAGGACCAGCCCCACCTAGATCATCCCAGCCAAGGCTTTGTCAAGCCAGGTCTTAAAAACCCCAAGGATGGGGATTCCACCACCTCTCTGGGTGACCTGTTCCACTTGATACCAAGAAAGCCCTTTTATTTGCAAATAATTTACAAGGCCTAGTGATAGAAACAGAAGATTTACAGACAAATGGATCACACCATTTGTCTGTAAAGTCCAGGACCCTATCTCCACCTGGGGCTTCAACAGTAGGCAGAAAAAAAAGAAAGTAATGTATCTAAGTCAACTGTGTGATACTGTCTACGGGAAAAGGAGGAAATGGATTGTTGCCGATGTATGTAGCTACATAAATATTGATAAAAGACAAAAAATATTTTTCACTCATGGAAAATCCTGAATATGAAGTTGTTGAGAAGAAACTTACTGGCAATCATTCACATATTTAAAAGGCATAAAGGTTGCCATTATATATTACAGACTTCTTTACTTGAAAATGGTGTTTGTGGATGTTTTAAGTATTATTAGCACCTCAAATGTGCAGGCAAACTATTGCTACAAATTCTAAGGGAATTCTAGCAACCCAGAAATATTCCTGTTGTACCTGGAAAAATCGCTACTGGTTTGCAAAAGCAAAACTGACATTTTATTTACTGAAGCCCCCAGACCTGGAACTACCAACTTCACAAGAAGGACAATAGAACACTTTAGGAACAATTATACATCAACATGCAGTGTGTCAATGAGGACTGAAGCATTACCTTGAGTATGTATGTTCAGTCTTACATATGTCAGAGTAGGTATGAACCTTTCTGATGTATATCAGAGGCAAATTCATTCTATTACATTATTTATTTTCAGATATTGCAAAGAAGTCCAAAAACTCTAAGATGGAAGTCAACTTCCAAACAATGAAGTTATGTAAGAGATGACCAGAGCCACTGCTTTTAATGGGATGCTATACGATTCTCTTTCATGTCCTAACCCAGTGAGCAGTGTTGATGTTCAATATTGAATTATTGCTACATCGCATCAGCAAAACAGCTGATTTTCCGTAAGTGAAGTGATTCCTCTACATGTGCGTCTGCAAGTAGATATTTTTACTTGACAAGGCACATGCTGTGCTTGCACCATCTTAGCTGAAGTTTATGCAGGCTAGGTGTGTTGGGGAAGGTGTATGGGCAACGATGCCTTTAGTTTGCTAAATGGCATTCTGCCAATATTTTTACTGACTCACCTAATATGACTGAACTCCTCACCCAGCTTCTGACAAACCTCAGGGTATGCATGAAGGCCAGCTAGCTGAGACCAGATCCAAAGAAGGCTAAAATGGAACTGGTGGGATGAGAAAAATCAACGCAAAGCTGTGTCAAAAGTTGTATCTTCCTTTCTTTAAGAGGATGTATGTCCTCCATTTGTGATGCATTTTGGCAGTTTTGAAAATTGATTTTTTTTCCTATTGTGTAGCCATAAGGCTGTGTTTCTTCAAGATGAGGATAAAGTCACTATAAAACGTATGCATTTGTTTTTAAATTTAGACTCTCACAGTGCGTTCTACTTGGAGCTGCTGGCTGTATTCTCCTTAAAGCAGCACATGGTCTGACAGTCTACTTGGCAAGTGAAATATCTTGCCAGAGAACACACCACTAGCCTCCATAGTTTAAACTGGCATCTCCACAGTTTAGCAAGGAAGATGATGCCAAGGAGCCTCATCCATGAGCAGCCTTCCAAAATAGCCAAGATCTCTTCATTGTATTGGCAAACAGTGCAGCCCACCCTTTTCATAGGCTTGGGGGGCACAAGCAATGGGATTGGTATTTTTAATTTATAGATTAATATTTCTGACTTTGATAAACTGGTTACGTGGAAATATTTTTAGTTCTTAAAATCTCAGGATAGGCACTTTTCCCCTGGTCTTGTAACAGCCATAGGAATAAGTAAAACTAATCCATTCATTAGGCTTGTCTGCATGTGTCTATGTCTAAAAGAAGTGACACCGCATCCAAATGCCAATTAGTATATGCAAGCATAGGTTTTAACATTCACATGATCAACATGGTGGCCACAACTATACTCATCAAAAAGGGATCTTTTCACTCAGGTGATATTTGGAGCTCCTAAAGTGGAATACCAGTGGCGTTTAATCTTCGCCCTCCATCTCTTTCACAGGTCATAGGGAGGCTGGAGTTGGCTGATCTTCTCTCTCCTAGTCCCTCTGACACAATGAAAGTTTGATCTCCATCTCTTGTTTTGTTTGTTTTTAATTACCAAGGCAGCTTAATGAAAATATAAACCAATGATGCATGGACTCACCTGCTTACCTTGGACATGTTGTGTGCTGAACAAAGTGTAAGAGTTTTCAAGGTCAGTCCTACCTAGAGGGAAGTCATTATTGATTCAGAAGAGTCAACAGTGCAGGCTCTGAGGTCAAAATGTATTGAAAGCATTAACACTTTTAATTGTGCAGCATCCTTTTGTCTACATCTGTAACCTTTGATATTAGTCACTTCTGGTACAAACATCCCTGTTTCCTATGTAAGCCTCATTCTAAATTCCCTTGGGTTTCTTAAGACTCTGGAGCATTATTATTAATCATAACTTTCTTTATCCTGTTGAAGGAGCAGTGGGAATCCTAAATAAACAATATGCCAATTAGGTTGATATACATCTCTATCTCTAGATAGCATTAAAGTTACAGAAATAGGTTATTAATATTAGTAATGTAATTGGCACGTTTGACAGCAGCTTGGGAACAGAAAACAACTCTTTGGTCATGACACATCCAATTTGCAGAATTTGACCGAAAAACATTTTCTTTTCATCCAAAGTTTTCAACTCATACAAATACATTTCCTCTCCCTACGTTTGCTGTATCAAAGCCTATTAATTTAATCCAAAATGTAATCCAACTAAACAGTAAGAAATGCTCCTTCACAAACTAGGAGACTGTGGCGTTGATGCCTACACAGTCAAATAGGTCATTAATTGGCTGGAGGGCTGCTCCCAGAGAGTGGTGGTGGATGGGTCTTATTCGAACTGGAGGGATGTGGGCAGGGGGTCCCCCAGGGCTCGGTCCTCGGGCCCACACTGTTCAACATCTTCATCAGTGAGTTGGACAAGGGGGTAAAAATCACCCTGTTCAAATTCGGAGATGACACTAAGATGTGGGGGGGTGTGGGCATGCTAGAAGGGAGAAATAAGCTGCAATCGGACCTAGGCAGGTTACAGGGGTGGGCGGATGAGAATAGGATGGGATTCAACACTGACAAGTGCAAAGTGCTGCACCTGGGGAGGAAGAACCAGCACCATACCTACAGGCTGGGGAACTCCCTTCTCATCAGTGCAGAGGCAGAAAAGGATCTTGGAGTCATCATTGATGCCATAATGAACATGGGCCAACAGTGTGAGGACATGGTCAGGAAGGCCAACCGTACCTTGTCATGCATCCACAGATGCATCTCGAGCAGGTCCAAGGAGGTGATCCTCCCCCTCTATGCGACACAGGTCAGGCCGCAGTTGGAGTACTGCATCCAGTTCTGGGCGCCGCACTTCAGGAGGGATGTGGAC
>NW_017729000.1:13036034-13038349 GCF_001723915.1 Gavialis gangeticus | reverse complement strand
GGGGGGGGGGGAGTAAATATGCCAATTTGAAGATTCCTAAAATTAAAACAAATACTGTGAGTGTAAAAATCAGTAAAAAAAGTCACAATATTAAGGAAATGATGGGTCCCCACACTATCAAAATTACTGCCAAAGCAAGGACTGAGGGAAAGGTACACATTTTATTTAACCAGGGTGAAATTCAGAAACAAAAAGGAAGGGTTCTTGCAGCTCATTAGCTTTGTCTCTATTACTTTCTTTTTACAGTCCAAAAAATAGATGCAAATGCCAACACACACTTTTGCTCATATGAACAAACCCTTACTCATTCCAAGCACAGAACAGCCAGTGTTAGATAAATAAAATCACCACTCGAGTTTGTTTAAAAAACCTCTTATCTCTTGTTCTCTCCTATTTAGATAGAACACAAACACATCTCTGGTTGTATTTAGTTTGAATGATTCCACCTCTGTAATTGTGTGCACATATTGAGAGAAGTATATGGGCTCCATATTTCATCTCGCAGCCAGACAGGTTGCTAAAATATAAAACGGAGGCTTTCCACAAAAGCTTCCCCCCTTAAGGGGAGATGCACATGCCATTTTCTAGTTAATACATTCACCCTACACAATGATACCACCACCCCACAAATCCATCAGTTTGTATGGCCGTTTTGATGAGCTCCACACTGAGCTCCTCTTTTCTCACATTGCAGGGATATTAGACAACTCATCAGATATGGGGAGCGGTCATCTGCTGGTCCAGGACGCATCTGCTTTGGTTCACAAGACGAGCAGGTCTCCCCTAACTTGGATATCATGGTGTGGGATTTACAGATGGGCATGTAAGGATTAGGAGTTAAGTGAGAGGATCTTCTGATCTGGCAGAAAAGGCTTTCCCAGTACCAACTCTTCAGTCTTTGGCCTGGACAGGCAGACAGCCAAGAAGCAGACTGAAGTAGTTACAGAATACTTAGCTGGTATAAAAATAGTGCGGCCCCGACTCCTCCCTCTTGTACTGCTAAGGGAGCAGGTAAGTTAGGGAGCGGTGGAGTCATATATGAACCTCTCATGGACACCCATAGGGAGATCCTGTAGGGAGCTTTCAACAACTGATAGTCACATGACAATGGGTGAGCTCTGAGAGGTGACCTATTAAACTGATCCGGCCTTAGCCTTCATGGACGAGTCACAAAACATTCGTTTTCTAACTTGCGAGCCTCTAACACTATACTGCACAAAGAACGAAGCTCAGGACTTCAGGAAGACTTAGCAAGACTGCACTCTGTCTAGCAAGACTGTGTATAGGGAGAGTAGAGAGGAGGAGGAGGAGTTTCAGGTCCCTTTAGCTTCTACTGAAGAAGTCAACCCTAGTGGAACCTGTCTTAGCAATCAGTCTACACATTCATTAATGTGCGCATTTAATTTAGTACTTGCTTAATGAAGTACTAATTCACCACAGTAACTAGAGTTACTGCGCAGCAGCAGCACTGGCGCACAGGTTTTTAGTGACACTTACTGTGCAGTAGCCTAATACTACAGCACAGTAGTGTATTAACATGACTTTTGCCCGGCACGCTACTGCACAGTGTTGTTAGCTTACTATGCATTAAGCATCTCCTGTAGATATGACCAGTGTGTTTACATGAAGCAGAACTACAGATGCTGCCTCTCGCATTTTTATTTTTGAAACAAAAGATGAAATTCTCCTTCACTAAGCTCTGAGGTCTAAGGGCTAACAAGGAGCCAACATAAGCTCTCTTCCATTTAATCAGCATCTAGCACCACAAGCAACTGAATCTTTCTGAAGAAAAACATACCCAGTACATTTAATATTCATCAAAATACATTATGTATTTCTTATATCATTTGATTGTCCTAGCTGAAGGGAACAAAATGCTGGCTTGATAAAAGCGATGCAAAACACCATAAATGAATGTGTAAACTGATAAATAGAGCTTGCTTAATTAAACAAAGAGCTTTTTGAAGTTGTGGCTTGGTTTAAATTAACACCGTAGAATCACAGCTAACCTAAAAGAACACATTTAGCAATTTTGTGCACATAGGTACAGCTGTTCTTGGAGGAAGGGACTGAGTTAGTGATCTTGTTAGACCAGCCATCTGATTCAGTGCAGCCAAAGACTAAATGGAGCAAGAGTAACCTAGTTCAGCAATCCCCGTGTTGCTCCTGCTTACCAATATCAGGTTTGCCTTCAGTCCCAAAGACAACAGATATGGTAGTACTTGTCAGGGACTCAAACCCCAACTTCCCAGGTCCGTTGTCTGACCGCAGGAGACAGGCAACACCAGCAAGGTCTTATCTCAAAGCTCTTTATT
>NW_017729000.1:13017353-13031034 GCF_001723915.1 Gavialis gangeticus | reverse complement strand
TAACAAGTAAGCAAGTTTATATAGACAGTTTTGCATCACAGATTTTACACTTAATTGACTCAACCTCTATGGTTAGTTAAAACTTCTAGTGCACATGACACAATACGCGTGCAGGTGGGAATTTCCCAAGATATCAGGTTAGTATGAGAAAATTCTTAATTAGTTCAAACTGGCTTTTGGCTATATGCTTGTTTTGAAATGTTAAGTAATAGGGAGGAGGACGGTATCTTTGATTGTTCCAGCTGTGTCTTTGAAGCACTAAGTCTGCTTTGTAGATCATTTCTATACTATTATCTATGGTCTTGTTAATTTTTGTAACTACACAATAATAGGCTTTGAGCAGTTCTTACACAGAAGCATCTTCCTTATCAAACATGCAACTTTCTTTTCAGCACTGTTACTTATGCTAGTGGGTTCAAGGTAGGTTCAGTTTGTACCATCCCTGTTTATCGGCTCACATTCCAATGTCATACTGCATAAAGAGAGCTTATGATTATCCCGTTTGTGGCCTCTTAATAGTATTTTTCTTTGTGGGCTTTTGGGCCTGCTCTTAAACATCATCTCTCTCATACTTAACACACAGGTTTAACACATCTCTAACTCACGCATACTTTAATAAGTCAGTCACGCATACTTTAACAAGTCCTGATACACTAAGGTGTTTGTCAGCCTGCAGTTAGAATTTGGGACTGTGAGTCAGGAGTGCTGGGTCCTATTCCCAGCTGTGCCACTGACTCATTGTGTGAATCACCTTACAGGGATGTTTTGAGGTTTAATTACAGTGCACAGAGCCCTTTGAGGACTGCGGATGAGCCACAATTGGATTACAAAGCACTCATAAGAATAATTACACCCTTATTTTCACAGAACAAACAGATTGATGGCCTGTGATATTTCCATTGATAATGCATTGACTGCACAGGGTCATCATCACAGTTTAAGGAACAGACTTCACCTCGAGCCTAATGGGAACCTGAACATAAACATTTTGTTGTGCCAAAACCCAGAGAAAGCAAAGTGCAAGGTAATAGTCACTTAGCAACTGGGCAGGGGAAACAAGTGCTTCAAGTGTAAATGTAAGTGTGCATGCGTGTGATGACATTAACCCAAGGACGTCAAGCTAAATTAGCATAGGCATCACTGTATGCAGCTCTTCATCATTAAAGAACAAGGCTAGCCCCATCCCCTAGCTACCTATGGCACAAGTACTGCTTACAGGACTCTTTCTAACTGTCTGCAGTTGCAGGGGCCCTTGGTTGGGAACAACCCTCAAAGGAAGGCAGAGAAAACTGTATCACAGCACTCAGCCACTCAAAACCATGTCGCAAGAGCAAATGGAGGAGAAACGTTGGAAGGATCAAGCTACTAAAGCAGGTTCTGGGGGTTTCTTAAAGCAGTGACAACAGCTGCACGCTGGAGCAGCTAGTTTCTCCCCACTTAAGTGTCACACAGTTTGTGATACCAGCATGAGGCCAGCTGGCAGAAAACAAAAGAGAGGGAGAGGAGAAGGAGCAGTGACTGCTTTTTCCAGGCTAGGGTGAAAAGCAGCAGCCCAACCTAGGAAGAGACCAGAAGGAGAGCTGTCTGCCGACCTCGTTGCAGGAGAGGAAGGGAAGTGCACGTTGCCTGTGCAGACCCCACATGAATGCAGAGAGAAAGAAAGAGGAGACTCAGGGCTATGCATATGCAAGACCAAGCTCTAGGTGCAGGCGAGGTAAATTTGTAGGGGAAGAGTAAGAGTGAAACTGGGCAATGAGGTTTGTCAGAGTCAACAGGTAATGGTGAGAGTTTACGCACTTGAAGATGAGAGAGGGAAGGCAATAACTGTGCCTATGAGCAGGCCAAGGGCAAGAGTAACAATGACTGGCTTAGGTGGGATTTTTGAAATCAGACTCACTGGACATCCACAGTTACACATGGTCAGGTCTGGCATACCAGTCTTTCCTAAGTCATGGGCACATCCCGTTTGAGGTTAAACACCCCCAGCCCAGTCCAGAGGGCAATATGCCCAGCTGCAAACCTCTCTCCAAGTTGGGGTTCATTAACCCTTCCTACCTTTGGGAGTCTTGAAATGGCCTCCCTCATCCTCTCTCTCAAATTGCTCCAGAGTGACTGCACCCTCTCCACACACTGCCTGGGCTGTGGGCTCCTCCAGCAGGTGTTTCTAATGGGCTGCTTTGTCCCAGCTGGGCATGGTAATGAGACCTTTCTTAGCTTTTCCAGATTGCTGCTGTATGAGTTCCCATCACATTAAGGGGTATTATGCACATGAGAAATTGAGCCCAGGGCCTTCACATGGAGGGGGTAGAAAGCCCCATGTCTAGCAGCCAACCTCACTGGAAGCTGCTTGGCTCCCCAGAAAGGGCCAGACAGTGCCTACCTCCATGTTGAAGCCCTCAGAAGAAGACAGAGGATGCAGGAATCAACACTTCTGCCCCTCATTGCACAGGGATCTGCCAGTAGATCCATTTAATCCTCAGCCTCTCTCCCAGAGATGGCCAACAGTGGCAGCTGTTACAACAATGGGGATTTGTGATTTGGCTACTTCTGTATTAGGAGTCAGATGGAAAGCACCAAATGGCCATCAGATGGCAATAACTTTCAATCACAACTAACTTCGGCTTGAATTCAAAGCAGGCATCCTACCAAGAAAACGCTCTATATTCCTTTTCCAATCCCCTGAGCCATGCTGTCCCTGGTAGCAGAAACTTCTTGCTTTTTTTTATTTTTAATCAGTTGTTGTCACAGTTTTTGTTTGGTTTTTCACTGTCCCAAAGCCTCGGGAGAAAAAAAAGCAATGCCTCTATTACAGAAAGCACCGCTCATTAACACAGTAGCTGTGGATATAGTGGTACCGCTATCTAATTGATATTATTAATCTTATCAGTAATATATCCTTGTACCCTGTGTTTATAAGACATTCAGTAATGCTAAACCTAAATGAAAATAATAGAGCTGCTAATTATATCACTATAAACATACTTTATGGCAGTGCAGTGGACTCCCTCTGCCTTAGGTTACTCGGTTGCCAAAACCATAACAAAGTACAGATGTCATGCCCACGTTCCTGATGGGAAAATATTTGTTATCGGGAACATCCAAAACACATTTGTTACCAGGAAACACACATAGCCACAAAGCATGTACAAGTGACCACTTTAAAAACATCTCTGCTATTTGTAGGAGGAACAACTGCAATACTACGCCTGCAGATAAATATATTTTTAAAAAGTTGATTAATTTTAATACACCTGATCTGCCGGAACAAACCTGTCCTTTGTCTCACTGGTTTTGAATTTTAAAAGGGGTGCCAGAGTTCCTGAAGTCTCAATTTAGAGCAGAGCATGTGTTAAGCATATAATGCAGTCCCTAGCTAGTTTATCATCATTGACAATTAACTGCTCCTATAGACTTTGGAGCACCTCGTGAGCTCTGAGTTTTGAAATCCAGCTGAACTAAGCCCGCTTACAATTTTTAAAGGGTTTTTTATTATTATTAATATTGTGTTCATTTATTTATTGGAGCTTTTGGGCTTAATTTAGGTTTGACTGAGTCTGGGGTTTTCTGGGGTTTACACCGCGCCACAAGGTATTAAATGGCATCAACACATGGGAAAATGCATGGCCTGCCAAGCTAAACATTTCTGTGTATAATTTTGTACATTTTTTTCCCCAGCTAAGAACTTGTAGCTGTTATGGTGAGATTAGATGCCAAGTGAGTATACAAACTGTCCTCTTTTAGGCTTAGCTCAGTCTATTTGCATAAGTATCTTGATTCACTTTGGGGAATGCTAAAATTGATTTTAAAAAATGTTTTTTAAAGTTTGTTCGTCCGGTTGCTCCTGCCTTTTTTAGTTGCTGGTATAAAGATGTGGGGCTTCGTTCTGAGCTCCTCTCTCCTAAGGTAAATGTGGGAGTAGCTGTTTAAGTCAATGAAGTCATGGGGGTGTTAAATCCACATAACGTCAGAAGCAGTTTGTAAGCCACAGTTATTGAAGTAACTGGCTATTGTTTATGGCAAGGTTTATGCTTCCAGATATAAAATGCAAGCAAAGGGGAACCGTTTTGACAAGAACAGCATAATTCATTTTGAGAAAAATCTTCCTCCTGTTTAAGAGTTAGTATAAACTGTAATTCCTTAAGGGAACTAGACATGATATTTCTCATTTTCTCATAATCCACAAGCTTTATTGTTTGGTTTATTCCTTTATTATTATTGATTATATCTAAGCCGAACATGAGTCTGGGCTGGAATCTAAACCTTTTCTTTTTTATATGTACTGGTTGCATGCCAGTGCAATTGATTTTGAAAACAAAAGAATTGAAGCTAGAAAGGTTCATGAAAGCTGAATTTCCTAAACATATTTAACACTGTGGTCACCATCTGGGTCACATTTTAACTAAAATGTTCTTTATTTCAACAGAGACCTGCAATTAGGATGTTGACACCAGGGGAGGGGCAAGAAGAGCAGTTGTGTTTGCCTTCAGAAGTTCACATACTTAGTGAAAAATGCCATCTGTCAAGAGCTTTCATTCCATAAAGCTAAAATAGCAGATACGCTCATGTGACTGGTCAGACTAACAAATATGCAGAAAATTCAGCTGCTCATAAATAGATAAAGAGCATATAGAAACAAGTGCATAACACACATGAAACCAGTGGATAGCAAGGATTGTTCACAAAGCCACACGTAAAGACTGCTTCAAAAATGGCACCGGAGGTCTTCCACACTGAGACATCCAAGTTCAGTTTTGAAGTCAAATCACTTTCCTAAAACAGGAAGAAGAGGCTTCTTTTTCTTTCCTGGATCATGCTCATTCTTGGCTTGGTTTAGATAAAATTATTTTCACACAAACAGAAAAAAAAAAGAATAATTCCCCACATGCTGCAGTTGATGAGCCCCCACTGCAGAAAGGATGTGGACAAGTTGGAGAGAATCCAGCGAAGGGGAACACACATGATTCAGGGGCTGGGGGACATGACTTGCAAGAAGAGGCAGAGGGAACTGGGCTTATTTAGGCTGGAGAAGAGAAGAGTGAGAGGGCATGGGCAACCGGTGCCTCCTGGCTCTGGGGGGGCACCAGCAGCCAATCGCTAATGGGGGGAGGGATCCCTCAGAAGCCAATTGCCAATCCCAGAAGCACTGGCAGCAAACCAGAAGTGCCTCCGACACTTCTCGGGGGGACACTGGCCACCGCCCCACTCCCTTGCTAGCAAAGGCCAATTTTATATGTGCCGCCTATGTGAGAGGGGATTTAATAACAACCTTTAACTACCTGAAGGGTGGTCCAAAGAGGACAAAGCTGGACTGTTCTCAGTGGTGGCAGATGACAGAACAAGGAGCAATGGTTTCACGTTGCAGCAAGGGAAGTCGAGGTTAGATATTAGGAAAAATGTTCTCACTAGGAGGGTGGTGAAGCACTGGAACAGGTTACCCAGGGGGGTTGTGGAATCTCCATCCTTGGAGGTTATTAAGACCCAACTAGACAAAGCCTTGACTGGGATGATCTATTCGGAGATGGTCCTGCTTTGAGCAGAGGATTGGATTAGATGACTTCCTGAGGTCCCTTCCAACCCTCATTTTCTATGATTCTATGATCCAACAAGACCAATCTAGGTATTTCGGACATACAAAGGAAAGCCTCCTTTAATTCCTGGATAGCGCCTAGAATGTCTAATTCTTTTGCAATTCCTCATAATGTATCTGCATTTTAAATGCCGCTATTTCACCTTCCACCTTCTCACTCTCTAATGCAAGTGAGTCAAAGCATGCACAGCTCCATAGCTCGAGTTCTTTAGAGAAGAATCTCTCTTAAAATTCACTGCTGATGTTATCATCAAATCAGCTCATGATAAAACTGGAACCACTGCTGCCCCCGGACTTGTGGTATGTTCTCCGTGACTGGAATCTTGACATTCTGGGGCAACACCTTGGCTCTTTTGATGGTATGTTTTAAAGCCAATGCTTCATCGTAAACATTTTGAAAAGAAGAGGCATACCTTTTCCCCCTCGAAGATTTCACATGTTTCTCTCCTTTGTTGAAGTTTTTCATAGGGAATAATAATCAAGCCATGTCCTTTACTTAGATGCATTAGTTCCTCTTGAAGCTATATGTTAGGGACCTACCTAAATCACGGGCAGACAACAAGTTTTGCGTGGCCCACTCAGGGCACAGAGCTGATTTTGCAGGCATTTTCCAGCAGCCCCACCACTCAGCGCTGATTGATGGAGAGGCCTAGGGGGAAGGACGGACAAGGGGAGGCTGCCATCTTGACTGCTGGCTATCGTTTGTCCCCCTCAGTGCTGATTGGTGGAGAGTCCCTGGCGAAGGGAGGAGGGACAATGGGACAGTCACCATCTTGTCTGCTGCCCTTCATGCTACCCTGCCAGCTGGAGCCTTTCCCTATCAGCAGCAAGGGTCACTGGTTCCCACTGGGGGAAAAGCATTTTATTTTTATTAAGTTTTTTTGTTGTTGATTTTCCAGATTATCCTGGCTTTCACAGTTACCATAAAATCTGCAAAACCACAAATTAAGTAGGTCCTTAGTAACTGTTCACTTGTTTTGTAAGGTTTTGCCCCATTTTCATCACTTCAGGTGTGAACAATATATTTGTTCCCCTGTAACTTCCAACAGCACTCTGCTTCAGTAGGAAAATTGCCATATCCGTTCAGAATTTCAAAAGTCTCTTCCAAAATATCAAGGATTATTTCTAGGGTCTTCAGGTGATAACTGCACCTAGTTTCTGAGTCTTTGCACACTGTACCCACTTCATGCTTGAGGAAGATTTGTATAGTTAAAGTTGAGAAGAACTTAGCAGTGCCAGATACATTCTCATACATAACGAACTACCAAATGTAATCACATAAATCACACATGGTGTAAGGCATTTCCTTACTCCTTTTCTGATACTTGCATCTTTAGATCTCCTTTGCAATGGGTGCATCTACACGTACTATTAATGTGACACAATAAATGCCGGTGCAGTTTGCACCAGAGTTTATTGCTCCCAAGTGCAGCATTTATATGTGTACCTGGGACCGCAGCCCATTGAGCTAGGGCAGAGCAGCCCCATCTGGCAGAGGGCCCATGGGGATCAGCCTGCCAGCCCAGCTTCTCTGCCCTGACCCGGTGTGCTGCAGAGGGGCTGGCTGGGGCAAAAGAGTGCCTGCCAGGTAGCCCCACATTGTAGCACCCCCATGCCCCAGCCAGCCCCACTCTACACATGCATTGTGGCAGAATAAAAAAAAAATCCACCGTAGGATAGTACTTGTGTCAGGCAGTACTATTCTATGGTGGAATTAATTCATTTACTCCAGCCTAATAGCTCCACACACGTACATGGTGATACTTTACTGTGGTGCTAATTAGTCAACCCCACAGTAAAGTGCATGTGTAGATGCCCCCACTCTGGCATAACTTTACCATCAACAAAGCAAGAACACAAAGTATTTTGAGGCTCAAGATTCATTCTCAGAGGTCTTTCAAAATGTGTTTAGCAGTGAAGTTATGCAATAGGACTAGTCCAATAAGTCTCTTCTTGGCTTTTCCCTCATATTAACGCACAACAGTGGACAAATTTTCTACTTTCACTGAAAGTCTTTCTACTGTCACATTTCAAATGAAAGAACTTAACTACATTTTTTTTCCAAATACTTTCAGCAATTGCTTTCAATACCATAATGTCAATACTTTAATCCTGAATTTCAGCAAAAATATATTTTTATATATTCTCATAGCATCTTTGAATTTTGTATCTTGTCCTGCAGTAAACCTAAGTAGTTTGATGAAACTTCCTGATAAATCATTCAAAGTGAGATCTAAGCACTTGAGGTTTATGATATCTTGATTTCCCTCTCAAAGGCAACTCATTTATCACAACCAGCTGGATAATGTTTGCCTAGGTTTTTATATAATAGTTTCATTCAATTTGTGAAGGTGACACCAAAGCAACTATTGTGACACCTGAAAAAAGGAAGTTATGAAAAAATATAAATCAAAGTCATAACTCATTCATGTTATAGAGCAGATGAATAAACTGAAGCAATGTAATCATTTTTTTTCTAGGGTAGACCAACCACATTGAGTTTTGGAGCTTCCCCAGGAAGAGGTAGTTTTTAGAGCCATCGTCAAGGGATTTACAGTTTATGGATGTAAAAGAGAAGGGTTTAGGATAAGTCAAAAATGTGGAGCTATATGTAAGACTTTGCACAGGACTAAGGTTTATGTCCAGCTTCAAACTTTAGGTTGGCACACAACAGAATGATACAAGAAACATCAATGTGAAATATAGAAATAACAGTGCATTACCTGAGGTCTCTCTTCCCTTCACTACATACTGGACAATCACCACTTTCAAGTGGACTAAGTAGTTTTCATCTGTGTTTTCCAACTGGAATCTTGTAAGCATGGCTGGTTCACATGCCATTTTTCACTAAAAGATTGCAATCTGCTTCCAAAATTTCTTTTAGGGAAATTACTTCTGAGTGGATCAGGCCTGAGAGAAAGAATGATAGTGTCTACACATGTGCTTTAATGTGCAGTAGCCTATTGTACTGAGCATTAAAATGCCATGTCAAAAACCATGCTAATACGCTAATGCACAGTAAAAAACAGGCTACTGTGCATCGTTTCACTAAAAAAGCATGCGCTTTTGCTACTGCACATTAGGGCCACCTAATGGGCATTTATTTAGTACCGCACATTAGAGGTACTAAATATAACGCGCAGTAGCAAAAGCGCATTAATGAACATGTAGACATGCCCAGTATCTATGAACCATTCTTCAATGTAACCTCACTATCTTTTGTATCATCTTCTGAAGTAAAGGGTGAGCTTGGCTCAGTCTCTCCATGTGGTAGGTAAATCACAAATTTGTCCATTTTGAAAACTGTACTTCTTACTCCACCAAGTATACAGTAGATCTTGGGTCTGTTAGGGCAACGTGGTGTTGGACTGCTATGGGTTGTAGTGACTACATCAGAAGGGTAGGCCCCTGTTCATCCTATGCAGTGATCCCATCGGCAAGCAACCGATTTTGAGAGGAGTTTAGTTGGGAGGATATCTGACTTACTCTGAGCCCAGCCAATAGGAGAGCTCTGAAGGCAAATGGGAGATTTATAGCTACCTACTGTCTTACCCTCTGTTACCTGAAGAGCTCCAGGGGTACTTATTCCTCCACTTCTCCTCCATTGGTGTATTTTAGAGATGGGACCTCTGGCAGTTCCCCCAGTTTTTTTGATGTTCATAGTAGTAAAAAACCTTCCCCTCAAGAATAATAAATCTGCTTCCCTGACTCTTCAAACACGAGAAGCTTAAACTCCATTCAGAAGTGATTTTGGGGGGGGATGAAGGAAAAAACAAAGCAATATAGAAACAGGTCTTAACAACCCAAACTTCTGGATGAGGTGGTACCAGTGGTATAATCAGGGGTGACGAAGAGGAGCACCAGCCCTGGGTGCTGACTGAAGGTGTGAGCAGGGCGGCAGAAAGGGGGCAGAAAGCCAGAATAGAAGCTCCCAGAGAGGTTGCGTGGTGGCAGCAGCCCTCTACAGCCTCACTTCTGATTTTTGTAGCTTCACTACAGATGTCAGGTCTGCTAGCCTTTCAGCTAACTTTATGTTTGGACACATCGTGCTGCACCATAGAGAAACTGTAGTTTCAGAAGCATTTTTAGAACTAAGTTACAGTTCTCTGCTCCTTCCTGTACTTGGGAGAACATAGCCCAAGTGTACTTAAAGTAAAGTCTACTCTTCTGCCATTACACCACCTTAATCTTTCTTTGGTTTATAGCTACAGATAAATCAAAATCACTGACACTCAATTGAAAAAACAGGGACATCTTTCTGGTCCAGGCCATGCCTTCAAGAACCATGGCACAATTCTTGCAGTAAAAAATGGACTCCATCTCAGTTTCATACCTGATCCAAACTAGAAGCAATGATTTCCCCTCATTTTTTGGAGAAACGGAGTGTGCTGCAGTATGCTAAGCAGCTGTGGTGTTTCCTTCAGAGCTGCCTTTCCCTGTGACTGCATGATTCACATCACACTTTCAGCTCATCTCTTTGTCACCGTGGTAAGAATAGAAGTGTCACTTGCCTCAGATTTCACTAATTTTCAACTTGAAAAGTTCAGCTTTTCTGCTGTTTGCAAATTCCATCCACTGTAACTCTTGATATTAATAGCAAGCTTCCATTAATATTGTACATAAAAACAAGCACTTTAAAGTTATTCTTATAGTTGTGTAGCTTCACCTAAAAAGAACAAAATGTGCCAGTTCATCAACAGGTGTTAATCAGCACAGCTTCATTGATTTCAACTGAAAACAGTTTACATCAGCTGGAAAGCTGGCATATAGGTTTATTAAGCTAAATTATTTCAGAAAGCATTCTTCATAAGAAATAAATGCACCTGACAAAGCTTTGTCTGAGGTCAGCCAGATGGTGCATCATTTATGGTATTAATTAAGCGATCCAATATGACCAACAACACAACCTTTAAATAAGAACTGTAAGTCTTCACCTTCAGCTGTATTTAATAAGTCTATGGATATATTCTATTTTCCAGTCAGTAATCACATGACAGACAGCATTTTAAAAAAAATTAATTTACTCCTGCTGTGACTATTAGCAACCTTGAGTTTTTCTCTCTAATCTTATTTCTAATAGCTAAAAGCCCACATTTTAAAACACACTTTTCAAAATCACTGCTTTTTCTTCTTTATGATCACAGATAGAAAGATTGATTGAACCACTATAAAATCATTTCAAGATTAATTTTAAATTCATAAAACCAACTTTTTTTTCTTTTCCTCCACCATGTGTGTTTGTTTTTTTTAATGAGTCTTAAAACGTCTTAACAGACAAGGTCTGCTTCTGTCTTAAAGAGGACAGGAATCCAATTGAGTCAGGACTCCTGTCCCAAATCTGCTTTTGTTCCTAGTAAGTTCCAACAATCACTTTATAATAAATTTTATTGAGTTTCTAATCTAGCATTGTGTTGTTCAATAAAGCACAGACAATTGACTGTTTTTAGGTGTTGTAATAGCCTTTGTGTATGTGTTTACTTGGGAACAAATGCCGTTATAATTTCTTTAGGGAATCAATACCTTCCATTGCATATGCACTGCCCTGTTCAGGATGCAGATTGCATAGAGAGAAGGGAAATTTATTGCATTGTAAATGTAGGCAGAAGGTGGTAGGTAAGCTGTAATTAAAGTTTTGCTGATAATAAAAAATGGAGGAAATAAGCAGACTCCATAGTCAGTAAATGTTAGCACTGCTGCACAATCACACCATTCTGCAGATGAAACTGCAGCACTGTGCTCTTTTTCTGCACAATTAGCCTAAGGAAGAATGGTTTACATTTAACACCCAAAAAACGCTGGCATCTTGCATGCACTTTGAAAAGGCTTGAACATCTCCAAATCTTTCCACCACTTGAAAATATTAAACTTTTAGATCTCACCCCTTTTGGTCTTTCAGAACCCATGCATCGCATGTATTATTTTGAGTAGTATGGCTAGTTTTCAAAGATAAAACCACAGAAGCAAAACACCCTTCGAGAGCGCCAGAATTGTATAGCCAGTATATTTCCTATTTTTCTTTTTAAGAAGAAGGCTCTAAATAAAAACATGGGGTTGGCAAGTTATTTTAAAACGTCAGTGAATAATCTAGTAGGAGTTTGCTTCTCAGGTAAGCAAGACACATGACTTGTGATGAACACCCACATGACTCTGCATTTATCAGCACCAAAGTTCATTTGACATCACGTTGCCCACTCACCTAAATTATTTCTCAGAATCTTCTGTATGCTTGACTAACCTCAGCAACTGCGTCATCTTCAAATTTTCTTGCATCAGCATCTGCCCTCTACTTTCTGCAGCAGAGGAGCTGGCTAGCAGAAGTGAATAACATAATGGAGAAAAGGGCATTGCCGCACATAACCCACATCCCCTTCTTAATGTATTAAGGCAAAGAAAAGAGGGTTTGATCAGTCAGCTCAGTCAGTGTAGTGTCCTTGGATATGTTAAATGAAGGTCACACTGATAGAGCATACATATCCTGTCCAGCCAGGAAGCAGTTAATGAGAGCTCATGGACCCTTACTGACCCTGTTGCAGTATACCTGCAGCAGATGTCAGGTGCAGAGAGGAGAGCTGAAAGGAGCAAATGTTGTTCTGTTGTAGACTGACTGGGCACATCTACACGAGGCCTTTACTGCAGTTGCCGAATTAGCTCCACAGTACAGTCCCAGTATCTACACATGCAACCCTATTAGTCCGCACTAAACTAATAAATGCTGTCATAGGTTACTACTTGTAAACACAAGTATTGTCCTGCAACGGCATTATTTAGTGCACTGCAATGCATGTGTAGAAGCAGGGGTACAATGCAGGGGCTGCCTACTGGCTAACCCCACACTAGAGCACCCTCATGCTCCAACCAGCCCCTCCACAGCACGTTGAGCCAGGTAGAAGTAGCTCTGGCCTGGCAGGCTGACCCGGCGCCTGCCAGCCAGGGCTGCTCCAACCCAGCTGCAGTCCCAGGTGCACATATAAACGCAGCGCCTGGGAGCAATAAACTCTGGCACAAATTGTCCTGGGGTTTATTCAGGCACATTAATTTCACATGTAGCTATACCTATTGGGAAGAAAAGCAGAAATGGATTTCTTACTCTCTGTTAGGAGCCTTGTGGCAGCCAGGAGACTGGCACCTTAGCAGTTGGATAAGTCCACTGGTGGAAAGGATATCCAAGCCCTAAGAGTTCAGCCAAAGGATTAGTTATTTGAAGAGAAGCTCTGAATAGAAAGGGTTGGGGTCCTGCCTATGGCTTATTTGATGACCTTGCACTTCACCCAGAAGCAGTCCCTTGTGGTTTTAAGCAGGAAAGAAACAAGACACCTTCCCAGGAGATCACACTACTAGCCTTCAAGCCCAGGCCATCACAGTATTAAACCCAGCATTGTACTTGGAAGAAAAGGCTTTCTTAAGCCTCTTTGCACTTATTTGGAGGTTTGCTTGTCTACCAAGTCTCATTGCTAAACTTAATCCCCAATCTGAGTGAGTGGATTAACTCACTAAGTTGATTAAGCACTCAAATTTCAACCAGCGAGGGCTGGACAAGGCCCAAGGATTCTAGCTCCCCCATCTACACCAACATACAAGCAGGCCTCACCTCACAGACAAAACACACCATTCTCCCGATCCAGCTAAGTTCAAGCACGTCTATCCTTTTTGATACTGGGGTGAATGAGATATCCAAATTAAATCAGCTTTCTCTCCCTCTCCAACTTCTATGGTTCTAGATTTAGATTGGATATTGGGAAAAAATTATTTACGGTGAGAGTGGCCAAAATCTGGAATGGGCTTCCAAGGGAGGTGGTGTTTTCCCCTACCTTGGAGGTGGTTAAAAGGAGATTAATCAAGCACCTTGCTGGGATTACTTGACCCCAGCACTCTTTCCTGCTCAGAGAAGTGGGTCATACTTGATGATCTAATAGGTCCCTTCCGACCCTAGAAATCTATAGGGAACATGCAAGACTTCCTAGGATATCATTAAACAGTGGCTTCAGCAAAATGCAACATTTCCTGCAAGCATAGTTTCATAGTTTCATCGTTTCTAGGGTCGGAAGGGACCTGAGAAGATCATCTAGTCTGACCCCCTGCCATGGCAGGAAAGAG
>NW_017729000.1:13003493-13016789 GCF_001723915.1 Gavialis gangeticus | reverse complement strand
GAAGGGGGCCCAGCTGGGAGGTTGCTGTTCTGGTCCCTACTTAGGAAGACGGAGGCAAAGAAATCATTAAACATGTTAGCTTTGTCATCTGGTGCGACGACCAAGTTTCCCAACGCGTCCTGCAAGGGCCCCACATTACCTGGGACCTTCTTTTTACCCCCTATGTATTTAAAAAAAGACTTCTTATTGTCCTTAATCTGGGAAGCTAGTCCCAGTTCCATCTCTGCCTTGGCCTTCCTAACTACCCCCCTACATCCCCGAGCAACTGCAGAATAGCCCTCCTTGGTGATGACCCCTTCTTTCCATTGGGTGTAAGCCACCTTTTTAGCAAGGAGACATTCCCGGATGCTTTTGGTGAGCCATGGGGGCTTATGCGCCCTTCTGCTTCCTTTGATCCTCGTTGGGATTACCTTCCTTTGGGCTTGGAGGATCGTCTCCTTGAGGAGCAACCACTCTCCTTAGTTGGGAATCTCTCTCAACCGAAATGAATCATCTACTTAGCAAAAAAAAAAGAAAAGAGCCCTTCTCCAGGGCTCAGAGACAGAATATAGAGTCAGATCTAAAGTATCTGAATTACAAAGGGTTAATCGCAGAAAGGTGGTAAGGAGAGAAAAATCCAGCCGTTAGAAATTGTCCTCTTATCTATAAGCTTTTCAGCAGGTGTGTGCTTCTTGTCCCTCATCGGTAGCATCAGATACGTAGGACATGGGGAACAGATCTGATTCCTAGCGGTCCCATACCACGCGTAGTCATTTACATACAGAGGGAATGCAAGAGCTGCCATTCTGGTGCAGTGGTTTTACACCCACTTCCTACTAGTGGAACTGAGTGCACACAATACAGGAAAGCTACAGCTCAAGCTGTTTGCTTACTAATCCTAAAGTGGCATCACAGTTCAAGATAAATGGACTGTGAGCGTCTGACTGATCGAGTACCAACTGCATAAGCACCAGGGTGGAAATGTCACCTCCCCTCCTCCCCCTGGATGGACTGAGCATGCCAACCAAGCCCAGCGAGACGAGTGGAATTGATGAAGACCCCACAAGTGGGGGACACCTGTGGCATGCTCCAGAGAGCAGCTCCACAGGAGTTCTTTAAGCCTCAGCGGGAAGCCTTGTTTTTGAGAGTAATGAGCATAAGCTGGGGAAAAGATGATGTCAAGGTCAGCGGATCTGTGACTGTGACGATCAACCACCCGCGCTTTGCTTTACAGGGGAGATGCAGCAGCTGTGAAGATTACAGGAGCAGCTGTGGGAAGGCTTCACTGCTGCTCTCAGTCCCCAGGGGGGACCATTGTTCTTCTCAACCCCTATGACCAAATCCTTGCTCAAATAAGTAGCTAGCAGGAGGCCTTTGTACCACCAGCTCTGTGGCACACTTTCTAATCAGAAAACTCCCATGATGTCTTCATTAAAATGTTAACACAAAGAGTTTGTTTCTGGGGGCTGCATCAGCCGAAGAACAATTTTGAACAGGTTTCATTGTGTGAGGCCTTGTGGCATGAGTATTGCATGTGCTGCACTTTCAAGGCCAGGTGCTCCTCTAAGTTGCAATCCTTTAGGGCTGCAACTCCAGTTCCAAGAAGTCACGAAAAGCATGAAATCACCACGGGAGGCCCATCCTATAGTGTAAGGAAATCCTTACTCCACTATCTCTTTCCTATCTGCCAGCTTCCAGAACATGCTCAGAAGAAAAGATTAGATGCAGTCTCCTCTGTGGCTCTGTGATCCCTAACTGTTGTAGATGTTCTTTGGCAAAATTGGCAGCTGGCATAAGCCCGAGTGGCTCACTTATATCAGGCAACCAGCAAGTTGCACAGACAGTTCAGTACCAACTTGCATTGTAGTTATTGGCCTTGTCTTGCAGAACAGTAGAGTCCCAAGGACACCTAATACACTAGTAATACTCAGCAATTTGGCAAGGTATCATTATCCCAACTATGCACATGGATAAACCAAGGCAGACAGAGCAAAAGGCACTTCTCCACTCTCACTGGGAGAGGTTACACCTAGAATCCAGGGGTAGAGTCTTGCTCCTAATAAAGTCAATGGGGCTTTGATTGCCATCGGCTTCACTAGGAGCAAGACCTCACTCCAGGCCTGACCTCTGCATAAGACTACTCTGAGCACAGTACATCCGTTTCCAAATGAGTCAGCCTGCACACTGAAGCCAGCCCCTTCTGCAGATCCCATCATGTTCTTAACAACCCTTTGACATATGTTAACACATTGATTTCAGTGATTGGATGCACCGGATGCATTTTTCTTTCGAGCTCTAAAGTTAATTTTTATGGTGTGCTGAGTGCATATGCAGACGTTTACAAAAGACATGATGGACAAGGTCTCTAGTCTGAGATGCTTACAGTCCAAGCTGCACAACAGGTGTAGACAGTAAGGAACTGAGCCACACCAAACTCAGGAGCATGGTCTGACAAAATGTTAGAAAGGAATCACCATGGTCATCATAAATAGTAGTCCTAAGTGTCTGTAGGGCAACGGCAGAACTCAGGTGTCCCATATCCAACCTTTCAAATCTCACAGAGCTAAAATGAACCACATGAAAACTGAAGACAGTGAGAAAATGGACTAAGCCACCACAGCACGCAGATGTCAATAGCATTTGACAACTGAAGCAATGCAAAATCAGGTTTCTTCCAGTTCCTTTCATGACTTCACTGGTCTTTGCAGGATCATTTCTGTCCTCATACCACATATGGGATTACTCACCACCGATTAGCTAATAAAAATATAGTTGAGGCATTAAATCTATCCCCAGTTAACCCAATGTCTTTAATAATAAAAGAGATTTTGCACAGGGGATAAATACTGTATCTCATTTCCTGACTCTCACAAGTCTCCTGTCACTCCACACTTATTAACACTGTTACTAATATACTGCTCCCAGTTAGCCTCTAAAATAGTTCAGTTATTCCTATTAATTCACCAATAAAATGTGGCCTCACAATGCAATAAAAAGGGCTTTGTCACTTATTTGGTTTACCGGTGACATCCTTATCCAAGTTCCTCTCTTAATACCATTGTTAAAAAAACAAATGTGTTTGGCAAGCCAATTAAACAGACACATCCGTTCACATTACAGATGTTCCTGAAATCCCCCCAGACATGTGTTAATGATTGATGACACAGCCAGATGGCAATTCCTTTAAATTGAAGGCTGGCTGGGTGCTCTGAGACCAGTGGCAAGGAAGGATTTTAGGTGGAGCCACTGGCATTTGAGGGGGAATTGTACCCTCTTTTCCAGGAAAACTGTCAAACCCCTGAATGGCTGGAGCCCAACTGGGCTCCCAATTTATGCCATAGAACAGTGGTGGAGGGGCTACAGCTCTCAAACAATAGCCTCACTGGGAACTAGTTTTCCTAATGCGCATTAAAGTTAGTACCTCCAATGTGAGGTACTAAATAAACGTGCATTAGGCTGCCCTAATATGCAGCCTAAAAGCACACATTTTTAAAGTGATGCTTAATGTGCAGTAGCCTATTTTACTGCACATTAGCATAATTGCACGGTTTTTTATGTGATGCTTTAATGTGCAGTAAAATAGGCTACTGCACATGAATGCACATGTGTACATGCACCCAGAGGCAAGACTGAAAATTACAAAGCAGTGTGAAGGTGATCTCATCCAATGGACACCCTGGGGGATATTTTCAGGTGGATGAAGTGTAATTGCTAAGTTGGAATGGGATGCAACGGCCCAGTTCTCTCCCACAGGGGACAAATGGCTCCCTCTGAAGCTTAGAGTTATTTATATCCTGTAGCAGGATGATCTGGCCTCTCTGCAAACACATGCAAAACATGCCAGCCAAGCTTTAATGACTGCTAGTGTTCTGGGACTTGGATTTTTGTCTTGCATCCCAAAGACACCTCCAGCTGCCCCACATTTCCTAGCAGCCTGCTGCTTGGGCATAGGTTCCTTTCAGCGCTAGGCTGGAACGGCACCACATACTGAATCAACGACACCAGGTTTTGCAGCATTGTCTTTTCTGATGCTCTTCCCTTGCAACTTGGCACAGTCTGTCTCAGGCAGTGAGATTTGATGGGACCCCAGCAGAAGGGCAAAGAACCAGCACAGACAGTGGTGCCAGACACCTTCACGCACAGGACGAATTCGCTACATTCGGGATTCTGCGTCAACCGCTAAAGGGACTTTGGAAAAGCAAGCTTGCATCGGTGGAGGATTTGACCTAGGCTACATGAACAGGTTAATTTCCTGATGCAGAATCACTAATTACCAAGAAGCTGTTGTGTGTCTGTGCAACACTGTCCTCTAGTGGAAAGAATTCATCAGACCAGCCGAATGGTTGCTCCGTTTCCTCTGGCTCCCTGTCATTTTGGAGCCTAAGGTCACAGGAATCCTATTTCTGATGCTGCCAGCGCGGTTCGCTATGCTGTATATGTATCACCCACGGCCTGTTGCAAAGTATCATTGCGCTTTGACTTTGCTTTGTGTTTACTCAGTATGGGTAGCAGTAAAAATGCTTTGCACAAGAGAGCCATTGAATTAATATGAGCAGATTTATTGTGCAGCCTTTTATAATCTTCCTTATACACTCGGCTCAAAAACTCTAATGCATATATTAGGAAAACAGATTCTGACAGAAATATTGTGAGGGGCTCCATAAATATGCCAGTGCCTGTGTGCAGCACAGGGAACCCAATGACCTTTGAAAAGGGGTACATTTAGCTTTTTGCAACTCTACCTACCTGCAGAGGCAGGGCCCCCAAACAAGGCATCCTTTCTACAATTACAGCCTCTGGAGCTTTGTGGGAATAAAACAGCTGACTCATAGGTGCTACAAAAGACTGATGGCAATTTCTAGGTACACAGGAATGGAATAATAGTATGAAGCAGTGGCTGGTAGGCATGCAGCTATTATACCAGTGCATCTCTGGCTTCTGAAGAACTTAATGACCTAAGGGAGACTATTGCCACACTAGGGAGGAGCTATTAATGCCAGGCACAGCATTAAATCAAATGAAAATTAGAAGTACAAATTCCATCATTTTCCCCCCTTGTCCCCCTCCCCAAAAAACCCACAGCTGCCAATAAGAGAACTTTTTTTTTTTTAATATGGTGCTAAAAATCTCTTGATTTTAATGGAGGATTTCTCATTCTGCCACCGTGTGCCTCCTGTTCCTCCTGACTCAGTTTTCCAGTTTTGAATCCCAGTTACTTTTTTCCTTTAACAGCCTTATTCTATCAAAATGGGAAGCCTGCATTACTTTTGCCTATAAAAGGATTTGGGCTGAGAAGCTGTTTGGAAAGGTAATTGAGTGATCACATCGTTTTCACTAATATGGAGCTCCTAGATATTAACATACGAAGGGTGTGAAATGGACTGCATTGGTTTTGTCTTTTAGGATCTAATTCTAAGCCCACTGAAGTCAATGGGCATCTCTCCACTGAATTTAATAGACTCTGGATCATGTTCTAAGTGGATTGACTTCTCTTCCTGGAACGGTAGGAGCAGGCCAAGTTAGGTATTGACAATGTTTTATTAATTTTTTTCACCAGATGCTACTGTGGTCAACTCTGCCTTAAGCTGGATCGGGTATGATAATAAAAGCTGGCACATGATGTGTGAGGAGCCTTGCTATCATTTCTCTTCACATTTTTCATAGCGCATCTCAAAATGGAACAAATGACTAATTTCAACAAGGGGATACCTGTTCTGGTCCATTCAATCAGAGACAAGGATAATGGTAAAGAAAAGAAATATGGACAAATTCTAAGTCACTCGGAGACTGTGGGCACGACACTTTCTTAATGCAATTGGCTCTTTGAGGTTCAGGGTCACGTTCTTTCCCCCCGGCATCTTCCCCACTGTCCAGTCATTCAGGGGGACCTGGGAAGAGAGCGAATGCAGACTGCTGGAGGCAATGGCATTGGCAGTCAACGTGCTGGCAGATAATACAGCTGAGCAACTGTAAGGTAAAAAAGATAGCAATCTCTAATTAGTGGTTCTAGACAGAAGCAGTTTCTAACTTCTGATTTCCTTGGTGTAAGTTTAACTGCTGGAGATAATGAACATAGGACCAGACCCAGACTTGTTAGATATTGAATATTCGAGGATGGGATTCTTTACCAGGCAGAAGTGAGCTGGGAGTTGCAGGAGACAGGTACAAACTTGGGAAGAAAAGTCCAATGGTAAAAAGAATCCTTACATGAGTCTGTCTTTCTCAAGACAGGGACACAATGATATAATCCAATATATGTACAATCATATATACATACACAACATATATGCAATGCAAACCAGCTCATGCATTAAAAGTATGCAAATCAGGTAATGACTGCCACACTATGCATTATCCTAAAACAATAGCTGTTGTACAAGATGCTTTTCACTACTTTAGACATTTAGGAGAAATTATAAACTGCAGACCAGATTGCTTATAATATACCCATAATGCTATGATCAAATCTACAACAGCAGTCAAAGTTGTACGGACAGGTTAAGCTTTACCTTAAAGATGAACAGAAATATTAAGAGGGCAAGTCATTGAAAAAATAGGTCCCTGCCAACTTCTTTTACACCAGTGTACATTCAGAGTAACCTCAAGGAAGCCTGCTACTGAGTGAAGGAAGAATTTGACCATATGCTTCTAGACACGTAACATCCTTAATAGTTTTTTAAACCAGTCTGTAACCAGTGACCTTTAAACAGCTGTACTCATTGTTTGTAATTTCTTTTTAAAATGTTTTACAGCTTGTCTAATTAACTGAAAATTATTTGTACCCAGTTTAGGTCCAGAGCAAAAGTCAAATGCTGTCACGACTGTACTGCAAAACATTGTCTTGATGGCAATAATTGTTTTGCTTACTCTGTGTTTTCTACTAGATCGGTCACTGTTTTTCAGATGCATGCCACTGCTGAAAGTTTCCTAGAGGTGGGTGCCCTTGTATCTATGAAGAAGCCAAAACATGGCAAAATAGCATTTCCCTGTGACCAGCCAAGATACCAACTTCCCCAAGACATGACCCCCAGCAAAGTATCAGCACAAATTATTTTTCAATTCAGACCCTGTAAAGAAGATACTTGACAATACAGTTGAAAGTGCTGTGTACAGACTTCTGTGATAACGAAGACAAACCACTTACAGTCTTTACATACTTGCATATAACTCACAGAGCACATCTACACGTGTCACTGTGGAAGTACTGAACCATGGTGCTATAACAGCCCCTACTATGCCATGCCTGCGGCACATGATTATTTTTAGTAGCTACTTTGTGTAGCAGCACACGATAGCAGGGGAGCGCATTGCTACCCTGAAGCAGCTGCTAGTCATGTACAGACCCCGCATGGACACTACGCTGCATCGCATGTAGTCGTGCACACCAAGGGCCAGACAACCAGAGCACAAGCCCTGAATATCCACTTAGATGGGGCACAAGAACGGCAATCATCCCTCCTCCCAGCCCAGCTGCCACCGCTCTGCTGCCCAGCACACAGACCCAGGTGGCTACACCTCTGAGAATTCACTCCCATTTGCAGGCCATGCTATTAGAGCAGCATAAAGGGACTTTAGTGCTACAAGCAGGCTAATAGTGATGTAACAAGACTAAGTGTTTCTATTGCTAAGGAATAATAACCAGATGTGTTTCTTCCAAAGACTTGGTCTTGCAGGAGACACCACTTCTAAAATTAAATGCACCAAACTAAAGGAGCATTGGGATGATTTCAGCAGAAGTAAAAACCAGGCAGCATGAAACTCCCTCTCCAGCTTAAACACACCCACATGTGCACACACTTGCCTTTTTACATCTTATATCATATACCCTGGCCATGAGGAAGGATAAGCATTGGAACAGGCTACCTAGCAAAGTTGTGAAATCTCCATCCCTGGAAATTTTCAAGAGCAGGTTAGACAGACACTTGGCTGGGATGGTTTAATCAGGGTTGATTGCAAATTGAGCAAGGGGTTGGACTAGATGGCTTCTTGGGGCATGTCCAAATGAATGCACAAGTGCATTTCCCCAGGGACAAACAGCAGTGCCACATAATTGTGCCACTGCTACTTGTCCCCAGGGAACACCTTTATACACATACTCTGACAAGTGGCAAGTAGGTGGGAAAGGGGAGGCTGGGGCCAGCACCTAGGGTGGCCCCAGCAGCCTTACCTGGGGTCCTGCTGGAGCTCCAGTAGCAGCAATCTGGGCATGCGGAGCTTGATCAGCAGCTGAGTGCGGCTCTGGCCAGCCACGCTCTGGTTTTGGGTGGCGCACACACCACCCCACTTTCTTCTGGCACAGGTTTTTCTGACACTGGGATCTCCTAGTGTCAAAAAAACCCACTGCACTGCAAATTAGCAGTACCGCATATGCCTCCATGTGCAGCACGTGTAGTTTGCAGCACCACGGATAGGCTTGAGGTGCTGCAAACCACACGCGCGCTTGCGGGTACATGCCCCTGAGGTCCTGTCTAGCCCTGTTTTACTATGATCCTATTCTCCTATGTGCTGATCACCTTTGCCAGGAAAGACAATTTGCTACTTCAGATTTTGGCAGGGTTTTCAATGTGTATGGTAAGAAAAAAGGGGTGAGGGAGAGGGACCCATGTAATCACATCCAAATTGTGTCACATCATAGCAGAATTTTCTGAAGCTGTCTTGATCCCTCGCTAGCTTTTAGTGCTCAGCAGCTGACCTCCCAGTGATGTGCACATGCCAGCTATATCCATCTCTTTGTTGGTCATCCTCTGCTATGACGTTCTGCCACCAGTGACCCCATAATGGGGACAACCTTGAAAAAGTGGCTGAAGCAGGAAGCTCCAAAGGACTCTGTAAGTCTTTAGTAACATAAAGGGGTTAAATGATGTAGATCCAAGTTTTAAAAGGGGATTCAATTTGTTGCAGGACCTTGAATTGCAACTGGTTTGGCAATTTTGAAAGCCTGCATGAAGACATCATTTCCAATTCTAGCAAAAGCTGGATATGACAGGAGACGTCCTCCAACTCTGCTCCTGTAAATTCAATGCTGATCAAAAACAAAAACAAAACAAAGGTGTGGGGCCTAGATCAGGGACAAGTACAACTGGGCAGAGAGGGAAATTGTGACCTTTGATGAGTGACAATTGAGGTGATATAGATGCATGCTAATGTGAAAGGTTTGAATAATTCATGCTCAAGGTTCAAGGTAAAAAAGAGTTTAACCTGATAATATCTTTCTTGTTGTGCTATCTTGCTGGCCTCAGGAATATTATCGCGAAGAACACAACTTGGAGCTTAGCCGGTAATTTGTTCGGGGGTATTGCAAATCAACACACGCTCACAGGTATCATAAGATACAACACAAGCAGAATAGGCTGGTTAACCTTTTTTTAGGCCTCTACCCTGGTCCTCCAGGTATTTCAACATGTTTATTTTTTCATGGATTTTTCATTGCAAGCTTCATTTCTACCTGGAAATTAAGAAACTCCTTTTATACAACAGCAAAATTCACTGCTCCTTCTCCAATTACACTCTACTCCCAAGAGACTGGCAAAAAATACTGAGTAAGAAGAGTCCAGTTCTAGATCCACATGATCCTATTTGGTAGCAGTAATTCTGCCTTGGACTCTACCTTGCTATAAAAAAGTCTGATGGGCAAAAATGATGAAAACTGGGCATTGTTAAGCTTTATTGGACTCAAAATGGGAGGGAAGGTCCAAAAGCAGAGATTTTAATCCTGGCTCTGTGATGATGGGAGATCATTGAACACCATCTTCCCCTTTTCTAGAAAGGGACCAATTATAATTACCTAGCTTATGGGACCTTGGGAAGGATACGAAGGCCAGTCAGTGGGAGAGGTGAGCTGGGGACTCGAGATTCCCAGTCTCCTGCATGGCATTTAATTCCCTAGACTGTGCTGCTTCCAGGAGCTAGCACCACCACCGCCTTTCAAGGAAATTACTCTTCTCCTTCAGAAAGCAGACAAGATTTTGATCATAAATTTCCACAAGTCTCCGCCAATCCATGAAAATGATGCCATTTTCCTCAGGTTTCACAAAACTGAAAGCAAGCACATTTTTCTTGGGACTGTTTTCCGCTTGCTAATTTCATCCAACATTTGGCAAGAACATGCAAAAAGCTTAGAAATGTCAGGTTACATTTTTGTCACGTGGTTTTACACTGTTAAGCCCAGTTGTAGCACTCATTTTAATTTTCAAGTGAACTTACCTCTTACGACAGAGGCCCAATGAACCAGTCCTCTGGGGGAAGCTCTCTATTTCTCCGCAGACAGGAACAGTCTGGACAATCACCAGAGTTATTTTTAATGGCCTAACAGCGTGTTGATACAAATTCCATTTTCACACAGCCCTTAAAATGATACAGAAAATGACAAATGCATTGATATAAACAGGGAACTAAGAGTCATCCGCTTTGGGAAAAACTTTTCTCCTCCTTGTTGGGCTGTAGGTCAAATGGGCATGACAGATTAGTACCATAAATATCACACAAGTGTGGATATTATCTAAATCAAGCATGCTTCTGCTATTTAAAAAGAGAGAGGGGAGACCTGCTTGTTCCAACTGCTGTATATAACAGGAAGTCTGTTTGCCTATGGTATTAGCTTTTTGGTCTTTTTTTTTTTTTTTTTTTTTTTTTTTTGTATTTTTTGTAATCTGTAGGTCACTAAATGCATTACAAAGATTGGCAAATTCCAGATTTATCCCAGGGGAAAATAACGTTTGATTCAATCTGTTATTTAAGTGATTGCTTCTATAGCAGCTATATATCAGCAACCCCCGTAGAATTCAATAGGAGTTTTATGAATGCAGCTGCTACATAAGCAAGCTCTGAAAACCAGGAATACTTGTCTATGGTTCCTTTTCTTCCGCTTGTGAACTTCGCATCACCTTAGACACCTTATCAGTGTGCCGCATAATGGTGACGTGTCTATCTCCTGAAAAGACTGGCTAAGTTCATTTAAAGCTCCTAATGCTCAGCATAAAATACTGCACTGTGCACCCATGTGGAAGGCCAATTTTCATCAGTCAAATATTCAGAGAAGTCAGGCTATTCCTTATAATAAAAACTCACAGTAATCAAATCCTCAACTAAAAACCATGAGATAAATTTTGCCATGTGACAACATATAAACCGCAGACCTTTACTGGAGATAAGCATAGCACAAATGCTCCCAAATATGCTGTCAACTGCTGTCAAATGCTGACTTTGCTCATCTATTGCAAACAGTTGCACATTATGAGATATTTTCCCATTTATTATACCTATTTCCCCCTCTTGCTTTCAAGAATCCCAAAGTACTTTTACAAAGAATAACCAGACCTCAGGTCTCCATTAAGTGAGGACCAGTGGAGGACTATTCAGTCAATAGCAGACCTGGGAATAAAGACCCCTCACTGATACCTCCCCTGCAACTCCAGTAGTTAAAAATCTGTACCAGACTGCTAAAGGCCATCAATATAAAGCAAAGTGGACCAATCTACTAGTGAAAAGGATGATTTCGGCTTCTTAGGAAGCCACTGCTATGTGTTACAAGTCCCCTTCTACTCCAACCTGGGTGCATCTATACGTGTGTTTGCTGCAGCACCAGTTTACTTGTGAGTAAATTACTCACAAGTAAATGGTGCCAGGCAGGCATCTACACGTGCAGGGGAGCGGGAGCAGATTTGCTGCCCATCTGCTCCTGCTTACTAGGGACCTGCAATGGGCCCCTGCCACCACTGGGGGGAGGCAGCATGAGACAGCATGTGGCAGCGCTCTCCTCCCTGCACTATGGTTGTTCCAGCCCCTGCCCCTGGCAGTGATGAGCAACACCCAGGATTCCTGCTGGCTGCCACACTGGCCCTGCTGGCCTGCCGCACCAACTGCCATCTGGTCCACAGCCATCTCACCCCTCCCAGCTCTGCCATATACAGCGACTGCCTGCCAAGCCACCACACACCATCCCAGGGCCACTGCCATTCACCTGCTGCTTCCACCCCATCCTCCTGGCCAAACCCAGCAGGAACAGCAACAATGGGCTCCAGGATGCCACCACTGGGGCCGCCCTTGCCCTCCTAGGCCTCTAGCCCCACTGCCTCTAGGCCCACTGGGCCAGCCAGAACTGATGGCAGCACACTGTCCAGCACACTGGGATGACAAGCAGTGGCTGGAGTCCTTCCACATGATCTGGGCCACCTTCCAGGATCTCTTGAAGCAGCTCCAGCCCCACCTGGAGTGGAAACATACAGGCATATGGCTGCCCGTCCCCATGGACACCTGGCTGGCCATGCCTGTCAGTCTCTACTACGTCAGCCACCTGTTTGGTGTGGGTAAGGCCACTGCCAGGGAAGCCATCCTGGAAATGTGTGGTGCCCTCCAGCACATGCTGGTGGACACCATGCTCCACATGCATGACCCTTGGCAGTGGTGGCAGGGTTCTGTGCCCTGGGATTCCCCCAGTGCATCAGGAGCCTGGACAGGATCCCCCTCACCTGCCCACCCCATGGAGACCACCCCTCATGGCCATGACTGGGGCTGCAGAGTTGGCACAGCAGGCACTGGACTGGGCTCCCTGAGCTGCTGGTGGAGGATGGAGCCAGGGAGCTCGGCAGGATGGGCTGCTGGACACCCAAGGGGCCCTTCCCTCAGTGACATGTCACCAGGGGTGACAGACTAGGGCAGGGGCTTGGGCAGGCCACCCATGCTGCTATAGACAATACAGCTGCAGCCTTCGTTCCTAAGAGCAAGGATGTCTGTCAGTTGCTGCATAAAGGGCACAGTTGTGAACAGTGATGGTGACCCACAATGCCTGCAAGGCTTTGACTTCTATGAGGCACTACCACACCAAATGGTTGTGCCCGCACTTGTCTGACAGCACCTCATAGACATAGGCGTTGAAGCGCCCACCCTGCTTGAACTGGCACTGCACCTCCACCTCACCCCACAGGGCCACGAGGTCACCAGTCTTCTCCATGGACCAGCTGAGGCCCTGGGTGGTGGGCACGGGCATGGGCATGGCCGCAGTTGAGGAGGATGCCATCATGTGTCTCTCTCAACTGTCTCTCACCCCGTTCTCATTAAGAAAATGGGAGGCTGTGGTGTAGACACCCACACAGTCAAATGGGTCGCCAACTGGCTGGAGGGCCACACCCAGAGGGTGGTAGTGGATGGGTCCTTCTCAACCTGGAAGGACGTGGGCAGTGGGGTTCCGCAGGGCTCGGTCCTCGGGCCCGCGCTGTTCAACATCTTCATCAGTGATTTGGACGAGGGGGTAAAAAGCACCCTGTTCAAATTTGCTGATGACACTAAGATGTGGGGGGATGTGGGCACACTAGAAGGAAG
>NW_017729000.1:12990338-13003049 GCF_001723915.1 Gavialis gangeticus | reverse complement strand
AGCACAGCCAGGAGTGACCAGGAACAACGGTCACAAGCTAGCAGAGGGTAGATTTAGGTTAGACATCAGAAGGCGCTATTTCACGGTCAGGACGGCTAGGGTCTGGAACCAACTTCCAAGGGAGGTGGTGCAGGCTTCTACCCTGGGGGTTTTTAAGAAGAAGTTAGATGAACACCTTGCTGGGGTCGTTTGACCCCAGTACTCTTTCCTGCCATGGCAGGGGGTCGGCCTAGATGATCTTCTCAGGTCCCTTCCAACCCTAGAAACTATGAAACTATGTGTCCCACACTGGCTCTCTGGGCTCCCATGCGGCTGTCCCTCTGCTGCCAGGCCTGGACAGCTGCCTGCAGCACCCAGTGCAGGGACCTGGCACAAGGCTGGCAGCTGCACAGCGGAGGCAATGCCCTGCAGCACCTGCAGGCTCAGGGCAGGCTGCTGGGGGTGGGCTGAGAGAAGGTGGAGCTGGTCCAGGCAGCCAGAAGCTGCCTGCAGCTGGGCCTGGGTCCTGGCAGGTCTGGTAGGAGCCTGCTGCAGCCTGTAGGCCTGGACAGCATGGACCTTGAAGGCATGTGGCAATGCAGTGCCAGGCTGTAGTGCCGTGGGGCAGACAGACTAAAGCAGCTGGCCTTGGTCCTGCCCACGGGGACACAGGGGCCTGCAGTACCCTCAGGCTTCCTGCTGGTGTGCCCCAGGGCTCAAAATGCCTGCAGGCTTTTATAGGCATGAGGCAGGGGATGCTGTAGAGGCAGCCCAGCCCTGGGGCAGGAGAGGCTCCCAGCCTGGAGCCCTGGGGCTAGCCTGAGGCTGACCCCCTAATAGCAGGGCTGACCTAGGAGCAAAATGCTCCTGGGTCATGTCTACACGAGTGTAACTACACAGTAACTAATCACATGTAAATTTGCTACCTGCATTTGCAGGTAGCAAATTTATTCACAATTAAGCATTTTTACTGTGCAGTAAGCATGCGCATGTGTAGATGCACATGCTTACTGTGCAGTAAACTACACTCCTGCACAGTTAAGCATCTTGTATAGACGTGCCATTTGTGTTGTAAGAACCTCTAGCCAGGGAGCAAATGTAATGCTACGGTATTGGCACATCCAAGTTGACATTCAGGGCAGTTTAGCCTTTTACACCAGTTAGGCCTACCGTGTGGGCCTTTTGATAAATGGGAGACCATTTGGACCTAGGAGTAGAGAGACAAGGCATTTGTGCTGATCAGAAGTCGGGAGGAAATGACCTTGGAAACTACCTAGTATTATACATACCTGCTAAGTTTGCTGATTGCAAAGCTGTATAGAGGGACTGCAGTCACAGGCTTCTCCAGAGCGGTATTAAACCACTCTCTATAAAAAACGTGAACCTCAGAGAAAGGCGATGCATTCATAGCTAAACCTCCTTGAAACCCTCATCTCTCATTGTTCCACCCTTTGGTGATGCTGTGTCACTGGACAGCTTTTCAGTCTAATCATGTAACACATGTCCCTACTTCAATAACTCTGTCAAATCCATTTTTCAGCAATGGACACATGAGGAATGGGATTCCTAAAAACTGTCAGAACTAACATCAGAATAACTGACAAAATGCAACACGTCACAGCACTAGCCAATGGCTGGAGTCTTTGCTGCCCACTTCCCAAAAGAAGTCATTTTCCAGAGAGAAGGTCCTAACTGAATTCTAAATTATAATTCCATTTTTACGCAGTACTGCAGAAAAGTGGACACTGAAAAATTATCTGACTGGGAGCTTAGCAATAGAAAACCATAAATCTTCTTGGCAGTTATATAGTTTTATTGTGAGGTGGTGCTTATGGGAGCTGCTGTTAACTAACGGATGCATAAGTTTGGCACTGTAGCTTTTAGGTACTGAAGTCAGTAGGTGCAATGACTATTGATTTGACTGCAGTGTTCCCGTGTTGTATTTACCGTCTTCTCTCGAGTGAGAGAGAGAAGCAGGCTTGAAAGACTGTTGCACCCAAAGGTCAGTCTGGGACCCAGTGAAGGATTTAGAAGGGGGTCCATGTGAGTAAAACTGAGAAGCCTGGCAGCAAGAACAGCGAGAGGTTATTTATTCTTTATTAAACATGCAGTGAGCACACCCACATGAACATAAATATGAAAATATAGCACATGACACCAGTGGATTTTTTTTTCAGGCCACTGAAAAAGATGCAAAGTGGGAAATGTGAATACTTCTCCATGTTCATTGGCAGATCAATCAGCAGACATTGGAACAAATGGAAATAAAATAGGTTACGCAGACCCTTGTCGCAGTCCCAGTTTCTGGCCCTCAAAGAACATATATGTGCACACTCATAACTGAAATCATCTACAGGATTTTACTGAACATTTTAGGGGAAAGTCTCACTTGGTACGAACACCTTTTTCAAGTCTCCAGAGCTATTGCAATCTATATCATCAGGTCCCTTAATTATGTAATCAATGTTTGTTTGTGATTGGATATCTCATAGCAAATTTTAAGTTACTTTCAACTCCTTGAGTGATTTTATAACTAGCTTTCAGATACAACACAGAATGAGTCAAAGTGTTCACCATAGAGTTACTGGCATTTGAAGCCAATAAGAGAGGCTGTAAAAGTCTTGATCTGAGGCAATCATTCCAGAAATATTTTTCCAGCAAATCAGTAGCACTTCTACAAGTTTAAATGGATAGAGCTAGCAAGCAAAATCTAGGTTGTTATGGTTGAATTTTGGTGATCAGACACTTTATAGAGTGGCTAAAACAAAAGGTCTTAGGGTGTTTGCCCTGATGATGCTATTCTTACTAATCTAACTTTTCTTCTCCTATTAAATCATGGTGGTCTCCACCACATCACTAATCACGTTAGAATGAGAACATAATTGACGGAGGAACTGCTCATGTATGGAAGTAATGCCGTCACAATTTGGCCCTAATTTGGGTTTTATTTACAGATTTCAGCTCCTGAAAAGTCTCTGCAAGTCCCTATTATCACAACTCCTGTTCTGCACCACTCGCGCAGTTAATGTTTGCGCTGAAGTCAAGGGGACTTCTTTCTGAACAGGCGGGAATGAAGACTGGACCCCTGGACATTCTTTCAAATGTACAAGCAAAGGCAGGTAAGAGATACTCCTGAAGCCAGATTTGCTTTATTTCTGGGGAATGGGAGGAAGTGCGCTTTGTAATGATATCTACATAATGATATGCAATGCACAGTGAATTTCTTGTTAACAAAAAAATGTTTTCTCCTTCCCAGTGAAAACAGGCTGTTCAGAGCAGCAGGCAGCTTCCCCTACCCTGCATCCCTCCACCTTCCAAACCCTGCATGGCGCAGTGGAGGATGAAGCCCAATACCCTGTGCTGAATACTCTGGATTTCAGCCAGCAGAAGCACAAGCACACAAGTGTTTATAGCTCCATGGCAGGATCCAAACCATACAAATTAAGTATCTGATCCTGCAGAGAGCCCTGCCACTGCTACCCCTGCCATACAGTGCTCCATGTTAATCAGCCAGGCTGCATGCTGATAAAACTATTTGCAGTTGAAGTCAGCTATTCACACGCAGGAGTATAACCGCTTTCAGGATCAGGTGCTTTAAAAGATGAGATACATTCTACCCTTTTTTCTACTCACCGGTTTACCTGCTTCTGACCCTAGCGTTTCTTTAATCACTGCCCAATTGGCGCACAGTTCCTATAGCAAGTCCAATTGAAAAGAGTTCATCAGAATGGCATTTCTAGTAGTACAAGCTTTCAAACATGCCTGTGAATGAATTTATACAAAGAAACGGGATCCTGAACAGCTAAGATCTACCATAGACTTTGACCTAACATTTGGTTCTTTAAAAACACGTAAGAGAAAGTCTGCACATACACAACAAGAGGGGCCCAAAGGATATCATCATTCAAGACAAAAATAGTGTCAGAGTTTATTTTTGATGGATAGGGCTTCCAGTCAAGACTATATTACCATTTTATATATTTTATATTCAGAGTTGAAAAGCATGAATTTATTTGGAAAACATCTATGAAAGCACACAGGTTATTTGGGTATAAAAATAAATTCCCAGTATAATTTTAATGGAAATAAACTAATTTCATTTTGGTGCCGAATATATATGTTCTCATAGCCTGCAGACCATTTCTATGGAAAGCAAGAGTATCTTGCACAAAACAGCTATTTGTCCTCTACAGAATAATTTCAAAAATGCATCTGAAGTGAAATATTGCATCCCGGCAAGCTCAAAATCTGTATAATGTATTTTATTTTAAACAAATAATAAACAAGTCCATTAAAAGAAAGCCAAGGAATGATGGTAGACAAATAGAGCATTTCTAGGCTTTGCTACAAAATTATCACTTTTATGGCATATAAGGATTTCTCCAGTGTCGTTGCAATGCCATGAAAATACGAAGTGTTCAATTTTACCACAGACATACGCAGATATAAATAGAAAACATTGTTCATTTCTAGGTTTTAGTAGATGCAAGCAGTTAAGGACTTCATTCTGCAAGATGCCAGATATCTTCATCTCACACTGAATTTGATACTCAGTCCCCAATTCAGTGAAACACTAAATGTGTGCCTAATTTTAAAGACATGCTTAACTGCATTCTACTCCAGAAAGCAAATGCATAACTTTCCCTATCTACCTAAGGCTAATGACTCACGGTGCTGCCCATTTCAAAGGGCTGTGGAATTACTGGATTATACAGCAGCCTTATCAGTAGAGTTATGGTACTGCTCTGTATACTTTTTTTTTTATTATTAAAACAGTACTAAAAGGTTAAGGGTGAAAGCATAGCCCCTTAAAGCCTTTGACTTCAACAGACCACCCAAAGTTTCTTAAACATAAATATAATATTCATGGATATAGAGGAGAATAAAAGGAGGTGGCCTTCATTTATGAGCTATACGGTAAAGGGACATTGGCTTCCTGTTGAAGCTGTAGTAATTGTATTAAAATTTATCATTTTAATCAAGTCCATGCATTACTCTTTCTCAAAATGTACTTTCCAGATGAGTGGAGCTCTCTCCCCCTTCCTCATATCTGGATTGGCAGAACTTGTACAGATGTGCTGAACTGCAACTTCCACTAGGTCCCAGCCGAGGTCTTCTCCAAAAGTATCCTGCCTGAATTCTGTGGGACAGATTGTCAGTTCTTAGAAGAACAGGATCAGGCCTCATTTTGGGGGCTAAAATAGGATCCGCTCCCCGTTGCAGCCTATTTATTATCACAACATTTGCAGGAGACAACAGTAGAAAGATTTTTGACCAGCAAAGCAGAGGAAAAAGCCAAGATAGGAAGAAAGCAGTTCAGTCTCAGAACACGTTGATCCTTCCCCTCAAATGAAGTCAATGACAAAACTCTCACTGACTTCCCCGGTGAAGGATCAGGACTTTATAAAGCCTGCCACACAATTGGTTTTCTAACATAAACCTAAGGTGTTTTATCCTCATTTTCAGTAAAGACATATACTAAGCCTAAAACATGGCTAAAACCCATCACACAACTCTTTTAAAAACTGAAAGGCACATAAATCATAATAAGAGGTCCCCCCCCCAATACAGCACCGCATTTGTGCCAACTTCCATTATGTTTTGACATATGATCCAAATGGAAGGCTAATAATAAATGCTCATCCCAGTCATTTGACTTTATTAGTGTTATCTTAAAAACACACAAGCTATACATTTAGAATGAAAGGATTATTGCACAGAAGCCTGTACCATAGCATTTGGTTTATCATTTCTCCCCTTTTTATTGTTATTCAAACAAAAAACAGATAGAGAAAAGGAGTAATACATATGCTATCCTTGCAATGCTATCAAGCACAGCTATGGTAAATAAAGCAAAGAGCAAGCACAGCATTTCTAAAGTATTAGCTGCTTGCTTTCGCAAGTCTAAGAGGCATAAAGGATGAAACAAGGAAAAAAATTTTCAGCTCTTCATATTCTTCCAAGCTTAACCAATGTATTCTGGCTCTAAGATAATTGCAAATATTGCTATTGTTCAGGCCGGGGAGGACAAAATACAGCCTGCAGGCTGGATCCGACCCTCCAACTGATTGGATCCACCCCATGGGTGGGTGCCTGCCGCGCTGCTCCACATCGGGCTGAGCCCCACCCGGGGCAGCTTGTGCCACACTCTCGCCCATCCCAGCCCCAACCTGTGCATCGCTTCCCGATGGGGCTGCTCCTGGTGCAGCTGCAGCCACCCAGGTACTGCTTGGCTGCCCCTGCCTCCAGCTACTCCTCCTCCTCCTGCCCCTGCTGTGCTGCTCCCAGCAGCAGGCAGAGGGGTAGCCATGAGGATGTGTGCCAGGGACCACGTGCCCAGCCAGGTGTGGGAAAGTTAGCTCCTGCCCCAGCTTGTGGGACTCCAGCTCCAGCTCCTGGCCACCTTCCACCCACCCACAGGGGGCTGCTCATCACGCCGGGTGGGTGGAGTGGGTGGAAGTCTGCTAGAAGCTGGAGCCCCCATGATGGGGCAGGAGCCACTCAGCTGCCATTTCTCTCCTGCCTGACTGGGCATGTGTCATCTGGCATGCGTCCCCATGGCTTCCCTGCACTGCCTGCCGCCTAGTGCAGCAAGAGGAGGAGAAGGAGGATCCGGTCAGCTGCAGCCACCCTGGGAGCAGCCCCACCAGGAAGCTGTGCGCACAGGCTGGGGAAGGTGTGAGCATGGTGCAGGCTGCCCCAGGAGGAGCAGGCAGGGCTCAGCCCGATGCAGAGTGCTATGAGGGCAGTCATGGACCAGATGGTGGAGGCAGACTACACCATCCGGGCAAGCTCTGCTGCACATACCCCCTGTCCGTCTCTGCCTCCCCACAACCCCAGGCAGCTCCTGGGACCTAGCACATGGGCAGCCCACCACACACACACACACACACGTACAACACACACCCCACACGCCCCACCCACCCATCCTTATATGCAGCTCCTACCCTCTATCCCTCCCCCAAAATATACAACAGTAAGATTTTATTCTGAGCTATAATGCAATCGCCTCTATATACACTACTCAAAAAAACCATAAATCGGGACAAAATTATTTTATGAACTATATTAAACTTTGTTATAATAAATGTTTGATTTTTAGTACATGAATTGTTTCTATCTATAGTTTGTTAAAATGATATTTTCTGCAAGATTTGATGTGTGCAGCCCTTGACAGCTCACCAAAACTCATTAAGCAGCCCTCCAGTCACAATAATTGCCCGCCCCTGATTTACGGCCCGTAGAGCCAGAAGCATGCTGGCAGGTGCAGATGAGATCCCTGCCCTGAAGAGACCACAGTCCAAGGAATATTTATCCTCAACACTTCCAGATGGCTGAGGGAAATACAGAGAGGCTAACAGCATTATGAAAAGGACTGGGTGTCTGGTTCTACAAGAGCTCATTTCTGCTACTAACCCTGTACAAGTGACATTACTCAATCCAGTATTATCTAGAGAGGTTCACCAGGTACTTCAGTGGCTTGATACCTTTAGGTGGCTTATTCAACAAACCGTTATTCCATCGGCAAATTTTTCTCATCTCAGGTGTGCCACCAGAACCAATGGGATTACTCAAAGGAATAAGGGTATCTCAGGTGTAAAAGGTTTTCACAATGAGGCTATTAGTTTCTTTGCTCCTCTCCATTACCCATTCATGAAATGGGCATAAATATAGTTAGCCACCTTGGGGCTTAATTTTAGCACTATATTAAGTACTACCTTGCAGAACAAACAGATCCACTGAAGACAACAGGACTAATTTCTGCATAATGTTATATTCTACATGAGTAAAAGTGAGGCAGAGTTTGGCTGCTTGCAACACAAGCAAGAACAGAATTTGCTTCAGTATTTAGAAAGCACAGAGTATGATATGAATGTTTGGCAGATTTTTCTCCAGAAAACACAAGCAGCTACGTAATAACTTTGACTTTGGTGCAGAGATACTCTTAAAGGAGGACAAGAGGAGTTCAGATGCAAAGGGCAGAAGACAGGAGTCTCATCCCTCTTTTTTTCTGAGAATTAACCTATCCCCAAGATTGCAGGTATTTTTTTTACATAGGCCAAAAACCCATGGATTCTTTTACCTTCAATCCAATAGAAAAATTTGAACAGATGGAGCCACCAGCTGGAAGTGAGATATTCATTTTCTTGTGTAGTATATAGTTGGACACACAGAGAGTTCTATTAAATTTTAAATTTTAATTAAAGAATGTCAGGTTCAAAGTTAGATTTAAGCCCATGCTTTTTAAAGTTGGTACGTGAAATATTACTTTGTATTATTTGTAGGAGAAGGAGCATTATGTCTTACAAAAAACAGCAGTATTTTCTTTCCCTCTCCCCCTAACCAAGGTGATGATCATTTCATATCAGAAAAATAGAAGCAGAACTATCTTTTGACTCAGGCCAAGCAGATGATAGCTTTCAAAATAGACACATATGCTTTTTTTTAAGTGAAAGCTAACCCATGACCTGTAAAAAGATGTCACCAACTCCAACTGGATTGCTGCCACCAAGCCTTATTGTACAGGGTAAATAATTTTCACATGGTACAAAAACAAAGGAAGGTTAATAACACACTAATCAGATTCTGCTGAGAGAATACTGGGCCTTTGATGCCTCTTCCATTTCACATGACTCTTTACCCTTTTATCCCCATGATACCCCTGAGAGATCCTCCCCTGTCTGTTAGAGTGGGTATAGGTACAGACAGCAAATTATAGGCCAGGTATAATAGGTTTAACAAAAGCACAGTATGCATCCAAGACAATCTGCAGTACTACTTGCAGCTCAGGGAACTCTTGAAGGTTGGCAGTGGGAACGATAGCTATATTAACATCTATTCTGCCATATTTGCACAGACATACTGTATAAAATTACCCACTTACTATTTCTTTATAGTGAATAAGTCAGCAGAAGATTTGAGCATGATTTACGAAGCTAGGGTTACTAGTACTGACTACTTGTAAATGTAATCATTGATGTGATTACGTTGAGAAGAATTAAACATTTATAAACTGTAGACAGCACCAGAATTTGTCAAAATTCACAGACCCAAGTATAGAACCTTGAAAACTAGTTGCGCATTCTTGGTATTATATAAGACTATATCCAATACATTTTTGCGCACACAGGGTGCATCCAGATGAGCCCACACGTGCTGCTTGCAGGGTCTCAAAGCAGTTTGAGACCCCACAAGAGGCACTCTGGGAACACAAAAACATTCCCTGCACTGTATATTTGCAGCACCAACTCTTAATTTGATACCTGGAAATCCAGGTACCAAAAGAAAACCCATGGTAAAAAAGCAGGGCAGGGCACAGTCCAGGACCAGGACCATGCCCCAAGGCAAACCGGCAGTGGGTCCTCCAAAGACACTCTGGTACCTGGCTGGAGTGTCTCTATAGTGCTTCTGTTGCCCCAGCATGCATCCTTTGCGTGCAGAGCAAACAGAAGTGGGACAAGACTGCCGCAGGACCTGGCCTTGGGAGTTGTCCCAGGTAAGCAGGGACAGGGGTGGGTGGTCTGTGTGGTTTTGGGGGGGCTTTGTGGGTGTGGGGTGTGTGGGTGTGTGAGGAGTGACAGGAGGTATGTTCAGGGGATGTGGGGTGTGTGGAGGGGCCACAACATGCCTACCCACCCTCTGTGGCACCAGCTGGGCCATGCCGGAAGCAGCGCTGCTGGACCCACGGTCTGTGCAGGGACAACAGGCCCAGGGGGAACCGTCCCAGCCTGACATGGCCCACTAGCATACCTTTGGACAGGCCTGGGATGCACAGCTTCTGTCCAAAGGTATGTGCTAGCTGGGCGGGCCAGGTTGGGTCGTGTTGGGCCGAGCCGGGCCCATTCTCCATGTGAGTCAGGCCACAGTGCACCACGGCCCATTGCAGGTACAGCCACGTAACTGTGCATCACCACCTGACCCTCATGGAGAACGGGCTTGACGTGACCTGGCCTGGCCTGGGCTGCCCAGCTAGCACGCACCTTTGGACAGGAGCTACCCATCCTGGAGCCGCATGTCGAAAGGCGTGCTAGCAGACCGTGCTGGGAAGGGTCAGATCAGGTCCGGCTGGACCTGTTCTCCCTGCACAAACCATGGGTCTGGCAGCACTGCTGCCAGCACCGCACAGCTGGCACCATGGGGGGGAAGGCACGTGGCAGCCCCCCACAAACCCCACACTTCCCACCCCCCTCCTGCAAACCCCATACCACCCCCACACCCACCCACACACCCCTCTCCTGTAAACCCCACACCCACCCATGCACCCCACACCTCCCACCTGCCTCCTGCAAACCCCCTCCCACTCCCACACCCACCCATATCCCCCCACACCTCTTCCCACCCCACTCCTGCAAACCTCACATCCTGCCATCACACACCCAACATGCCCAGCTGCCAGACAGGATGAGACCTGCTGACAGAAGCGGTGGCTACAGGAGCAACTGTCCCCACATACTGGGTAGTGAAGGAGTCAGGGGGAACTCTGATTTTTCTATGATAAGAAAGCTAAAAGAAAACATCAAAGCATATAGATATTTAGAATTTTTTTTATTATGATGATAGAGACACTGGTAGGCTTCCAGTTCGCTTTAAAATTGTAAATATATCAATAAAAAATTGCCCAACTAATAGATAGATAGATAGATAGATAGATAGATAGATAGATAGATAGATAGATAGATAGAGGTCTTTTGTTTTAATTGTGCAAGACCATGGATTTTAGAGTATTTTAAAAAGACTGAATTTGGGATTTTTTTTTTTTTTTGATCAGAGAAAATGCAGTTTTTGAATAGGGAACACCAGGATTCCTGCTTGTGAGGAAAGTGGCAGGACCCAGGCAGAGGAGTCTGCTCAGGGCTGGCAGCCAGGGCCCAGCTGGAGAGCAAATTAGGTGGCTGACCTCCTGGCCATTGAGGCCAGGAGGACTTGCTTTGACAGTTCAAAGCAGGCCACCACAATGAGAACATCTTCTGAGCGATAGCTGCCTAAATGGCAGGGTAGGGGCACACATGGCAGCACTGCCATACAAAGTCCAGCTGTGCAGCCATGGCCCACTGGCAGCTGGCCCAGAGGTACAGATGCCTCTGCTGTGGCTGTGTGGTCCCCATCTAGGTCTGGCAGGCATGGAGCCTGGAGGCCACATGCTGTCACAGGTGGCAACAGGTCATATCAGCAGCAGCCCCCACTGCCAGACTGCTGCAGAGGGTATAGGATGCAGAGAACTCTAAGTTAGGGCTGCTTCAGCAGTCCAGCTGGCACAAGGTCTAGTGTCCCCAGATATCAATTGGCCAGGCCCCAGAAGCTCCTGAGAGTAAGTAGCCCTAAGCTGCTTGCCATGGGGCCAGCACAGGGCATCTTTCTATATTGCTGGAGCCAGCACCTGTGCTGGCCCCTGGCTCTAGCTCCCCCTGGCTGCAGATCTCGTCAGAGCTGGGCAGCATCATTTTGCCTGAACTGGCACAACTTGCCCCACAGCAAAGTGTATGTCCAGGCATGTGCATAGAGGCAAAAATCCCCGGCACAAATTTGTGCCACTCCTATTTGAGCTGCTGCAAGCACACGTGCCTACATGTGTGGATGCGCCCACAAGGTGCAAATGAATTCTTTAGTTGCTATGACTTTTATTTTGGAGTAATGCAACATGGAAGAACAAAAAGAGTAAAGTTTCTTTAAGGGAATACACAGTGAAGGGGTAAGGTTTTCTCTGCCTTCCTCCAACTGAATGCAAAAGGGCCACCTGTCACTATGAAAATATAGCTCAGAGACTGAAAGGTATAATACAGAGAATGGTCCAAAATGCAACCCTGCTCCTCTGCCACATACACTATAAAGGGACTCAAGCTAAGCCATGAAGATTTGAGGTAGGTTGGTCCAAAGTAGAAATCACTCTGCAACACACTGTGCACCAAGCCGGCTAATGTGTGCGCCTGCTACATTTCTCTCTTCAGCTGAGTTTCATTGTCTCTGCATTCGTGCAGAATCTCCATTAGCTCTTCTGACAGAACTTGCTTTTGAAGAAGAGAAAGAGAGAGACAAGTTTGATGCTCACGATCCCCTGTGAAGTTCTGTGAAGCCAGAAATCTACTGAAGTCTGTGAAGCCTCAGGTGCCCGTAGATTTCTTTCAATATAAACCCAGATGAATAAGGACTTGGCTGAATGTCTATGAGTGGTCAGACCTCCCATGGTCTTATAATGGCGGTCTTGTATAACCCAGAGCCAATGTGGGGTGTGGATGAAGGAGGAATTCTTTGCTTTTGGAGCAGACACGCAGAATGACTTTTCTTGGCATCCTAGAATAGAATTCAGCAGACCGATGTTAAACCATGTCAAATTTCCATTTGTTTTTCCTGCCCTGAAGTGCCCTAGTGTCCCTAAAATCTTTGGACCAGAGAGAACAATCCACAAAGCGTTAGCACTAAAGGTGGAACTAGCTTGAACACTGAGACTCAGACCTAACCGTTCCTGGGCTATTTAGAGTCAACAGGCTGCTCTAGGCCACTGTTGGGATACGGACAAGTCACATTATTTGAGTCAGAATCATAGAATCAATAAGTCAGAAGGGACCTAGACAGATCATCTAAACTTAACTTAACTTAAGGATCTTAACTTCCCCTGAGATAGTCTGGCCTGGATTATCATTTGAGCCCATTTCCAGTTACAATGCACACAAAACAATTGGGAAGCATAAGTAAATCAAGGTTGCTACAGAAATATTATCTTACAGAGGCAGAAAT
>NW_017729000.1:12975715-12985338 GCF_001723915.1 Gavialis gangeticus | reverse complement strand
AACTTAACTTAACTTAAGGATCTTAACTTCCCCTGAGATAGTCTGGCCTGGATTATCATTTGAGCCCATTTCCAGTTACAATGCACACAAAACAATTGGGAAGCATAAGTAAATCAAGGTTGCTACAGAAATATTATCTTACAGAGGCAGAAATCACTCAATTTTAGCAGAACCAGTTGCCAAATTGTAAGCAATATAGCACCTACAAGGTAGGCCATGTAAGCCTGTGTAACCTTGCTAACAGCACTTCCAAAATATCTAACATAGACACTTGTTTCTGTGTAGAGCATAGTCCTAAGAAAGGGTAGAAAAAAATGTCTTTAAGGTCTCCATCTAAATCATGTTTTGACAATCAACTCCTTGATTGCAAAGCATGATAACGATGAGCAGTACTACATAAGTGCTCTAGCCCCCTCTCGTGCACATATGCAGATTGAAGTGAAAGGGAAAAATCCACCCCAAACTGTATTTTTCAGGAAAACAGTAATAATTTTAACCTAAATGTTTTAAATAGAAGGTCTCTCTCAATGTAGATGGTCTGTTTTACTGTACATTCATGAAAAAACAAGAAAACACATTTATTTTTCACTTCTTATGAAAGGAGCAGAAAGCTTGCACCATCCTCTCCTTCACAACCATTTGCAAAAAAACCCCCCCAAACATGGGTCATTCCACCTCTTATAATTTCTTCTCCCCCTGCCTGTTTCATCAAATAAAAAGTCCTCCTCAGGTGCTCCAGTCTAGTGGGCACGGGGTCTGTTTGAGCAAGCTGCATATGCAACAGCCAGCCTTCCTATTCATCACGCTCTGTCATGAAGTCTCCCGATAGTTTCTGTTCGTTTGTCCGTAGACTCAAAAAATGCAGAAAGTCTGAAAGGGAGATCGGGAAAGGTTAATTGGTTCCGTTGACCATCTGTTTGTGCTGTGAATAAATGCTGAGAATGATGTGTAATAAATGGCATCTACAAGGATTAAATAAATCAATTCCAGGGATTAGAAGTAACCTACGGATTGTGTTAATGGAGCTGGAGTCCGTGTAGCAATATCAGTCTTACTGAGATGTGAAGTCTTTGACCTTTGGGGGATACAGAAGCAAAGCTTCCCAGGAAGCCTGAAGGTGAAACAGGAAAATAAAACAAATAGAGATGCCAAAGCAAAATTCAAGCAGATGCCTGGAGGATTAGAGAAGACACAGCCTGGTCTCAGCAAATTGTACAATCGCTTTCGCTTCCTTATTTTCTCTTTGTTACACTCCACCTCCGTGCAGCACCTGAGAGCTCCTACACTGAGAGGCTGTGCTTATGTGCTTTTAAAAGCAATACTTTCGTCCTTAGCTTGTGCCTTCATTTGAGGATCTCAAAGAGCTTTGCTGGATATGGCCTCACCCTGCTGGGAAGCTGGTAAAAATCAAGATCACACAGGACTTGTGGGGGGGAATGTAGATCTTCTGACTTACCCTGTGCTGTAACATCAGACCATGGATAAAATCCTCAAAACCACCTTGGGGAGTTAGATGCTCATATCTCATTTTCAGGAGCGACCTAAGCACCAACTCAGTGACTTTCAACAGAATTTAGGCCATACCTACACTCCCCCAGGACTCCTAAGGAACACTGCTTTTGCATACACATTAACTCTTGCTCACATGTACCAAAACTAGAAATAGGCAGTGAAGCCAATACAAGGGAGCCTGCCAACTGCTGCTCTCAAGACCCCAGCCTCCAGTCTGAAAGCAGCGTTTACCGACTCATTTCCAGGTTTGGTGCATGTGAGCAGGAACAGCACAGAACACACTCAGGCACACGATTTCCTGGTAGCAGTGGCAGGATTACAGTGAAAGTGTACTTTTGGATTTCTAAAGGCCAGATTTTTCAAAGATGCCTACTAATATAGATCAGCACAAGCCAATGGTCTGGCCCTATACATATAAATCATTTATAAAGATGGGATTTAGGAGTTTTCACTCGGCACTTCTGAAAATTTTACCCATGATTCCTCTCCCAAACTTTTGCTCATCTAAAAATCTTCTGAGGGGTAGTTAAGAAATCCTACTCCTTAGAAGATTAATATCTGGTTGGTTGTATGTATATCTGGCAGTACGTACAAGGTGAATTTCTCTCATTAGGAGACACTGCAAAGCCCCAAATATAGTCCCTTCTACACACAAATACACATATGCCTTCCCCTCATCAGTCACACAGCCCTAGCGTGACATTAATTGTTCTCCTTTGCATATGCTGGCACCTAGGCACCTGTTATAGCTGGTATGTTTATTAGGAGACGGCCTTCATAGTGCTATGTTAGGTTGTATACCAAGTTCTGCTGAGACACTGCATGCACATGCATATATCTTGAACTACTATGATTCCTCTTTTGAGAATGCCAGGCCGATATCAGAAAGATTTTTGTGCTGGGTATTGCCGTATTTTGAGTGTACATCTGCTACTTGCATACACCCATGAAAATAGCTAAAATCTCCACAGCCCTGTATTGTAAACAGGCTGGATATAAAAAGGACTGTGTGACGTCATGTGCCAAATATATTCTTCCACTTATTCTTGCAGCACCAAAACAGACCAAGGCGTGGTATCATGCATGCCAGGTTACTGATTGGTTTAGTGTTTTACAGACCCCACCAATAAATGCATTGAGCTGTGCTGGATTGGTCTTCTGGATTTCTATTCATTATGAGAAATAGCTAGTAATATGACAACCTCCTTCTCCCTCCCCATTATACATTCCCCAACCCCCACACCTTCTTGTGAACCCATGCCCTAATATCAATTAGTTTTGTGCCTCCCTCTTCCTCCCAGCCTCTCCTCCACCCCTGAGCCCCCCCCAGACTGACACCTTGCTCCCCCAATGTCTTTCCCACCAGCACAATTCTAATCCTGAAGCTCTGAAAGTTAGTCACTGCCTCTCCCAAGCCAGGGTGGCAGGATAGCAGCTCCGGTGGGACTTCAGCCCCTCCTCGCCTTCCAGTTCCAAGGGTAGAAAAGGAGTGGAGAGAAGCAGAGAGGAACCAAATGGAAATGATTTTTCTCTCCTGAAAGAACATAAGATTTTTAATATCTTTTCCTGCTGCAAATGGGAACAAACCATTGAAAATCACATCCTTTGTTGTGAAATTAAAAGCTGAAGAAAAATGGACCAGACCAACCTAACCGGCAAAAGTTCAGTAAAAAAGGTCAAATTCTCTTATTACATTTCAAAGCAAGACCCCAAAACAAAAACTTTTGCTAAAAAAAAAGTGGGAGCCATCATTGAAAAGTGGTTTCAATGATGGTGACGTTTGTTTGTTTTTTTATAAAAAAAAAAAGCTAAACTCGACTTTTTCCCGTGAATAGCTTCAGTTTCATTGGCATTTTCCAATGGAAAGAATGAAAAACAGTGTCGGAAAACCCTGACCCCACTGTAGAGCCAGGGAGGGTTTCACCAGAGGGGAAGGGCAGGACTGAGCAGAGCTGCTCCAAGATGCTGCTCCTCTTCTGCTCATAAAAAGGGTACCATCTGTTCCCAAAGATACTGAACCACATGTTGATCGAGATGAAGACTGCAACGTGCGCTGTCAATTACCTCCTGCGTTAAGTGTTGACTACTGAATTTTAAAATCTAAATGCATAATTATTACCACTTTTGATTTAATTGTTCGTGTAATCATGATGAATAGCTGACAGAGGTATTAAAATGTTGTATTCATATACAACTGGTAGACCAGAATTTTTTTCTTCTTTTCTGAAGTGGCACCAAGGCAAGTGAAAAACATTCTTTTAAAATAAAACATCTAAAAGGAAAACGCAGAACAGAGAGGTAAAAAGCCAGCCTGGGTAGTGAGTTCACGAGCTCCAGATGGAAGGAAGCCGTAGCTAAGTTGGCAATGCGTTCTGCTTGTAACATTCATTGTTATTGGATGTTTGTAGATCAGGGCCAACTGGAGTACTAACTATACAAGTACATAAAAAATATGGTATCTTCCCAAATCTACAAATTGTGCACAATCCCATTAAACCAGTGAGAAAAAAACTGAGCCAGAGAGGAGGCTCTTTCACTGGAAAATCATGTTTGAGCTGCTATGAAATGCCATATTGGATCAGACTTGATGTCTATCAAGTCCAGTATATCATCTCTGAGAGTGCCAGTAGCAAATGTTTCAAAGGAAGAAATATACACCATAAAGCATAACTATGATGCCCATAGAAGAGGTTGATCCCTAACCCCCATCAGTTAAATGTAATTTTCAGCCTCTTGGTAGTTGTCAAAATAAAGCCATATTGCTGTGTGCACAGAACTCTCCTAATGCATGGCCATGGGTGAAATCTTTTGCTGATGTTATTTTAACAATAAAGCTTGGATGAACTTGTAGGCTGCTTGCATTTGCAGAATACCATGTATGACCAGTCCTTTGTGCCTGGGCACAAAATCTTGTCCAGGATAGCTCCCTGAAAGAGAGCTTGGCAAAAGATATATTACAGAGAGACGTTTGATTGTGAAGTTGTCTCCAAAGAACGCTGATCCTTCTATCGCTGAAGTCAATTTAAAAACTCACATTGACAACAATGGAAGCAGGCTTACACTCAGATACTTGTTAGGTGTTTTGTTCCACATTTCAACAGGTTGTGTGCGCTGTGTCCCTTAAAAAAAAAATCTGTACTTCATGTAGTATCACTTCCTATACTAACTAGTGGAGGATACCAAAGGTACTACACACGTAGCAGTAAACTAGCCCCATACTAGACATGGAACTTACATTTTGCCATGCCTCATTATGGTTATCTTGGCAGAAAGGTCTTCCTTTTCACTTTTGCTTCATCAGGATTTACAGTTGTTTCAAATGACAGTTGTCCTAACTTGAAGATATTATTCATATAGATGGGATTCTATAAAGATCAGAGGAGAAAAGAATTAAGATATACAGATTAGCAGAAAGAACCTGAAGGGGAGAAAGAAGAAATTCACATAAGAGAGTTTCCGAGTCTATTATTTTAGTTGGACTTCCCCTTGATAAGTGAGATAGACCAGCAAGTTCAGCAGAGATGACTAGACTGGCACAGCCTCAGATGAGTTATAATAGGTCATAAAATATGGCCAACTTTCTTGTAATAGATTGTCCCTACATGTATCCAGTGGCGCTCAGAACCTCACCAATGACAGCACCATTTAGGAAAAAATGCAGACTGGTTCCCCCCGAATTTCATTTTCACAATCATAAAAACAGTCCAAAAGAAATAATATTTTTACGTGAATCAGGAAGAACAATTCATGTCAGAGAAAAATTTATCACTATAAGACTTCATCAAGCAGAGTGGGTACCATGTGTAACATCTTGCTAAAACAAGACACCTTAATGGCCTGGTACTATATACAGAAGACATACTGTATATCCTAAACGTCCTTGAGAAAGAAAAGAGGAGCTATAACAGGGTGGAATGAACCATTTCTTTCATATAAAATAAATGCTCACTCCCTGACTAACCTAGCCCAAAACTTTGAGGCTTGAAAAAATAAACTGCTTATATATATATATAAAAGCTGATGTAAAACAGCAGACCCCAATATGGAATAGAAAGACCCCAATATGGAATAGAAGTATAATTTCAAACTTATTAAAGAAGAATATTTAATAGGGTGGGGGAAAGACTCACCTTCTGCCTTTGATAGTTTAGCAATCAAGTGGAATTGAACCAAAACACATTGCAAACACTCTGGTCTCATGAATTAGTTTAGCTGTACTCTCATGCAAACTATGTGGAAGCAGCAAGGTTATGTCATGCTCAGACAGCTGTGAGTAGAATTCATCAGTGACTGGCTTCAAGACTCATGCTCAGAGCATTTGATCTAATGTCTTAATCATTGTACTTAAAATGTAAAACCATGTTTTGTTCTATTCTAGAGGTAAGGATGGGTGAGCTGCCATTGATATACTGGATTGGAAAATAGCTAACAATGCAATAAGTGTCTGTAGGTCATGCATGCAGACTCCAAATCTGTTCCAAATCCACCCAAAGACAAAAAACAAGTTATTACTACTTGCATGTTTTCCTCCCCATTCATCCCTTTAGTCCTCCAAAGCATGCCACGGCAGAGCAATAGCACGGTTAGGGCCTCTTCTTATCAGAGTCTTCCAACAATCACTGGGAACCAACACCCCATCTGCAAACTTAACACTAGAAGGTCAAGTAAATCATCTGGCCTCCAAGGTTTTCTTACTCACTACACTACGGGCAGCCTCTCTGTTAAATGACTCTTTCAAGTGAAGCACCAGGCCCAAAGTGCCCACTCCAGGTAGCTCAGGGCCCTTATTTCCCACTGGCATCAAAATTACCCTTCCCCCACCTCACTTCTAGGGGCTCAAAATTAAGTTCCATGGACAACAGTAGCTTCAAAATAACCTTGTCTGAAAAAAATCAGTGACATCCATCTGACACACACCTAGCAGCAGTCCAGTCAGTGATATGCAAGTCCTTTTAGATGTTCTTTATTCTTTGAACCAAAACTCCTAGGAAGGAATTATTCCAGCAACAAGTCTCACCTCTGCATGCTGCTTTTTCCAGTAGCATTCTGGCGCACAGAGGGAGCAACAGCTCAGCCAAGGTTAGGCCCTGAAACTCCAAAACCAAGAGACCCCATGTCACCATTGTTGTTGTGGGACTAGAGTCCCATTACATTGTCATTTTAATCAGATTCTGCCACTAATTCAACAGGAAACAGAATCTGCCCTTTGTTGCCTGCTGGTCCAAAGGCTTCCCGGCATGCTTCACTACAGGTCATGGCTCCTTCCTTCACTAATTCCACCACCACCACCATGGGGACCAGGGGAATGACCCGGTCCCATGAAGCGAAGCTGGAAAAGGTCCATAACATATTCAGCAGTCCATCACGTCACAGAGAGTCTGCTGAAAACAGTCATAGGGTGCACCCATGTTCCAGCTGCAATCAAAGCACAACAGAAAGCTACATAACGACAGATGATGGGAGCAAACGGAAATCAATAAATGGGGACAGAAGTTCAGTTTAAAACAGAGGCACTGGGATATTTACTCACAGTTGCTAGGAAAGAAATGTAAATTTCTGATTAACCAATTCTGGAGAGTTTCTTGGCATCATTTAAACAAAAGGGTAGGGGGGTATTTAATATATGTGCTCTTTGTAGGGACTTTCATCTTCAGATTCCCAAGGAAATTAGTATCGATACTTAAGGAAAATAAACGTGACCCCTGCTCTCTCCGATTTTAAAGCAACATTCATAAGGATGTGACATGCCCTACCTTAGTCTGCACGCCAGTAATCCTAGTCATTGCCATCCTATTAATTGCTCTTTTTCTGCTTGTACAGCTGCAAAATAACTTTTGTCAGAGCAACTAAATTATTCACTAGATTTTTAATACAAGTTAATGCTGCCTGCGCCTTATTATTGCAGCAGACGAGGAATCCTATGTCTGATACAGTGAAGCTTTCAACACTCCTGGTTTAAAATACCCACATCTAGTTCAATTTTGTCCAGCCTGCAGTTTAAAAACCCACTTCTCCTCAAGGCTTAGTTTCTGTTGATCCCCGAGATTGTCACTTCAGAGGCTTCACAGCACGGATAGTCCTTCCGAATGTGGCAGATGCTGGAAGCAAATATAATATGGATATGTTTCCAAATGTTTGCATCATTTAATTTGTGTGCATATTTTATAACCAAACACAGTGGGATTTACCCCAATCCAGCAGGATTAATCAAGTCCTAAACACCATAGAAGCCCTAAGTTAGTTCCATAACTCCAGTCTGTTCAAGCTAAACTACATCAAGAGAAGTTCATATTTCCTGTCATCTTTACCCTTCTCTACCATTGACAGCCATGCTGTTTGGAGGATGCAAAGAGTCTTGCATTCTTCTCTCCCTTTCATCTCTGAGGCTTGCTCCATACTGTCTTTGCTCCTGATACATCTCTTTGATCTGTTCAGGAGGGGTGGGGGGGAAGCAGATTGTGAGGAAGCCCCAACAAGTACCCCAAATCTTCATGAATAGTAAAAATGGCAAAATAACGGTGCTTTCTGCTATGTTGCTGTAAATCCATGAAACTCCACTGAATTCAAAAACTGAGTATAATTTATAGGAGTTCAATCAGACCCTTTTTTAACTAAATTTGCTCTATGACTTTAATATAGGCCAACAGCAGTCAAAACTCTATATCAGTGAGTCAAATTCTGTCTCCATACGTGGCTTCAATAGGAACCACGTGTCCACACTGGTGTTTCTGATGTTGTCCCTTGTAATCCTAGGTGAGAGCTCAGGCTGGTAATTTTGGTTAATGACCGCTTGTAAGTGCAGGGCCCTGGACTTGACTGCCCAAAAGGCCCTTTCCAGTCTTGTGCTCCTATATCTCTATCCCACAGCAAAATATTTCCCATGTTACGTGTGACAGAAGATTTTACTTAAAAAAAAGCCTTGGCAGGAATGAACTAGGAGTAAAGATAATGCTATAGGTGGACAAAACAAAATCTTAAATTATACCTAGGGCACCACTGAAATGCAGCTGCTCTACAGTGTCAGAAAGCAAACAGTTGCAATCCTTCACACAAACTGCAAAAATGTGTGAGACCACTTCAACCAAAGGAAACACATTTCTTTGGGGCATCCCAGGGAATCATTAATAGCTAAGACTGGTGGCTCCTAGCACTACTAATAAAGTGAGATCCTCACTTTATTATCCCACTATGCTTGGGTCATTCTCTATATTTCAGGTATTGCTGCCTGGGCTTGCTCTAGTCATTTGCCCCATTCACAACACACTGTTATGAAGTGGCGGTAGGTCTCCACTATAAACCAGAAGGGCAGTCAGGCAGTTTGCTTAGGCCACAAATCCTCACTCAGTCTGAACTTTCCACGGTGAAGGTGTGTGTATGTGAAGTTAAGGGTACAACCATGACTTGCCACCTTCTCCTGACTTCCCACTCATTACTTCTGCTTCAGAATCCACATTTCTTCCTCAATCTTATTTCCTTTAATTCTCCTAAACCCAGAGAGAAACTCTGTATTGCAACTTTGGCCATAAGCCCATAGCTCTAAGATCTATTAGGTTTCTCTAGTTCCTGAACACCATTTTTCTTTGTTCCCTTTACACGGATGAGCCCTTTGCATGCTATATGGCTCTTGCATGCAATGCCACTCTGTATGGACAAGACACATTCACTGCCTATAACGACACTGATGTCTGCTGAGTTTTGTAGTTTATTGAGTTGGGGGGGGTGGGGGAGGAGGGAAGGAGACTCAAGATAATTCCAGTGGTGCCAAGCTCTTGACCATTGTAGCTAGAGGAGGAATGCCTCTGCATGGATTATTTTTCACGCTGGCAAATACAGCTGCAGGACTGGTGTTTAATAAGCAACGTCTGGAATGGAAATATTCCTCTACCCAGACAGAGGGGTACCATTTGGCTAATGAAATTTAGACTACTTTGCAACTGTTTGTTTTCAGGGGCTTAACTAACTGCCAGTTGCCTGGGTGGCACAGACTCCAGATCAGGATGTGCCTAAATCCACCCTTAAAAGATTGGGCTGTCAATGTTTTCTAAAAAAGAAAGCGTGTGGGGCAGGACGGGGAGGTTATTTTACCTCTTGCCTCTGCAGACCTGGCTTCA
>NW_017729000.1:12952151-12975704 GCF_001723915.1 Gavialis gangeticus | reverse complement strand
AGACTCCAGATCAGGATGTGCCTAAATCCACCCTTAAAAGATTGGGCCGTCAATGTTTTCTAAAAAAGAAAGCGTGTGGGGCAGGAGGGCACTAAAACTAGCTACCTACAATTTTGACTTTTCCATAAGTGACAAAGCTGTCACTGAAAGGTGCAGGCTATATTCAGTGCCTGGAGTGGGGCTCTCAGGAGTAGTGCCCAGGCTTGCACGACTCCACTATGCTGTGTTTAAGCAGCACTGTTTAAGCAAACAGTAGAAGCAAAGCTCCCGGAGTATAATTACTTCCTCAACCCATGTATAACAGACTCTTAAATATTCTGCCCGCAAAATCACATCGTACAACAAAAACACATTTATCCAACATGATGAAATTAAAAAGAAAAATCCGTTTTTGTCTACCACTGCAAAGTGATTCTGTACATTCCTATTGCACGTCAAAAACTGGGAAAGGATGGAGACATTTTTTATCCTGTGTATTATTAAACATAATAGGCAGCCACCTCTAGAACCCATCATTGATTGAGATAGATGAAGCTATTTTAAAAAAACAAAAAAAAACCTAATGAAGTCTCTTTGGTGCCTCTGAAACTCAGCAGTAAAGATAAATGAGAAACAATTTCTTGATATCCATTATTTTAAATTACAGATATCAGCCCTGATGCTGTTTTCAAGGTTTATTGAATTTTTATAGAATATCATCAACTTCAACATTCTGTACATGTAATTGAAACCTGAGACCCGGGTGTTTTTCTCTTGTGTCAAGTTCAAAATGCAAAGGAGATAGCCTCTCTATCACATCGGTACTTCCCAGGAAGCTGATCTCTATCTCAGAGCTCATCTCATACTACAGCTAAAATATGCTGCTTGTATCAGTGAGATGATAAAGTGGGAAAACGTCACCTATGGCTATGTAGTTTATTTGCCTACATGGGCGAGGCCATAATTTTAATAGCTGGAGGCTTACAACCATCTGTCCCTGGTGGATTAATTTCTGTTTGGACTAACATTAGTCTGTGAGTGCTCAATACTGGCAGTGCCCAAGGATCAAAAAGGAAATTACTAGTTAGGTCCTCAAAAATGAGGATGTGGACTTGAAACCCATGAGAAACAGGATTCTTCCTGTTTGCTTTCTTGGTTTAGGAATCTCTAGGGTGTCCTTAATTGACATTTTCTCCAGGGCCATGAGATCGAAAAGCATCTCAGTATTACAACATGGCCCAATCCCCTCTGAATCTTCATTAGTCTACTGCTTGTAGACCTGTGGGGTCCCACGTGCTTGCTAGCCAACTGGGTCTGGGTAGGATCAAATCACTGCATCTAACTTATGAGATAAGCCCCATCTTACACCTCACATCCAACACCTATTTTTGGGGTGCCCCATTCAAAAACCCAAAATTAGTGCCTGAAACCTGATAGGTAAGCCCTGGCCCACTACTTACATGCACCCCTTCTGAGCCCTGCCTAGGCCATGGGCACTCTTGGCTTTTACTTTGAATTCAGGAGTAACACATCAGGAAAGGGAGGAGCAGGCTTAGCCAAGGAACACTTCTCTGTTGAAGCACTCAAAACTCAGAGACCTTTAAAAATACCAAGGTCCTGAGACTCACCTTCCTCTTTTCCAGAGGCTCCCCATGGGTCTGAAAATATTGCAAAGGAGAAGTAGGGGCAGCGTTAGTTGCTGCTTCTCTGCTGCCAAATGTCCAGGCCCATGAAGAGCCCCAGGGGCCAGATAACATTGCCCTGCATGCTAGATCACTCCAGTGCGTGACCAGATCTGGGCACACGGGTCATTTTAGGCCAGCACACAGCCAGATCCAGGCAGTTAGGGCCATGCCCACAGACCAGTCCCAGGCAGGATCTAACCCCCAAACTGACCCCATGCCACTCATCTGGCTTTCAGGGGCAGAAGTATGAGCACCACTGCTCTAGTCAGTGAGATCCAGGCTGTTCAGCATTTCAAGTTGGACAGGTTAACTTAGAATTATAGAATTAGGGCTGGAAGGGACCTCATCTAGTCCAACCCGCTGCTCAAAGCAGGACCAGCCCCAACTAGATCATCCCAGCCAAGGCTTTGTCAAGCCAGGTCTTAAAAGCCTCCAAGGATGGAGACTCCACAACCTCTCTGAGTAACCTGTTCCAGTGTTTTGCTATCCTCCTAGTGATAAAATTCTTCCTAATATCTAACCTCAACTTCCCTTGCTGCAACTTGAGACCACTGCTCCTTGTTCTGTCACCTGCCACCACTGAGAACAGTCCAGCTCCATCCTCTTTGTAACCCTGCGTCAGTCAGTTGAAGTGTGCTATTAACTCCCCTCTCCGTCTTCTCTTCTCCAGACAAAATAAGCCCAGTTCTCTCAGCCTCTCTTCATAAGTCACGTACCTCAGCCCCCTAACCATTTTTGCTGCCCTCCAATGGGTTCTCTCCAACTTGTCCACATCCTTTCTGTAGCGGGGGGCCCAAAACTGATCACAGGGCTCCAGATGTGGCCTCACCACTGCTGGATAGAGGGGAATAATCACCTTCCTTAACCTGCTGGCAACACACCTACCAATGCAGCCCAGCATGCCATTAGCTTTCCTGGTAACAAGGGCACACTGCTGGCTCAAATTCAGCTTATTGCCCACTGTAACCCCTAGGTCCTTTTCTGCAGAGCTGCTGCCCAGCGCGTCAGTCCCCAGCTTGTGCAAGGGATTGTTCCATCCTAAGTGCAACACTTTGTACTTGTCTTTCTTGAACCTCATGACATTTCTTTTGGCCCAATACTCCAATTTGTCTAGGTCACTCTGAATCCTAGCCCTACCCTCCAGCATATCTACTACTCCCCCAGCTTGGTGTCATCTGCAAACGTGCTAAGGGTGCACACTCTATGCCATCTTCCAGGTCATTGATGAAGTTACTGAATAAAACCAGCACCAGGATGAACCCTGGGGCACTCCACTTAATACCAGCTGCCAACTAGACATTGAGCCATTAACTGCTACCCTCTGAGCCCAATGCTCCAGACAGTTTTCTGTCCACCTGACACTCCATTCACCCAACCCGTACCTTCCTTAGCTTGCCTGCAAGAATGTTGTGGGAGACCATATCAAAAGCCTCGCTAAAGTCAAGGTATATCACATCCACTGCTCTCCCTGCTTCCACAGAGCCAGGCATCTCATCGCATAAGGCAATCAGGTTGGTCAGACATGACTTGCCCCTGGTGAATCCATACCGACTGTTCCTGATCACATTTTTCTTCTCCAAGTGCCTAGAAATGGATTCCTTAAGGATCTGCTCCATGATTTTTCCAGGGACTGAGGTGAGGCTGACTAATCTGTAGCTTCCTGAATCCTCCTTCTTCGCTTTCTTAAATGCGGGTACTATGTTTGACCTTTTCCAATCATCTAGGACCTCTCCCAATCACCATGAATTTTCAAAGATAATGGCCAGTGGCTCTGCAATCACATCAGCCAATTCCCTCAGCACCCTCAGCCCCATGGACTTGTATGTGTCCAGCTTTTCTTCATAGTCCCTAACCTGTTCTTTCCCCACTGTTGGCTGCTCACCTCCTCTCCAAACTGTGCTGCCCAGTGCAGTAGTCTGGGAGCTGACCTTGCCTGTGAAGACTGTGGTGAAGAAGGCAGAGTACTTCAGCCTTTTCTGCATCCTCTGTCACGAGGTTGCCTCCCCCATTCAATAAGGGACCCACACTTTCTCTGATTCTCTTCTTGCTACCAACATACTTGTAGAAACCCTTCTTGTTACCCTTCACATGCCTTGCTAGCTGCAACTCCAGTTGTGCTTTGGCCTTCCTGACTCTTCCCTAGTTGTTTGTCCAAGTTTCCACTTCTTATAAGCTTCCTTTTGGTGATTTATCTTACTGAAGTGTCCCCTGCTAAGCCAAGCTGGTCTTTTGCTGTACCTGCTACTCTTCCTGTGCATTGGGACAGTTTGTCCCTGCGCTCTCAGTGAGGTTTCTTTAAAGTACAGCCCGCTCTCCTGGACTCCTCTCCCGCTCAGACTGGCTTCCCTGGGGATCCTGCCCATGAGTTCCCTGAGCGAATCGAAGCCTGCTTTTCTGAAGTCCAGGGTCTTCACTCTGCTGCTCTCCATCCTTCCTTTCCTCAGGATCCTGAGCTCAATCATCTCATGGTTACTCCTGCCCAAGTTGCCAACTACTACTAAATTCCCCACCAATTCTTCCCTGTTTGTGAGCAGCAAGTCAAAAAGAGCATGGCCCCTAGTTGGCTGCTCCAACACTTGCACCAGGAAGTTGTCCCCAACACTCTCCAAAACCTTCCTAGATTACCTGTGCACTCCTGTATTGCCCTTCTAGAAGACGTCAGGGTGACTGAAGTCCCCCAGAGAACCAGGGACTGTGATTAGGAAACTTCTGATAGCTGTTTGAAGAAAGCCTCATCCACCACGTCCTCCTGGTCTGGTGGTCTATAGCAGACCCCCACCAAAACATCACCCTCGTTGCTCTCTCCTCTGACCCTAACCCAGAGACTGTCAACAGGCCTGTCTCCAGTTTCATACTGAAGCTCTGAGCAATCGTACAGCTCTTTTACATATAGTACAACTCCTCCTCTTCTCTCCTGCCTGTCCTTCCTCAACAGTTTGTACCCACCCATGACCGTGCTCCAGTCATGCGAGCTCCCACCACGTCTCTGTTACTCCAATCACGTCATAGCTCCGTGACTGTGCAGGGACTTCCCATTCTTCCTGCTTGTTTCCCAGGCTCCTGCATTCGTGTGCAGACACCTAGGTAACTAGCCAATTGCCCTGATTTCTCCGGAAGAATAAGAAGGCCTCCCCTGTTGCCCACTCCTTGCGCTTCCTCCAGGTCTCCCACTTCCCTGCTTACCTCAGGGCTTTGGTCTCCATCAATGAACCCTTCATGGCAGAGGATGCATTGGAGCCTCACCACCTCCTCCTGTAGCGATCCTGCCTGGACAGAAACCTCATAGGTGCAAGCAGAGGCAGTGGCAGTAGCTGTGGCATTGCAACGTCCTCCAGCCATTTCCATGGGTCTCTTAATCTGCCTCTTCTTTCTTACTGCCCTTCTTCCAAGCACACCTTCCTTAGCGAACTGGCCCGAAAGCCAGACTACTGACTGTTTCTAGGCCCCCAAGGGGTCCTTTGCCCCTGCTTCCTCACACCAAGCTGAAAGGCTGTCCCCTCATGGGTGGTGGGGGACGCAAACTGACCTGCAAACTGACCAGCGAACTGCGTGCAAACTGCTTGCACTGTTTGCTGCCCCTGTTCACTGGCTCCCTGGTTGCTTGGCGAGTCTGCTTTTATCCCCCGCTGAGCCAGGACTAGCTCCACCCCATTAGGACTTGTCAGGCACAGGCAGCAATCGCTCAGCTAGCATCACTCCCAGCTTCTGCAATCACTGTCCCGCAAGCTCTTCTTCAGTGCCCCAATCCATGCACAAAATCAGTACCCCGCTCTAAAACGAGCTCGAGCTCTCTCTCCCCATCCTATTTGCTCCCCTGGGACTCTGCAGCCCCTGCTCCGCTCATGCTTCCCCCACCACTGTAGAAAACGCACTGTCGGATGCGGGTGAGCTGGTATGCCCTTCAGTGGATGGTGCCAAGGTGCCATACTGTTGTCTTTTCCATGATGGCTCTTCAAAGATGTTTCACGGGCCTTTCCCAGACAGGCTGCTGTCTGAAATGTAGTTCAATAGACTGTGCTCTCAGGCAAATTTAGATACCTATTATGATCACCATGTCTTATGTGCTGAACAAGATACAAGTATAGCCCACTAAATCACACTCAGCTGCCTTTGGAAGAACCCCAGCTTGCAGTGGTGTAGATCCAAGCAGCACATGGTTCCCCAGTGCTCTCCGACTGAGGCTTTTCCCAGGGCGCTGGCATAAGTTTGCAACAAGGCAAAAGTGACTTAAAGGCATCTCTGTTTCCTGCCTCCCCAGACTGCAAACTCCATGCTGCAACCCTCTGAGGGACATCGCAGAATTTCATGGCTTCCCAGGGTCTAAAACTAATGCCCCCAGCCCCAACGCAAACCTTTTTTTTTTTTTTTTTTTACCTCCAGGCTATATTCAAGGCTTTTCTATTTAGACAAAGTTTGGGGAGGAAAGGGCACAAAAGCAAAAATGTTGCCAGATTGGATTTTTATTATTGTTTTTAGTAGGATTTTGGTGAATAAACAGCTAAGTATCTGCCGGGTTGTCTTTTAATGAGAGTGGATTGTTTATTTTGACACCCTTAATTTTAATTAAGATGCCCAGAGTGGAGACGAGGCACTTCACTCTACATTACAATACATCTAAATAAAAACATACTGTTCTTTAGTCTGTTTTGATTTGCCGGAGTGACAAGTGAGAGCTGCAGAATCCTGCTTTCCACTTATGTGGCATTACATCCATAAAATGGTAAAACATCTCAAACACTGTTACAATAATCTCTAAAACGTGGAGTTTTAAAAGAAATAAGAACTTAATCAGGGTATACAGCTGAGATTCAGAATCCTCTCTGCAGTAGGAAGAGAGCTGGATATAAAAGCCTGGTGGTATTTCAGCTACTGTGCTGGTCCATTAAATTTATCCCATTTCTTCATATCGCCCATTGTTTTGCTTGGGCTGTATTAAAACCTTACAATGACAGTCGCTATGACCTTACTTTTTTCTTAATCCTTTGATCCAGATTTCATTTTCTGGTATTCCTTCCTGGATCAGTGTGCTTTATCTTACTCTAAAGGTAAGTCCTGGATAGCTACATATTCTTCTTTCTACTTCCTTATGCCAAAGCATTCATGAAAAAGGTGTGTACTGCGAACCATTATCACTGGCTTCAGTGCTACCCATTGGTTGCATAAATGCAACTGTAGTTCCTGCATCTAGGGGCCACTCTAAACTTCCATGGGGAACTGAATTCAACATCCTAAGAGACTCTCACCCACCCCAACTTCCCGTGTTAGTTTAAGTAGCATCTACTCCAGTAATTTTTTTTTTTTTAGAATTTGTAACAAAACAAAAAAACCCCAGGGCAATTCCAATCACTTCCCTGTACACCAACATACATAAATATTACAGTCCACCTCTACCCCAATATGTGAACGTGCTTGGCTGTACTGCCTTCAGATTGCAGCTATTCAGTCAATAGAGGATGAATTTGAGCCCAAATCAAAACCATGAAGGTAAAGGCTCCCACCAAATGTGTACAAGACTGAAGGAATCTAAAGCCCTCACGGATCAAAATCCTAGCTCAGAGCACATTTTGGGGAAGAAATAAAAGGAAAGGGAGTTTGTAAAATTCATATCTGTTTTTTGAATGTTGGACCCATTTCACTGGAGCACTTAACAGAAGTTGCTAATAAGATAATCCGTCTATTCTACTTTGTGCCGGAGATCCATCACAATGCCTTTATGCAAATAGCCCCGCTAATGCTACTTTGACTCTTTCTACATTATGTTTTGCTGGAAAACAAAAAGATATAACATTCATGCACTCAAATATGGTGCATTTGTGCTTGATTTGCCATATGCCAGGTTATCTGAAATGTTTCGTGTCACCATCCATCCTACAGCATGTAGAGTTGTTTAAATCTAACTCTAGGTCTCTGTAGGCCACACTATTCTCTAGTAACCTAATTCCAAAGCACCCAGAGTCATCTTTAAAGGCAAAATGCATGTGCATATATATGATCTGTGGTCTTCTGGAATACCTCATCAGTAGAAGACCATTAAATGTAAGCTGCAGGGCTGCTTTAATAAAACTGTTGTGGTAGAGTGGTTTTGTATAATACAAACATTTTTACGTAAGGAACAAGTGAAGTTTGTATTAATCTGGCAGTTTTATGATCATGGCGGAAAGCTAAATTGCCTGTGTTTCAGCAATAATCCTGTATCAGTGAACTGGTTAATGTGGGTTTTAAAAAAAAAATCCAAATGAATGCAAGTTCGCTAACAGATGCAATTTAACTAGGTCTGGCTTTTAACGATTTTTTTTTATATAACAATCTCCACTCATCTCAGCTGCATCCTTCACTTAAGAAAAAAATCACCCCAAGTTCCACCTGTGTTGAATCAACTGAGCATGTCAACAGAAGTCATCTAAAGTAGCTAAGAGAGGTTCAAGTGCTTCTATACCTGAGGGACCTGTTGACCTTATGTACTTACACTGTGCTCCTGAGGTACTTACAGGCAATCTAGCCAAAGATTTCCTATTTTTTCCTTAGTTGTAAATTATTATAGAGCTGGAAAAATACTATGATTCAAGTATCCCATGACCTGATCTGGGGAAAAAAATCACCAAGTAGAGGCAACGGTTCTACCCTTAGTATGACCCCAACAGCAACTTCAGCACATGCCTAACAAAGCACCACAGCCATCTCCACTGCTGTTTAAAGAGAAGTCCCCATCAGTCTGCTCTTCCCTGTGCATATCACAGTATAGCCCGCACCGAAGCCAGACACACTGTGCCTCTCATGTACAGAAAAAGGCCCTTTTAGCATTCAGTCTCAAGACTTTTCTCTTCTCCAGGGTTATTTCTACTATGGACAGAACAGACACAAAGTTGAGAGGAGAGGATTTGGGGATTTTTGCTGGGAGGCTTCCTGTGCTGAAGGTGCACGCAGATAACTTGCAGACAGAAAAGGGAGGGCTAGCAGGGGAGGAGGAAAATTATAACCACATACCTGGAAATTCAGCACAGCTTCCAGGGTCAGTCTGGGATGCTTTCTAACATACATAGTAGGGCTATGCAAAATGGCACCATTCCATTTCAACTTGCATTTCAATGGAAGAGTATTTCATTTTGAATTGTTTCAATTCGAAACCACTGTTCCATTTCATTTAATTGAAACAGTGACAGTGTTTTGACGCTGTTTCAACGTTTCACCCATAGGCTATAATGGGGAAGCTTGAAACAGCCTCTCTCATCCGGCAGGCAGATCAGGGACCCACAACCCTGAGAGGGCTGCAGGGGCTGTGCCAGTCCTCCTGGGGTTGTGGGTCCCTGATTGGCCTGCCAGATGAAGGAGGGAAGCTGGGTGCTGCCACCACAAACTGGTGCCAGCACACCATTGGTCCCAGGCAGCAGCACCCAGCTTTTCTCATCCGGCAGGCAGATAAGGGGCCACAACCCTGGGAGGGCTGCAGGGGCTGTGCAATTAGGCTCAATTCCCTTCCCCAGGCCAATCAATCGCAGTGCTGGGGAGGGGAACTGAGCAATTGGGCTCAGTTCCCTTCCCCTGCCCTGCGATCAGCTTCCCGCAGCTCAGCCGCGGCAGGCAGCAAGAGCCAGGGTTGCACTCCTAGCTGGCTGAGCCACATAGGGCTGCAGAGCCACTGGGAGTGCATCCCTGGTTCTCCCATCTCCCACCACCTAGCTGCCAGCTGCTTTGAAATGTTTCAACTGGCCTCGTTTCATTTTGAGGTTGTTTCAAAGCCCTTTGTTTCATTTTGATTTCACTGTTTTGAGCTTCAAATGAGTCGAAACAGTATCAAAACAAAACAGCTGGTGAAATTTCACACAGCCCTAATAAACAGTCAATAGGTATAGGCTTTAGGGAAACCTGAAAAATTCACGCTAATCGTCAGTGCACACATAACCTAATGTAGGAAGAACTCTTTCCTGGGACTCATGTTTCAGTGCAACCAGTTAGAACAAACCAGCCAAGTCAGATGGACCACCTCCTCCCCCCACACACTCCCAACAGCATCTAGTTTTGTAACCCTGTTCCCTGCCACCAAAGAGTTATTCCCAGTTTTCTAGTGTTTGTGTAGTTTAGTTTGAATTGGATGCAGAATGAGGAATTCTAACATACCAAGAAAAAGACTTTTGTTATATGTTAGTCAATTAGAGATTTAGCAACATTGTGAAGCCTGTGTCACAATTTCTAGACTGCTTATTATTCTCAGAGTCCTCCAGTCTTTTCATCTAAAGTAGCATTTACTCATGGTGCCTCACTACAAAATTGTAGGTAATCCCATTTTTTTTCAAGTTTATTTTAGCCTATGGGCCCAATACAACACCAAGTGCCTCCAGCAAAGCTTCCCCTTGACTTCAACGCACTAAATATCCCACCCTCAAGACACACAGACTATGCAAACTTGAAGGGCAGGTGCCAGTCTTGAGGACTTTACAGTTTAAGTGGATTAAGAATACCACCCTTGAAAAAAACCCTGACCCCCTAAGTATCCTTGTTACAGCTTCTCCATACTCCCAGCTGCTTGATGTTGTGTCGTGGATTGATACAGACACTTCAGTCACAGCCACCAGCTAAGTTTGTTCCTGAACTATTTCAGGCCCAAGGTATTAGAGGTGAAGGGAGGTGGTAGCATAGGTGCCAATTTTTCTTTTTCCAGGGGTGAGGGACAGCCAAAGATGATGCCCCCCCAACCCCTGTTGGCACAGCTGGAGCAGAGCCAAGCAGAGCATATGGGGCGGTGGGCAGATGCAGGCTGCATGTGGCACCCCCTGTGTCTTGCTCCTCATAGCCTCGTGCAGGCTGGAACTCTACCAGCCTGCAAGGAGAAACCTACTTTTTCCCACGTTTTTCTACAGTGAATGGAAAACCCAAATCCCTGCATGATACTGAGAATCTGGGACAAATCCTCGAGTCATGCAGGCTGGGATCAGGACTTGATGTTCCCATTTCGGGACTATCCTGCCATTTAGAGACAGGTACTCAACCTACCTTCTCTGCAAAGCAGGCCAGGGCCCTCAGGCCCCCACAAACTCGACGCCTATGGGAAGAAGAAAGATGGAGCCTTCAGACAGGGACCTAAAAATGTCCTTCTCAAGTAGAGATTTTTCAGCCACATTCAGAGGCAGAGCATCTGGGGCTAGATACTCCACTCATAAGCCAGCATCACTTCACTGACTCGGACAGAATGCACTGTTGTACATCAGATGAGAATCTGACCTTTCGGCATAATCCTACTTTCATTTAAATGAATAAATTACAAGTAAACTCCACTGACTTCAATGGGATTAAACCAGTATAACTTACTAAGGGAAAAAGCAGGTCCTTGCTTCTCAGCAGGAATATTATTGAATTATGAGCCAGATCAGTCATTCCCAAGAAGAAGAGAGTTTAGCAGGATCCTGGGAATTTGGGAAAACTTGCCTCATTCCTCCTTTTTCAGTTTGATCGCCCCCCCACACACTTGTCTGCTGCCAACCTTGGCTTCTGACAATTGATAGGCTAATTTCACTTGTGATGTTGCTTCACCCACACTTGGACCATTGGGCTGCCAGTCATTTTCCCAAGGCACAGCCCTGAGATTGTCGCGTTATCATTTTTGGAAGCAACTGTTCCTCGCTAGATTTTAATACCAGCACTCTATCATTGCTAATCAAGGCACAGCTGGCCTCCTGTGGCTCTTTTGAAAGTGACTGCTCTCTCTCATTCATCACAGAGTCGAGCTAATTCAGGCAATCTTCCTGATCCATGGGCTTGCACGCCCAATTGCGATATTTCATGTGATATGATATTTCTCTGCAATAAACGACCTCACCCATTGAAGACGCCGGTAAAGGACACCAAGACATTTTCAGTAATTAGTGTTATAGCAAGACTCAACAATCTTTCCCTGCAGCAGAGATGAGAACCACTACTCTCAGCTATGGCTGAGAGCTAGTCAGAATTTCCATGCAAATCCCCTTTCACCAAATGGCTCAAATCTTTGTAAAACTGCAGATTTGGAATAGTCACTAAGGCAAGGACTGGGAGTTAGGGTGCATAGGATCTAATTCCACTCTGGTAGAAACTTCTTTCTTTACATCAGGAGACAAATGCTCTAGAAATACAAATAGAAATAGAAAGTTTTGAAATGAAAACTTCATAATTTTACAAAAAGGAAGAAAATTCACCACCTTGAAACCTGACAGCTGACACCCTGGCTCCTTTCTATTGTTCCAGCTAAATCTGCATGTCCATGGAGCTCAAAGCTGCCTCAACACAAGAGAAATTCCTTGCCCAGGAGAGCATCCATCACCCTACAGTCCTCTGAAATGTGAAATATCATAACCAGAAGGAAACATAATTCAACATCCTGCTTGACACCAGGCAACATTGAGGTAAATGGACTGTCCCAACTTTTATTTGAGCCTCATTTGCACAAAATGAACTATTCCAACCAGGAGATTTTACACCTTCAGCTCTCCTGTAAAATATGAATTTATATTTTCACCTAGGAGAAATGTTACAATCTTTGCTCTCTTTTATGCCTGTGCCTGAAAGCTTGCAAATAAAGATATTTTTTTTGCAACTATCTAGTTGATCTAATAAAAGATATCACCTCTGCCACGAGTTCCGATTCCTTTTCCCAGGGTTGTGACATGACCGCAGTCAAACTGAAGTGGTTACAATCACAAAACATGGCCTTAAGTACTATCGTTTTTATCTCCTAATTAATATCAGTTCAATGGACTGGATCCCACAGACAAAACTTTCCTTGACCTTAGCCTCATTGGAATCAAGGATAGCTTGGCCAGCAAAAGCGCCCAGGATGAAAGTGAAATATTTATGTTCAAGCGAGTAAAGGGAAGAACTCAACCTTTGCCCAGTTTAAACTGTTTAACTTGTGTGCTGATTTTTGAATGAAAGTCAGACAGCAATTGAAAACCCGTTTCAAACTTCCAGATAATGGATGGAGAGACTGTCGAGTGATTTATCTGATTCTTTAAAAAAAAGGAAAATCATTTTGAAGCTCCAAAACTGAAGTCAATTCTTCAAGTCTCTCCCTTTTACATTCAGCTCCTGGTTGCCTTTCCCTCCTGATATACTCTGAAAAGGCACCTCCTGGTCCTCTGCCTAAGCACAAGACCAATTCCATTATTCCCTAGTGCTATCACTTTTTCCGGTCACTGTTTTCATATAATGGTTGGAGACTGGCTTCTAAAACAAGCTTAATTTAGCTATACCTTACTCCTTTTGTCTTGAGTGGTAGACGTTACCACTGTCTTTTCTAAGGAGTTCATTTCAAATATTCAAAAATTATTTATTAGAAGTTGGATTTTTTAAAAGCTGAAAAATAGCTATTTTGTCAAAACTGATGTCAGTAGAAAGTTTTGGTTTCACATAAAATTGTGTGTGTTAAATGAAAATGTGTATTTTCCAATAATTCAATTCTGAAACCAAACTTTCTTTGTGAACTATATATTTTTACCCAAACTAGAATTTTTAAAGAAAACTTGATGCAAATGAATGATTTTATTGTGATTTTTTTCCTTAGAAAAAGGCAACTTATGGTTTAGTTGCACCAAGAGACACTGATGGTTCTAGCCCAGTCTTTGCAACTCTTCATTTGACCGATGACACCAACTTGAATGGATGCTGCCAAACCAGTAACACGTTCTCCACATTTATCACTCTAAATAGAAGCTGAGTGAGTGATGGGGCAGGATGGGAGCAGCTTGAACAGCAAGGCGCAGAACTTTTCTTCTGGATACTTCCCTGAAAGTGCAACACTTGTGGGGTTTTAATGCCCGTTTTCTCACTCCCACAATCATCTCTGAACCAGCAGGCTTGACTTTTGTTCCTACCTGTAACTCGCAGCACATACATAACGAAGCCCTGAACTAGGTATTTTCAGAAGCCAAAGCAGACTGTATCGGGTACTTGTCTTTATTCAGAAGTGCTGCATCTTCTAGCCAGAACTACCTAACAGCTGTGGGCATCTGTACATGTGCTCCGGGGTAGGGGGTAGAGAGGTATTTTAATTAGAGTGGCTCTCAGGAGCCACTCTAATGAAAACACCTGCAGCATCTCACATACTCAGCATCCTGCATTTCAAAATGGCAGCAGGGGTGCTTTAACTAAAGGTTGTTCAACAAGGTTTAGCTAAAGCACCCCCACCACCAAGTTGCAGGGATGCTGAATGCATGCAATGCTGCAGCATGCTGGAGTGCTCTAACTAGACCTCTCCAGCAGACTCAATTCATCTCTATTCAACAAGACAGTATTTGGGAGCTTTGTCTGTCATGCTATAATATACCACATCACCAAAAAAGCAAACAGGGTTCCTCTTGCTCTGGGGCTGTTTTGGCAGCCAGAAAACTCCCACTTGGGCTTAACCATGGGGTTTGGGGAAATTTCAAGCCAATTCCCGTAGTCAGGCTGCTTGGACCTCCTGCCTGAGGCTGCTGCAATACCCTGAGCTGGAATTAGGTTTAGGGTTAGAGTTAAAGTTAGGGAACGGCAAAGGTTTAGAGCTATTTTACTAGCGATTGGTGGGCCTCCTGGAGTTATATGTAGGACACAGGTAGGTAGATTAGTCCATGCTAAAAGTAAGCAGGATGGATCCTAGGCCCACCAGGTTGGGGCTGGGAGGGATCCCAGCTTCGGTCAGGTTTGAGAGGGGGAGGATTCCTCTTGCTCCAGGGCTGTTTTAACAGCCAGGGATATCCTGACTGACCTTAGGAATGAGGTTTGTGTGCCTTCCAAGCCAGCTCCTGTAATCAGGCTGTTCCGGGCTTGATGCCCAGAGCTTCTGCAGCACCCTGAGTTGGGGGTAGAAGTACAGTTACGGTAAGTTAGAGAAACACGCAAATCTTTCTCCCCCACCAATACCTGCTTTGTAAAAGTAACAATATTATTCCTTTGCTTATATGGAGGGGGGAGAGAAAAAAACAGATTGAAAATAGATTTGTCGGAGCTAGCTGATACAATAGACATGTTTGATATGTGCTAGAAATAGAAAGACTTTCTCCACCTGGACTGTTCTCTCTAAAGAAAGAACGATGCTAGCAGGGACAATGCAAGAAATCTCCTACGAATTCCCAAGTTAAATCATTACTTTTGTAAATTACAACAGGACACTGTGGCTAATAGGATCAAGACCTGGAGTGCAGTAGAAGAAGAGAAAGGGTGAATGAGTGATGGCGAACATAAAGAGCAGTTTTGTTTGTTCTTCACTACCAAGAGGCAGCCAGCTACTTCACAACATTGCCTGCATTTATAAGGTCACGGGGTCCCATCCTAACATGGCTACGTGAGCACAGTTCCCATTAATTTCAGTGGGAGTTCTGAGCATACAGAGACAAGACAGATTTTTAAAATTCCACCTATCCTGCAGGGTATTTACTGCCCTACAACGCAAATTCTTCTGCATAGCACACAGCCACTGTTAAAAATTAAGCAAGAGATGCTCCTTCTCCTAATCAGGCAGGTAGAAATTTTAAGCCTCCCTTGCCTTGTGAAATATCATAACCAAATTGTGCGTAAATTTAGTCCGCTGAAGTGAAGCACTACATAGTCTACAGCTACCTTATTCTCAGTCAAGTGTTCCTTGGACTACACCACCCATTAATATCCATACCCATCTATCCCTGCAGAATGCCCTAGATGGGGATGAAGCCAATCTGGGATTCTCTTAAAGTTACATTATTTGTATGCTACAAGAATGTGTGCAACTTACCCCCTGGCTACTGTTTGATTTATTACAAAATCAGTATTTAGCTGGAAACAGTATCATTAGAGGTGCGACAGGCTCCCACCCTACTCACTGTGGTGCCGGTGTCCACATGATGGGTCTGCAGGCAAGCCAAGTGATCCAGGGCCCAGAGGCCTCAGAGTTAAAAGAAGCCCAGAGATGAGAGCTGGGGGAGAGCATGCCAGAGCACCAGAAGCAGAGCCGGATGTTTTCCTCATGGCCAGAAGGGACCTGGAGCCTCCTCCTGGGGCAAGCACACCCACAGAAGTGGCGTGCACACGTCTTGCTGCTGAAGCATCTTGGGAGGACCCGGACACACTCTCTATGGCTAGCTGAAAGCCAGTTGCTCTCCCTAGGGCTAAGATCCCTGGGAAACCCAGGAAGTCTAGGTCACTGATGGGGCACCAGAGACCTGACCACGGGCCCAGAGCACACCAACAGGGGTTTGGCAGCACTGAGAGCTTCATGTAGGGATGGCAGGGCATGCCTCACAGCATTGCCATACCTGGCCTGGCAATAGGATGGGAAGAACCCAGACCAGAAAGCTGGCCCACCGGAAGGCAGTGTAAACCTAGAGGTGGGTGAGCGAAGGCTGCACCAAGCACCAAGGCACCCACATGCATAAGAAAAGCGCTCAGTGCATGGGACATCGCTGCCCTACCTACCACACCGTCTGTGCTATTTGGGTTGGATTTTCAGTCATGTTGCAATTTTCAGAGCACATAGGACAGCAGCAAGACCCCTTGCAGCCATCATTCTCACCAGGACCCAGCACAGGAGGAGAAGGCCCTGTCATCATGCCTGACCTTCACCCAGGCTGATGGTGTAGGGAAGGAGGAGCCCCACAAAAGACGTGGCAATAGGGTTACCTGGGGCCCAATGGGAACCACTGGTAAAACCCAGTGTAAACAGCAAATCATGGCAGGCAAATAGACCCAGGTGCAATGCAGGTTAAGGGGCAGAGCACGCCCATCACCTGGTACGGTGGTCATGAGCCTGTCACAAGGGGCCACACTTCTTCTCATGATACAAAACATCAGACGACAGAACAGCACTTGGAAAATCATTTCCACATTTTAACAAAAATTATAAAATAAACATTCCAGACCTCCAGCTTATGTCACCATTAGGAAAAAGTACACTGCTCAAAAAACTGAGCCAGAAAACACACACAATTTCAAAAGACAAATGAGGTCTCAAAGTAAAAATTCTTAAATTATCCTTATTAGCGTGTTTTATAGCTGTTAGTTACTACAACAGACACAGATACACTGCACATTCTATCCATCTCCACCCAACACAAAATCCTGCATCTAGACTGTGCAGAAAAAAAACCATAGATTTTTTTCATCCAAGCATTTGCTTAAGAGAAATTGCTGGAAAACAGTTTTATGCTTTCATAGCAAGTTATTACTACAATACTTACCTCTGAATTTATACTTTCTATTGTATAAGTATACATTTATTGTATAAGTTTGTAGTGTTTCCTTTTCACAATTCCCAGTAGGTAGACACACGCTAAAAGTGCCATTGTGCTTAAATCAAAAACATGTGCATAACAAACCAAAGCAAACTTTTGTAATAAATCTTTTTCCCCCGTGAATTATTCACACACATTCCTGCATCCTGATTTAACTATAACTACTCATAAAAAGACGGAGGCATCATTCAAGGCAGCTCAGTGAAAACCTCTCCCCAGCAAAGAGGGGAGATAATAAGAAATAGAAAAAAATACTGAAGTATTCTGATGCCATCAAATCATGCAGGGATATGCCTACACCTGGAATTCTGTCTTCAGTTTTTGGTCAGCCTGTCTCAGAAAGGTGTTATGGGGTAACAGAGACTGGCAACAAAAGTTTGTAATATGAATGTAATGTGTGTGACAGCAGGAGGAACAAGGGGGTAGTCTGCAGAACTGTGCTGTTAATTTGGACTACAACACTCAGAAACCCCCAGGGGCTGGCTGGTGGGTGGGGCAAAGGGAAAAGGAAGAGGAAGCTTGAGTCTGGAGTACGGAGAAGAGAGAGCAACGTGCACGTGGAACCTACGCAGAGGAGTGCACGGTGGAGCTGGAGATCTCACTGGCGCAGTCAGCCAGGACTGTGGACTGAAGGAGCTGGACTCAGACTTGGGGGCAGCCGCAGGGTGCTGTTGGAGTGCTGTATGGCTTATCTGGGGACACCTCCAGAGGTTTGTGGGGGAAATTTAGGTACTGAGTGTGTTACCACTGTGTTGGTGTTTTTTTACCTTTTACCTGCTCCCTCCCTTTGGCCCATTGGATTGTGACCCTAACCCTATGATTTTCTGTATAAAAATGGAAACTCCCCTTGCTGCTTGCACCAGTTTCTGGGGCTGCAGGGTTGGCACAGGTTATTACAGGTGTGACTGAAGAGATATTTAAATGGCTGAGATCCATTAATATAGAGACATGAGAACGGCAATGCATAACATACCTTTAACTGCAAAAGGGCAAACATAGTGCCCATTGTAAGGAAGGGGAAAAGGAAAATCTGGGGAGTTACAGACCAGTTAGTCTGACTTCAATACCTGGAAAGACCATGGAGCTGGTCTGTCCTAGAAGAAGACAGGGTGATCAGGAACCACCAGCAAGGATTCACCAAGAGCAAGTCATTCCTGACCAACCTGATTTCCTTCTATAATAAAAACAACCGGCTCTGTGTGGGGAGAGAGCAGTGGATGTGATGTACCTTGACTTTAGCAAGGCTTTTGACTCTATATCCCACAGCATTCTCATTAACAAGGTGAAGAAATACAGACAATTCCTAGGTTCCTATGAATAATTCATCAAGACCACAAGCTCTCTAGAGCAGGGACTTCAATATTATCAAAAGTTGATGCCTAGGCTCCTAGACACATAGCCTAATTTTCATAAACATTGACTTCAAATACATATACTTTACTTTATGGGGAAACTTGTCTCTAGCCCTGCTTGCTTTGCTTGTACTCCAGAAGGCTAGTTTGGTTTTCTCTACAGGTATATTCACTCAGTGTTTTGGAACATGCATTTATCTTCATCCTGTTATAACACCCTCTTCATAACTCACTTTTTTCCAGAGCTGAGTTTTCCCCCCACTTCTGCCACTATCATTTTTCCCTGACACTACAGTAGTTACCAACAGTACTAAAAGTAATACGACATGAAGTGTAAGAGCATGTATTAAGCTCATCTCATAGCCTTCATGACGGTAAGTATAATCCTTCCTATTCTCCACTCCCACCCATCCATTATTTATCAGCTTCCCTTACAGTTTTATGCCTAAGTGGCATTTTTTAAATTGTCTGCAACGTTCGATGCACGTAATTAAATAAATAATAATAGAAACAGACAAACAAACATGCATAATTAAAATGTGAATTTATATCATCCTCTATGGTAAGAAAATAACTGGCCAGATGCCTTCTCTTTATCTGTAGTTATAGTCCATTATGTCCCCAGCATATTCTTCAAGCAGTTACTGCTATTATGCTATTATAACAACACATTGGAAAAAGCAGACTCAACTAGTGCTTTCTCCTAAAACACTTATGTCATCTTTTCTTATTGGCTTTCCTTTTCTCTTGCATCATTGGTACAGCCTACAATAATTAGCCCATTCCAGCCATATAACATACAACATTATGTTTTATTGGCAACAAAACAGAAGAAATGAGCTGAGCTCAATCCACGCTTTCAATAGTAACCCCAGACACACTGTTATATTGAGGTAAATTCAGAGTAGCTACTCTTAAGGTCTTATTTGGATTGGAAGTTAGTTGCACTATAGCTATAATGGTACAATTAATGCAGCATAATCTGCCTACTGTGCAAGCAAATATACTGGTGTAGAAGTATGCTGTACTGTGCTAGCTATTTCCACTTGGGAACAAATAGCTGAATCAGTAAAGTCACTCATATACAAGCACAAGTGTTTCTATACTAGAGCTTTTCCCTAATCGACAGAGTTGTTCTAATAAAACTTCCAAGTATAGAATAGGCTTATGTGTGTCCACACTGCAATGAGAGGTATGACTGCAGAAAAACAGGGTTAAGAGCTCTAGCCAACTCAGCAACCAAATGCAGGGAAGCTGCAGCAACCTAGAGGTCAGGCCAGGCTACAAGATTAAGTGCTTAAGCGGGGTCACGAGTGAACTTAGTCCACACTGAAGCCCATACTATTATGACAACACTACTAGGTGGTACTGAAGGTAGCTAAGTTAAAACTAACTTGGGGATACCTAAATGCAAGGCAACCATCCTCAACTGCAGTGTCATACTGTGCTATTTATAAATGACACTAGGGTATGCCAATGGATTTACCCAATGCCAGTTATGATCTGGTGCCTCTAAGAAGAACAGAGTCATATTACTAATGCATGCACTTCAAGAAATAAGCAGGCTTTAATAGCAAAGTCAATCTGAAAGTTTTCAGTCATCTGCGCTGAAGTTTAAAACAGGGTCAATTTACAATTGGAAAAATTCAGTGGAGAGGAAAAAACCCCAACGCAGCTAAAATGTAACCCAAACGAACGGTTTGTTACTGCCAAAGGAGCATTACAAAGACTGTCAAAGACAATAAATATACAAAATCCAAGGAGAGCGCATTTTTTCATATACATGAAAAATCACTCCACTTCCATTATTAATGCACTCTGGGCTCCTTTGTCAAGACTTTCACAAAAGTAAGATCAAAAAGAGAAAACCTCCAGCTTTTTTATGATAATGCTCGTAAGCCTGTGGTATGGAAGATTAGGCAGCATGCTGTGCTTCTTCTCAACAAATCCCGCCCCATCATTTTAGATTATTTTAAATCAAAATGAGTGGGGGAAATGAGCTGTTTAGAGCATTAGAAAACAAACAAGGGCCTCTTACTAGCCAGGCTTTATCTTTAATTTATGCTGCTTTTATATTTTGCTTTATATGAAAATTAAAGGCCTTTTAGCCCTCCAACTCTGCAACTGCTGCTTTTAACACTTTCACTCATTCATTCAGTCATTTATTTATTGTACCCATTTTTGTTTGCAATTCAAGACAAACTGTGCTATTTTATCAGTTATTTATTTAGGATTTCTGTAAATTGATTTTTCCCATATATGTACAGTACACCGCTAAAGGCATTAATATAGAGGAACCTCATTTGTTATTTTGTCTGAGTTTCTCTCCTCCGTGTTTGTATAGGGAGAATTTGGACTCCCGATCAGAAACATCTTCCCAGCAGCCCTCATTTTAAAGATGCTTGCACAGTGTCTAGTGCAGTGTTTAGTCCAGCACCTCCAGGAAAAATCACAACAGAAAAAGAAGTGAGGATACAGTGGGAAAGGAGACTTGCTCAACACACAACAGAATCATGAACAGAACCATTGGTGGTGCGTAGGGGGTGCACGCGGGTGCACGTGCACCCCCTGAGGTCAGCCATGCACCCCCTGGAAGCATCAGCCACGAAACCAGAAGTGCCAGCGGAAGTGCACTTCCGGTTTCACCCATGGCTTGGTGATCAGCCGTTGGGGGAAACCCAGCCCCCCATCGGCGACCTGATGCCCCCCCCCGACTCGGGAGGCACCATTCGCCCATGAACAAGACCCAGGAGATCCTGGCTATCCGGTCTTCCATACCGCTCTGCCTCTCAGGAAGAGGGTATTGTTCTTCTAATACACCTAACATCCTAAAGGCACAGCTGCCACTCACCAACATTGCTCAATCCCAGTAAGCCACTTGTAGTTGATATCTACCACTAGGTTCCCAGGCCACCTATTCACCCTAGATTTGCACCTGCCTTGAAGGCTGAAAGGCTAAAATCTGAATAGCGTACTCTGTGGCACCCGTGATAGCCACCCCTAGGCTGCGTGTGTAAGAGTGAGAAAGTATTCCTTACGGCCTCTGCTTTGACCTCACTCACTCCCTACATCACATACACACTTGCCTTCTACTGTCTGGGAAATCATTTTCTAAAGGAAATTCATAGAAAGCATCTCCTTTTAAGCATTCATAGCTTGGACAATAGTTAAAAAAATAACCAAAAAAAGTTATCAGTGCTTGAATAATAATTAAAAATAAAAATGAAATATTAGTCATCTTTCCAAATGAATATATATCCCAGTATTATCAGCGGAAGTATCTATTCAAGTAAGGGCTGGCAATGTTTTTGGACAGAACGGCAAAAACATCCACAACCTTGACGTGTAAGATGTTGGCCAGGGGCAGATGACAGGGGAACTATGAGGGGTCTGTTCCTTGCTGTGGTAGTGCAGCTCTGGCCCCTTTCCTGCTGTGTCCACTCCAAGGCAAGAGTGCACCTTCTGCCAACAATAAACCAAGCCAGGGCTCCACGGACCCCAGTGCAGCCACAGAGAGTGGCAGAGAGGCTTCAAGCTGCTGCACCAGGGTCCATAGAGCCCCAGCCCAGCTCATTGCCAGTGGCAAGTGCACGCATGCCTCGGTGCAGACAGCAGGGAAGGGCCAGGACTGCACTGCCAAAAGGATGGGGCCCCTTGCAGCTCCCCTACCATCCACCCTGAGGCACGTGCGCCAAGCAAAATGCCTTCATGTGCCACGTTCTGGCATGCATGCTGTGGGTTGCCCACCCCTGTATTAAAGGTTACAGCCAATTCAGGAAACGCCACTTAAGCACATGCTTAGTGTTAACATGCCATCCAAATTACAGATATCCTTTGAATGTTTAACTGTTTCCCCAAATGAGTGAAAAAGGTTGCCTAACCTTATCCCATAGCTGGTCCAATAAAAGATATCACCTTAAGAAGTCCTTGCCTCTTGCATCAAGATACAGATCCTATAAGCGTTTTTAGCCTAGCTCATTCATTCTGCAGCATTCAGGGAGACGCAAGGAGTACACAATGTATTTTGCAAACTATAAGTCACTATTAAAACTCCTTTGCAATTTTGTACTATTAAAGAACTTAAGTCTCTTCATTCTTAAGAGAGCTATTTATCACTCCATTCCGTTAAAAAATAGCTAACCTAGATAGATTAGATAGGGAGGCATGATACATAAAGAATAATAGTCCATTATTAATAATAAGTTTCCAACATATTATAACTGTATGTGATTGATTAGAAAGCCCGTTGTTTTATTCTAACACCTTTTAAAAGGTTTCTCAATATCAGTTCAAGATTAAAAATTTAAGTGAAGTTTTATCATCCATTTCAAATGCAGCTTTGAAGGGTACTGCATCCTGGAATGCTTCGTGTTGTCATCTGATGGCTTGGACACTGTCAAGCAAGGTGCTTTGTGCAATGCTCTGTTTGGGGACAATTTTTAAATCGAATAGGCAAAGGTTAAAGGAACAGTTAGTTAATGCGGCAAATCAGCAGGTGAAATCTGATCTTGCTGCCACTGAAGTCACTGTCCCTGCACCACTGTCTACAGCAGAAGATGCATCAGATCTCTGGTGTTAAACCAACATAGCTCGATTAGCTTTGCTACAGCTACAGCTACAGCTACACCATCTTATAACAGCAAAAGATCTCATCTGTAGGCATTTCCAAAGCATATTATTTTAACTCATGCTGGATCTCCAGCTAGAATTCCCTTTATAGCATAGAAAAACCTTCATGCATTAAACAGCAGACGTGAAATGTAAAAGATGTACTGCAAACTCCATTTGGCCTTTAAAAAAAATGAAAGAGCGCAAAATGATTCATTCAAATAAGCTGTCTTATGCCAGGATGTAGTCACATTGCCTGAACATCTCTGCCAGAGTTGAGACCCACAGCTTTCACAATGTTGATTGAAGATGGCACATTATTATAAGCAATCCAAAATGGTACCACATATTAAATACATGTTGCATAGCTTTAACCTCTGAACATCGACAATAAAAAGTCATTGGGTCAGTTTGAGCCCTGAGGCTAATGAAGTTACACTTGGGATGAATTTGGCTGTGATGTGAAGCTAAGTCTATACAAGCACCCAACACTAGCTTAGGCATCCTTAGATGTCTCCCCTCTGAAGGGGATCCACTCTCTTGGTTGTGACTGGCAATGTAGAGTGATGAAACTCAGAACAAATTTTGCATACGTGGGCAATCACCTGCCTCGATACACACACAGCCCATGCACTGCAATGCAATTGCTTCCATGGACCAGATCCCAAGCCAAATGAAGTCAGAGGGAGTCTTTCTGTTAGTCCCAACAGACTTTGGATT
>NW_017729000.1:12943441-12947151 GCF_001723915.1 Gavialis gangeticus | reverse complement strand
GATGAAACTCAGAACAAATTTTGCATACGTGGGCAATCACCTGCCTCGATACACACACAGCCCATGCACTGCAATGCAATTGCTTCCATGGACCAGATCCCAAGCCAAATGAAGTCAGAGGGAGTCTTTCTGTTAGTCCCAACAGACTTTGGATTGGATCCTGTATGTGAGACTTGCTGTTAAGAATGTGCATGTTGAACTGTACATATTGCCATTTCAGACAAAAAGGGTTCTGGCACTTGCTCCCATCACCTATATCCTTCCTCTTGACTGATGCAAATGTCAGAGCGCTTAGGTGACCCTCTGCTACCTGCCCTGTGCCGCTGTACATTTGTATCATGTAATGACACATGACACCATCAATTGCCAGGAGTCTGATGATGTCCTTTGGCCACAATGCAAATGAGCAATTTGCTTAGATTTCCTCCTCAATTGAATCCATTCTGGCAGGGGAGCCTGCAGTATGTTGCAAGATGATAGAAAATAGATCTTTGTCAGGGACCTATGCCACACACATATACACACACACACACACACATCCCCAGGGCGATTGTAGAAAATGAGCTCATGTTTCAAACTGAAATTAATACAGTGGCAAAGGAATATTCAATTTCCTTGTTTATTGTCTTTTGAGGCACTTCCATTGCCAGAGGTCTGTCATCTTAAGAGCACAGAGAAAATTAGGTTGGCAGAATTTTAAGTAGCGTGGGGTGGTTATTGGGTTGCCCTCCACGCCTTCTCCCCGGAAAGAATTTCCTTCCCCTGAGCCGCAACAAATGTTCCCGGCATCTAGCAGAAAATGGAAGCTGGGAGTAGGCCTGTGTGAGTGACTGCAGTAGGCAAACCCAAAAGGACTTTTTTTTTTAAAGTCTCAAGGTGATTGAAAATGACTTTTGTCATTGCTGTTCTTACTGAAATAAATACAAAAGTACAAAGCTAGTTGGGAACCAAGCAAAATATTGTGTTTAACCCAAAAGGAAGCATTTGAGTGTCTTGACTCTTTCTTTAAAAAAAAAAAAGAAATATATCATTTTCAAACCCAGTTTAGTGATGATGTTTCAAGGTGAAGTCCAAGTTAAACATTCAAAGTTATCTTTTTGCTGAAACAATTTGGTGAATCCTCCATGAATTCACAAACTGTGTCAACTAACTCAAAAAGCTTGCTATGCCTAGGTTTGAGAGTATAAGCATCCTGGTACACAGGAACAGACCCAGTTGTGAGCTGTTGTACATTATTCCCTGACATGTAGATTTGCCAGTGGCGTAACTAGAAGAACTACCCTGAGCACCAGTTTTGCAGGGGGGGATGCAGGATGCTAAAACCAGCTGCCACTGCAGCTGCACAAATCACACTGGTGGTACAGTTGTAACCAGAAGTAGCTGCATCCTTCGTGAGCAGCAGGTGCTCTGAGCACCCAGCCATGTTGTTACGCCTCTGACAGCTGCAACATCTCAGCCATTACCATGTGATACAGTGGATAAGTTTGGGAAACGCATTAGCAGCAATAAGTAAATGGAAATCCCTCAGACATATCCAGAGAGAGGATGTCACTAAAGATTTCTGGCTCCATATGTTAAACATAAGCACTTAAATTTGCTGTTTTCATGAATAATATTGTACTTTCTCCAACATTGTTATAAATATTGTCCTAAAACTGGAATCCAAACAAGCCTGTGCTTTAGGAATACTGAATCTGGTTCTGAAGTCAGTCATCCCTACCTTTTAGCTTTATCCTCTCCCTGTAATGAGTCCAATTCATATCCCCCAAATAGGAACACAGCCAGGGAGAGTTCAGATCCAAGCAATGAGTGTCAGTCCAGCTTCTAGACACAAAGCAATCTTTTTCTTGTTGGCAATCATTTTCACCGGACATATATGGACATTTAATTTTCTCCATTACAAAAACAATAAAGAGAGATTGACAAAATAGTGGGAGTCACACCTCCTTAGCTGAGGGCAGAATTTGGCCATAATGCTATTCATATGAAATCTGGTATGAAGCCTCTCTGGAGTCATGATTTCCCTTATATTGTAGGCAGTTGAATGCATTAAAGATGTTGAAAAATCTCATTTGAGACTAAAGCGCCGAGAATCCCTGCAGAATTTCAAGGAAGTCAGACAATAGCAAATCACATCACACCTCCATACAAAGCAGAAACAATAACCCCATGCACAGGCATGCATTCAATCCAAGGGCTCTCTGGGGACCTGACCAACATTAATAAATTAAATCTCTCGCCCCTCTTCTGTGTTACAGAGTGGCTGTTACCACCGGTTCTCAGTGAGGGAAACTGAGGTACAAAGCTAAAGTGATTTGCTCTGGGTCCCACTGGAAAGCTAATCGACCATCAGAGCATCCTGCATTTCTGCCAGGCTGCCATCCTTCCACTGGGACCAGAAGAGCTCCAGTGAAACAAGAGTTTGCAATATACTGGGAACAACGGCACTGGGATTTGAAATCTTTTGTTCCAGCACTGATAGTGGCTTCAGTTAAGCAGACATTGTGCATGCTAACTGAGTACAGGAGCAGAGACTTCAGAGCACAACCAAGTGGTAACTGCATCTAGGGATCTTCCTCAAGCCACTTGCAGGAAGCCATGGAAAATGAAACCTAATTTTTCCTTCCTTAATTCATTACAAATAAATGAGCCAATGAAGAAATAGCCAGAATCCTGAGTAAACAGAGTAAGTGCCTTATTGTCCCCAGCCTGCTCTATACCAAAGCTGTGCACAGCAGGTTTAGATGCATCTCTAACACTCGCACCCACCCACCCACCTGCCCCTGCACTCCTGCATCAGTGCCTTAGTAGGATGCTGAGCAAGATCAGGGATATGCCAGCTACATCCCCTCCATTAGGAGACTGGGGGTAGGCAGGAAAAAAGAGCTAGGCTACCAGGACCTACCCTAGCACAGATTTTGCAGCTGCTTTGAGTCATGCACAACACCAGATCATGACCCTCCTCATGGCTCTGCATAAGGAAAGGGAAAGTCAAGTTGTCCTGGACTACTTCTCTTTTCCTGGATCTATGCATGAACAACATGTGGAAATATGAATGTGGCCCATTGCCTATAATGGTCACTACAGATTTACACAGATGTAAGTGGGGCAGCAGGCTCCTAGGCGCACTGAAGGGCAGCTGTGGCATGGCAATGTAGCGGGTATTTGGTAAAGTGAAGCCACAGCCAGGCAAAGTGTTTCCAGAGCCACTGGCCAGCCTGTTTCCTGCCCTTTGGCTGGGAACAAGGATGCCCCAGCAAAAGGTCATTCACAAAGCAACAAACCAAGCACTCGGCTCTGCCAGCCCTCGTTTGACAGGTGGCGTTAACAGGGACTAAACTGTATCATTTGGGATATTCTCTCAAGCTGTGTGTGTGCCGCTCAGGCCAGTCTGCCTTTTAGTACGAATAAGCACCAATAAGCTACTGCTGGTTTCCCAGGTCCTCCTCAAAAGGTAATTTGAACACCCAATGGCCAAATTCTAGTGGAAGATCATTACCTTCAATTGCTGCCTTCGCATACCTTTGTACCTGCTCCGCTTGGAAATCCCAGGAACTTCATGCTTGTCCAATTAGTATATTCTGACTCACTTCCCATGGGTAATGAGAAAGGAAACAGCCTGTCCACCAGGGAATTAAGCTGGCAGGAGAGGGAGACTTGCAAGGTAGGTCCAGAGCTAGAAGCAGTGTAGCCACGTGAGTACAGTCTGT
>NW_017729000.1:12936368-12938441 GCF_001723915.1 Gavialis gangeticus | reverse complement strand
ACTTGCAAGGTGCATCTCAGCTGGTATTAGACTACCACTGAAATAATTGTCCTTTTTACAGGGCAACTATAAGGTCTCAGATTCAGGGTCACATCCCTTGCATGGGTCAGCTCCTTCCTGACAGGGGAATGCTGGGTAGCCCATTAGAGTGTACAGCCCAATGTACTGGTAGAGCCAGGAGCTGCAAGGGGAGATGGCTTTGACAGGCAGACTAGCTCTTCTGTTCCTTCCCAGGGACTGCAGAGGAAAAGCCAAGTACAAATATTATTATTCATTTCCATCCCCAGTAAAGGAACATCCTTTGAGAAAGGAAAATAAGAAAGGACGGTAAGAAACAAGGAGCTTCCCCTCAGATAAAGCAAGAACCTCTCTCCCTATGGCATTATTGCCTCCTGGGCTGAGCAGCAGCCACAGGCATGGGTCTTGCAGGCCAGTTTCCCTGTCTCAAATATTCATGGGTGACACAAAGTCAAGCTTTGTCTGACCTGATTGTTCTTTCACAGAGAGAGCTCCGGTTTCTCTCTCCAGCAGCCAGCACAGACTGCTTCTTTGCAGAGACCACAGCTTAGCGCATGGTTTGCATTCAGCCTTGCATTTTGCCCCACACTCTCCCCCTCGGGGCTGCACAATCTTGCCAGCTGGTTGCAGACATCAGTCCCTCCTAGGGGTGATGCTAGTTTGTACTACACAAAGTCCTCTTTCAACAACCGCATGCAAAGGAGGGTGCTCTCGCTTGCCATCACCTTTGACATCCACCATCCTTAAAGGGGCACTATCCATACCTTTCACAACAATGTAAAAGGACTAACGAGAAAAGGTCTTTACCATCTTAGACACACTCACCACTGAAATGCTGCCAGCCTGGCTCTGTTGGCTGGAAGATGAGAACAACCAACCGCTGACCTAGCTATTCTGACAAAAGCACAAGAATAGTCACAGTTGTACCAGAAGAGTCCTTTTGCTACTAAGCTTATTTCATTCTGAGATCCACTACAAATTGATACTAGCACACCTTTTCTAGTAGACACTAAACCTTTAAGAAACAGGCCAGATCCCAGGCCTGTAATAAATGGGAAGTATTAATCAGTAACAAATAGACAGAATACATTCGAATCAGATAAAATATGTAATGTTGCAGCTGACATATATATTATCAGTGGCTGGCTAATGTCATCGTTCTGGACACAATGAGAGGCAGCGCAGTAGGATGGAAGAAGAGTTTATGGCCTCAGGGTAAATGTCCAAGTTCGGATTCATGCTCATAGCAAGTCCCCAGTACTCTAATATACTATTGCCATGCCCTTCTTTTCCAAGCTATTCATTTTCCCCAAAAACTACTTCACTGTCAGCCAATTCCTTTTTGCTGTTGGCTCTTGCAACCTCTCTCCGTCAAAGAAGCAGGAGAAAATATGGCTGGAAGGTCCTCACAATCACAGAAATCTTGTCAAGGAGCCCAAGGAAACTAGACACGGAAAACCAGGACAACTCTAAAGATCTCTGCCCAGATGAGTAATGGGAACACTTCACATTGTTCTTGAGCAGCCACTTTGTTCAAGGCAGGATTTGTGCTCTTGGGCTTCAAAAGGAGACATGACCATTGCTCCTTGGTTAAAAAAAACCCCTAGTCAACAGAAGCCAGCACAATACTGAAAGAGCCTGTGGTGTGGTCAGAAAACCATAAGGACCCTACCACAAGAAAAGTTAGAACCGTTCTGATGTAACTGCTCACCCAACTATTTTAGCATATCACAGGCTTGTCAGTCAAGTTGTCACAAAAAAACCCTCAATATATACTGTGGCAAACAAATCTATCTATAAGCAACACTAGCCAAGGAAGAGCTTCTCTCCACCTCTTATCCCATTTCAGGACTGTTGCACACGTGTTATTTGCTAGTTCTCAAACAACAACTTTTTAACAGATATACCCCTGTGTCCCCGACGGGCCTTCGTAGAACCCTGCTCGTAGTGTGGCTCCCCGTTCGGGTGACCACCCTCTGCACCAAGCGTTGGTGTTGCTGCAGTTGAGTTGTCTTCCCCGCTGCACCGACCCCGCTTCTCGCCTGCCACGACTTT
>NW_017729000.1:12928693-12936024 GCF_001723915.1 Gavialis gangeticus | reverse complement strand
GGGGGGTACAGTGCCGTCCCCTTTAATCCTCCCCCGACGCTCTCTATTCTTGGTGGCGATGCCGCCCCGAACTCTCTCTCCAGGCCGGTGCGTCTTTGGCCTCACCCTCCTCTTCGGCACTTCCCACGCCCCTTGCCGCAGCACTTACTTCCTGCCGCTCGGGATCTTCCTGGGTGCTCTTGATCCCCTGTTGTTTCCCTGCTCTGGCGCTGCAGGCTCGCTCCACTGGGGATCTAGCTATCCCACCTCCTCTCCCGGCCACTGGACGCTCCCGCTCCTCGGCTCCGCAGCTCCTGCCCAGCCGGGCTGACGACAGGGACCGCCTTGCCTGCTGTTCCTTCCTCTCTCTCTCCGCCACCTCCGGAGCGGCAGCCGCCATTTTTACATCTCCCGGCCGGCGTCTGATGTCACCGTCAGCTGCCGGCTGCAGCTGTACATAGACACGGCTAACAAACCGCACGGGCTCTCCCTTCCGCGCGGCGTCCTGCCCTCCCAGTGAGTTTTCCTGGCTTCCGCAGGTCCTGGGACACCCTGATACCTATACACCATACACCAGTGTAATTTGTACATGTCTGGTGTCAGCTGAAAAAAACTGCACATACCATCTTAAAAGTTTTGTAGCACTGGCAAATATCAGACCAGATTTTACGTGCAGTGAATACACTTTGTTAAGTTACCTTCTGAAGAATGCCAGAACATTTCTTGTAAGCCGGTGGTAATTAGTGCAATGTTAAATCCATTAAATCCAGTAGCAAATCCTCAGTGAAGGTATGTCTTTGACAAGCAAATGAACACAAACACTGACTTTTGTTCCTTAATGTTCCTGAAATAAGACCCGGTGAGATGCATTACTTCTCCCAGCTATTCCAATATTTTCCGGGTTTTTTTAGTACTTCAGACACTGCAACCTTGAGTGCCAAAGGCAACCACTTTCACTTTTCTTTCATGACATTTATGTCACCGCACAATTTAAATTTATAGACAAACCTATTCTGCAACTCAGTTCCGCAGTGAAAGAAAAGTACCTCCGTTCTCTCTGACTGCGCCTCAGAAATAAATAATTAAATGAAAATCCCAGGATAACAACAGTCAAAAGCTGGCATGCCTTCATTTGCATGCACTGTTTGCAGAAATTTATTATTTCTAGTGATTTTTTTTAGGTGAATCAGCAAAAAATTTCTCTGGGATCATACAGAAATATAGTAATGGTGGTCCAAATTCAGCCACAGTGCAATTTAACTGCTCCTACAGTGGGAGGAATTTGGGTCAGTGCACAAAAGTGGTTTAATAAGACCCCTGCCCCAGAATGAAGCTGTATCTTCCACAGCTGCCCATCCTTAGACAACAGCCTGAATGAACTGATTAGCCTTGTACCATGACCTTGATGGCCAAGCAAATCTGGTTCTTCCAAGCAACAAATTCCACAGCTAACATCTATCCATTCAAAATGCCTTGCCTCTAATCCCCAGACTTCTCTAAGAAGAGGGTGTCAGCAATAAACAGCCCAGCCCTTCCAAACGATTGCAAGGATGGCCCCGGTTGCAGTCAAATAGGAGTGTTTTCACAGGACTGCATCTGCTTCAGTAGCAAAAATGGTTAGAAAGGAGTTCACTGTTCCAAAGCTGGGGGGTTGTGGGCAGAGTTCCTGGAACACGAGAGACTTATTCAGAGGAGCGGTTTAAATCTAGATCTCTTACAGCTCAAGCAGTGGACAGTTCCCACCTAATTCTCTATTGTTGGAGCTGCTTGCTGTATGTAATTAGGGGTGTAGGTTGTAGCCATGTGGGTCTAAGGACATAGGCAGACAAGGTTCTTTGGGTGAATGCGATATCTTCTTTAAACCAACTTAAATAGTTGGAAGAAACATTTTCCAACTATTTAAGTTGGTCTAATAAAAGATATCACATTCACCCAAAGAACCTTTGGATGTAATTAAAATTTCCATGGAGAGAGAGAGATGGAGCATTTGCCTGGAATGCAGAAGACCCTGCTGCAAAACCCCCAAGTACCTCCTCTGCCCTGCTGGTAGAGTACAGGAGCCATGAACAACTTGAAAGGGACTGGGAAGGGAGGCCCCGCGCTGATTGAAGGCATGAGGGTAGTGGGAGGGGGCTGAGGCATGGATGTAGTTCATGCCACCGCAGCCATTCTGGCTTGCACTTCCAACCCAAGGCACAGCTGAAGTAACTGTAAGCAGCCTTCCAGACTGTTAACTTATACCCAGGTCACATCATCTCCCAGCGCAGCCCAGAAGCAAGAGGATGCAACAGTGTCAAACCTACTTCTTCCCCCTTGCTCATGGGATGTGCTTCCAGTGCAGTGCCTGGAGGAGCGGCGCAGAGCCCCAACCTAGAACACCTGGCTCCCCCCCCACAAACTAGACCATTAAACTCTCTCTAACTTGGGGAAACAAGTCAATAGTACCATATCCATACAGAAGCCAGTTGGCCATGCCTGCATGGCAAGAGCAAACTAATAAATTGAGGATACCATCTGAAAGTCTCGAAACCCTGTTTCTATGAAATTGGTTTCACCCAAAAATCAAGGAAAGGAAAATGACCAGAAGTTTAAGTGGATAAGCTTACATTTGCAATGGGAGTCATCAGAGACTTAATTAGGGGCTGCCTAATTAGAAGATGGAGTCCAGCCCTGGAACTAAAATCTCTTTCTAGGGTTGTAATAGGCTCATATCCCCCAAGAACAAGCAGGGGGTGGACCTGTAGCACACACTAAACCACGGGTTACAGATTCACTAGCACTTCTCTCTATCAGGAGTTATGAGCTAATGCACACTTTCTGGCTTCAACCCTACTCATATGGCTGTACTGAAAATACTGGCAGGATCTCTCCTGGAACCCTTCCAAAAACTAGAACCACTGAAGTACTGAAAATTTGCCTCAACTGCCTTGCTTACGTAAGCTTATCGGTCCAAATTCGCCTGGTTCAGCCCCACATAAACAGTGAATGAGGGTGGGAAAGTTACCAGCTTTTTTCCTTTCCCCTCAACTCCCAAGGCTCCTGGAAAAAGGACAGTAATAAAAAGAAAGAATATACTTGAATCAGATGAAAGATGTAATGTTGCAGCTGACAAATCTAACGAATGGATGATAAGACACCAAAATACTCCACTGAGGCACAGCAACTTCCAATATTCAAGGCAAAGCTGTACAGCAAATTTTGGCAAAATGTCCGTAATAGCTGACATTTTACTTTCCTAACGGAGCAGGGAGAGCTATTAACCAAATGTTGAATGGTTCAGCGACAAAAACACAATTTTCCATGCACTCTCAAGGGAGGGGAGCAAAGTTTACATTTTTGTTTACACCCTTTTTTTATGACCAGAAACACGTGGCCTTTGCTGAGCATGGCCTACATGGTATATGTTGGCATCCTCCTCCAGAAATGACCCTGGCCTTCAGCCTCTTCGATTCTTCTGTTACGGCTCGAGAAGAACTAGGCTGTTGTGTCCCACGAAACCTTGTGTAGGAAGGCTGTGACTCAGTCTCTTTTCTTGGCCTCTTTCATACCTTTGCTGAACATAGGCTCTCTCTTCCCCTTGTATGCACAGCCCAGCAACCCCAGGCCCTCAGGATCTCCTGTTTAGTTGTTATCAACCTGCCTTGGGGTCACCCTTGAAGAACAGGTTTGCACTGCGCTGTAGCCACCTCATTGCCAATGGGTCCTCTCTCTGCATGAAAGCTATCAAAGTATAGCACCCCTCTATGACCCTTGTATGTCATGGTGGTTTCCACATGCCGTAGGATAATAACTGACCCAGCAGTTTCATAAAAGCTGTATTTAGATTACTCAAAACTTCATGGACATACAGTATTCAGGTCCTAATACCTTTACACCCTCTTAAGGAGTTCCTCCTTCCTATAGTTTATATAGCTGCATTTTTAATCCTAATGGTTTCATGACACATTCTTCAATAAGCTTCAGTCTGTTATTCTCTCTAGTTACATAATTTATACATTCTCCACTAAAGCTATATTATGATTTAGCAACCACATTAAAAGGGTTTTCAAGGTTACATTATTTTGATTTGACAAGGATAAAATGTAAGATTTAACATAATTTAAAATTAATGTAATCTATATGGCTAAGATAAAGTGGATTCAGAAGCCACTATTTAGCACTCAATAAATGATTACATTTTCTCCTAGCTAGAGCACACCCTATACTCAAACATTAAGTGTTGCCTTTTGCTAAGAGGCTTTCTCATCTTGTTATTATTGTGCATTATTTATACTGCACCTAGAAAAGTGCTCAAGCTTCTGTGGACAGATCCCTGCCTAGCCAAGTTAACAATTTAGGTAGACCACAGAATCACAAACGGGGGGTCATGATCATCAAAAATGCAAGAAAGAAACCCAGGATTGCAGCCACTCCGGCCTCCTTGACGCTCCTTGGAAAAAGAGGACCGAAAATCTTCTTCTGCCCTAACATGGAGTCATGGTATGGAAAAAGTGTACTTATGCGGTCTAGTACCATAGCTCTCAAACAACAGCAAAAAAGGACTGCAGTAGTAATAAAGCAGAGGAGAATTTAGAACCAGGGCTGATTTTACCTGTCATTTGTACAGGGGTCTTAATCATGACTAAGGGGGACTCTGTGCCCAAAAGCTTGTTTAACATCCCTCCCAATTACAATAAAATAAAAAAGACATCACCAAAATACCTTGTTTTGCAGTATTTCCTGGACCATTTCAGCTATAACAACACTCCAACCCTGCTGCAGCTTTCAGGCACTTCACCACAAACAAATGAAATGCCACCTCTCTTGACTCGAGTATTATAAAAAAAAAAACCCTTTGACTGCTTTTCTCAGTTTCTGAATCTCTTCCTTTACAGAAAGCATGTTTCATTAACTCCTACCTATTTTCCCTACCCCGTCCCAAATCCATTGTTATTTAGCTCGTGGCCCCTTTAAAATTCTTTATTGGGGATGTACAATTATCCAGGACTTTAGGGTGTCACAAAACCTGTTTTCTTCTACTCTTCTTCCCAAAACTGACTTCAAATGATTTGGAGGCAAATCATTCTTACTAAAAAATTTCAGTAAGTCTGAGGCTCATAAGTTAATGGATGCCCAATCCAGGGACCGCAAACTGGGCATTCAAAATTAGAGGGTGCTTTTGAAAATATTAGCCCAAGCAGACAACACATCTACACCACAGCCATCCCTAGGTAGCTGAATACAGTACGCGGCTACTACAGGGCTGCACTGTAAGCAAATGAGTCCCTACCCCCCACCAGAAGAAGCTACAAAGAGAAAACAAATGTGTCATCTTACACCTGGAAAATGGAGATACTATCTACCTACCCCACTGGAATATTATACACTGGAATAGTGCAAGGTCTATCTTATGTTTGCAAAGGATTATTCCACCCACTCAGTAGCTGCAAAGGGAACACAACACATCCCAATTCCCAGCCCTGTGCTTAGACTGATGCCACCTCCATTGTGCACAGATGCAACCCTTCATGAAGCCTGTCTGCTGACTGGAGTGCTTTTGGAGGCTTCTACAATTAAAATGTTCTCATAAGCACATAAACAGCCTTTTCTTTTTCTTTTTTTTTTTGTCTGTTTACTATATGAGCATGTGACAATCAGACACAGAGAGACGTTCTACACTTAAGAGTCAGTCACCCTAGATACAGTAAGTAATCAAGTGGTGCAATTTATTTAACAAAAGACGTTCATTTGGGAATTATGCTGAGTTTTAAGCATCCAGGGTTATATTCTCAGAGGGGTGAAAGTGTTTTTAATTGCAGCACTTTCTAATGGATGATGGGCTGGTGCTTTCTGAGTAGTAGTCAATGCAGTCTGCTTTTCATTTCCCCCCTCTCCACATGCCTTACTTCCACTAATGAAGTCTATTTTGCCTCCCACAAGTGATAATAGAAGCACTGCACATTCCTACTGTCTACCATTACAGAGAACAGCACTCCCCTGCTCGGAGCTGTTTGTTTAAAGCAGGCTTGTCACAATGACACTTTTTAACCAAACTTCCTAACCTGAGTAAGCCAGAAGGAAATGAGTCCAGGAACCAAGATGCTTTCAAGTCACTGAAGATGACCCTACTCATAACAACATGGCTTCAAAATGGAAGAACAAGTGACAGTATTCTCTAATAGGGGTGGCCCATTCACTGACTCCAAGCCAAACTGAAATTTTTCAGAACTCAGGGCTTATTTTTCATTTTGCTTGTGTATTCTATGAATGGTCATCATCATGGGGCAGATCAGCATGTCTTTCTTGAACGGTGAATAAATTTATTGTAAGCTATGGGTCCAGTAACAATTTTTTTTTTTAAAATAGCTACTTGATATGAATATCTCAACCAAAGGACATTGGGGAACTTAGAACTATCAATTATAGTCAGATTGGGAATGTCTTATTGAGCAGCTACTCACACTATATTCCCTTTCAATCTACTCCTGTAAATAATTTTATCCAATATAAAACAGCAATGGCCAAGGTCCTACCAAGGAAAAACATTTTTAGGATGTATTACAAGTGCAACTAGGACTAGTGGCACATAATTAAGCAAATGAACACGTAGGCTGAATATTAAGGAAAATGTAGTGAGAGAACTACTAGATCAAAGATAAATGCTATGTTAACTACAGAAGAGACAGACAGACAGCCTAGTGATTTTTTCTAGCTGTCTTTTCCCTGACTGTACAAGAGAGTATACTATAGGGCCAATAACTATGCTTGAAGCAGGATAAAGTAGTACTACCTCAATGGCAATGCTTAAAACAATTTCAATATATACTAGTATGTATGACCTTAATTATTATTTTGTTTAGTTCAACTAATTTTTGCACTGCTGTGGAATGTATGAAAAATGGCAACAGACATTAGAGCTGTATAGTAATAATGCAATAAATACCATGAATATTATCATTTACTATTAAACACTTTAAAAAACACCCTTCTACTATCTTTGGAGCCATGGAACACCAGCTATACTATACAATGCTGCTATTTCTTTTTTTAATTCTCATAAAGTTTTCTGGCTTTCATCAAAAGAGAGTGTTGTTTGAATACTGTAAAAGGCATCTAAGGGCACATACACAAGTGACATTTTTTGCATAGTTGGGCCCCTGAAAGTGCTCTACAACTATGAGTAACACATGTGCTTGGCTGCAGAGCACTTTTTAAATGGCTGATGGTACAAAAATTAACCCTGTTCAAATGAGGTGCTCTAAAACAGAGCACATGAGGGAACTTGCGCTCCCTCTGGGATTATTTTTTTATGCAGGGGATGGGGATGGGCTTCTGGTAAGTAAGGGGTTGGGGGGGCTGGAGGAGGAGGGATG
>NW_017729000.1:12914816-12923693 GCF_001723915.1 Gavialis gangeticus | reverse complement strand
CATCTGTAGACACCCTAAAAGCATCCTGGCAATTTTTAAACTGCCAGTCAATGCTAACTGATGTACTCCTACACATTGGGTTGCAGTATTTCAGCTAAACAAAACAGTTTAGGAGATGAATGTACCTGTCGATATCTTGTGCATTACATGGCCATAGTCTTTTCAAAGGCAATGTGATATATACCCAGGGGCCCTAATCGTTCATCCATTATTTTATTCTGCTACTTGTAGCATTTTGCTCAGCTATTTGTGGCCAGTCTATTGAACCTCTGTTCAACAGTTGAGACTGAAAGCTATGAGTTTGTACATAAAGGCCACCGAACAATTTTTAACCATTTTTGACAGACCCACAAAGTTTTGATTTTTGACAAAACTAGATTTTCTGTGTCAGTTCTGATGAAATTGTTAATGGAAAAGGCCAAGGCAAATAATTTTAATTTTGTCATTTTGTTCTGAAGTGGTGAAAGCATTTCAGTTGAATGTTCACATTTTGATTTGTTTCAGCTTTTATATTGAGTTTATGTACAAATAAAATTGTTATTTTAAGTATTCTAATATTATAAAAGCCTAAGTTAGTCTGTCTGTCTTTATGCGCGCTCTAATTGGCTGACAAACAGCCTATCAGAGTGTGAACAAGCATTCCAACACAAGCTGGTGGCCAGTGGAGTGCCGCCATGATGGTGGGGACACAGAGGATGGGAGGGGGGGGCCAGGCCAGCTGTGCTCCCTGGACGCGTGGGCAACAGAGCACCCTGCATCCTGCTTTCTGCAGGCAGGGGCAACAGAGCGGATGGAACAGGGGGGGCAAGGTCAATAGCACTGGCCTTGGCTCCCCTGCCCTGCCCCCTGCAGGTGGCAAGGATGGAGTGGAGTGTAGGGGGGGTGGCAAGGATGGAGTGCAGGTGGCCTTGCCCCCACCCCTTACTCCTTGCAGGTGATAGTGGCAGCGGTGTAGGGGGGCCCCAGGCCATGGCTCTGGCCTCAGCCTGCCCCTCCCCCTTTCCATTGTCACTGCCTGCAGGGCCCAATGCAGAACAATGTGGCGAGGGTGGGGGAAGGAGTGGGCCCAGCATGGGTTGGGGGAATAGCAGGTGTGCTGCGGTGGTGGCAGTGGGGAGAAGGGAAGAGTGGGCCTGTCACAGTGCACTCAGGTGCCCTGCGCCTGACAGCGGAGACTGGTCTGGGGAGACCCCTAGTGGCAGAAAGGGGGAGGCTCAGCTGCCAGTCACCAGGGCTGCACAGGTGCTGGTTGCCAGGGCAACTGGTAAAACCAGCTGACAGGAAGGGGCAGGGCTTATCCCTTCTTAAGCCCAGGTAGGAGGCCAGGAGGGCAGTCCCTCTCCAGCAGCTGTGGGAGTAGGGACTCAGCTTGGACAGACAGAGGGGAGGACTCTGGCAGTGAGAGCATCCCCCAATCGCTGCTGGGGTTGGGGAGCCCTCCTTCCCCGCCCCCTCACTCTCTAGTAGGGAGTAGATTTTGTTTGACCAGACAGTCTAGTTTTTATGTTGTTGCCCGGGGGCTTTATGTTTTATGTTTACTGTTTTGACCGGAGGACCAGGTGAGGCTGTTAGGAGTTGGAGGAGGCCTCAAAGGGACTCCCCAGTAGCGTGGGGGTTCCTGGTGCCTGAGAGGGCGTAGCATTTGCGGGGTGCAGTGGCCCTAACCCCAGAGCAAGGGGTGGGCAACGAGGAGCCCCAGAGCGAGAGAAAGAGGGGGCGGTGAGAAGCCCCAGGGTGAGAGAGAGAGCGGGCAGCGAGGTGCCCCGGGAGTAAAGAGGAGGGCCAGAACATAACAGGGCCCAGGTCAAGCCACGTCAACTCCATCTGCGAGGCTTGGGCTGCGGTGTAGGGGAGGAAAAGGAGCTGCAGGTAGAGCCCCCTGTCACCGGGGTGCGGAAAAATGGGCAGCCTCCCACTGATTACAACCATCTTCTAATCAAGTAAGATCAAGGCATGGCAGGAAAGTAAGCAGGCAGTTGGCCCATTACAGGAGGGCAGAGCCACCCCGGAAAGGCTCCGATAGTGATACTCCTGTCACAGGGCCCAGGCCTCACGTGGGGTGGGGAGGAGGACCAAGCCCAAGGGTGGGAAGAAGCTGGCCCACTGCAGCAGGGGAAGCAGCAGGCCTGGGCTGACCTGATGGCAGTGGGGGAATGGGAGGAGCAAGCTCAGAGCCAGTGGATGGAGAAGGGGAGGTAGGGAAGGAGTGGACCCAGCCTAATGGGGGGGAAGAACCTTGCTCCTCCCCTAACCCAGCTGCTGCTGTGTTGGGCCAGGCCTGCTGCTCCCCACACTGCCATGGCAGGCCAGCTTCTCCCCTGGCTTGGGCCTCCTCCCTACCTCGGGCCCAAGCCACTCCTCCTCCACCTCCATGCCTCCCCTACATCAGCTCCGAGCCCACTCCTCCTGTTCCCCCACGGCCCCAGGTCAGTCCGGGCCCACTTCTCCCTCCACCATGGCATGCTGGTTTCTCCCCACCCTTAGGCCTGGTCCTCCCCCGCATCAGGCCCAGGCCCACTCGTCCCCTCCCCCTGCCACTGCAGCAGGGAGGTGGGGAGCGGGCCCAGACCCCAAGGAGCAGGAGGTAAAGGGGGAGCGGGCCTGGATGGAAGGGGGCATGGGGCTCCATCCCCACACGCTCCCCCCCTTCCCCCCCATCATTCCTGATGGACAATTGCCTAGTTGTATATTATAGCATTTGGATGTTATCAAAATGAAACATTTGGGCATAGAAATGACATGATGCAACAGTTGTGAATATTTTTTTTTCTGGCCTTTTCTTTCCTCAGGTATTTTCAGTTTTTCGTTCTGATTTACAAGACAAAACACAAAATGTCATCTTTTCTTATGCAATGGAAAATCCAATTTCTTACTACCTCTGGCTTCTTATAAGAAGCACTTCCAGTCCTAATTAATAGTACAGTAATTAGCTAATAGAAAAAAAAGTAATTAATAATGATTTGCATTTGTATGGCCTCTTTGAGGATCTCAAAGCAATTCATAAACATTCTTTAATTAAGCTTTACAGCCCCCCTGCGAACCAAGTAAGTCAGCCCCATTTTGCTGATGGAGAAGCTGAGACAGAGATTAAAGGCTTAAATTTTGAGAGATGCTTAGCAGTGAAGCAGCTTTCAGCAAGTCGGTGGATGTCCACTTAACTGAAATACTGAGCATCTACACTGGCCTCCCATTCTAGAAAGCGATGCCATGAGAAACATCCTGCTCATTCATTCCCATGCTATACAGGCCACATACCACAAAAAAATATGAGAATATATGCATATGCACGCACACATGTGCACGCACTGTAGGCACCTCTTAGAGTGGTACTGGTCCCATGGCATATGCACGTTCAAGACTAAGAGCAGCATCAGGCACACCCTGAGCACATACAACAGAGTGAGTCTATCTGTCCAAATGTTTTTTTGGGTGGGACATACTAAGCTGTAGAAGTCCTAAGGACTTTCCTGTCATAATAACAGCATCTTGCAGGAATCAGTGGCTGATGATAAATCCTATAAATTAGATGTTTTCAAACTTTTAAGACTCAAGGCAGCCCTCGGAAAATGACAGCCCTTAGTTTTCACTTGCTTTTTGACTACAGAAAAATGGCAGAGCAAATCTTCTGGCACAGAACTCAGAAAAACACCAACAGGTCAGCATGTTTTTAATGCCAGGGATTCGCACATGGCACCCTGGTTGAGAATCACTGCTCTGTAGCCCTGGTGCAGACAGGAGATGTGCATATTGGGCATTTCCCCAACTTTTCAAATCAATGCCCAGATTGAACTTAAGGAGCATATAAAACAAGCCCCTACTTTGAAGCATCTCTTTAGGGGATTTTGTGTTACATGAAAAAAAAAAAGAGTTTGTCAGAAACATTTTCTTTCCTTGGGCCTAGTAAACCACTTTGAGTCAACTGACCTTTTACAGCAATTGTCCAATAAAGTTTTGACCCTGACTGGATGGGAACTGACCTGACCAGTACTGAAGGATCCCAAGGGAAGATCTGCATTACATTCATGCTTCATTTCTTGTTTAGATTTGTCACTTAATTCTTTCTTGCTGCTTCTTTGTATACCGATTCACGAGAATCCACATGCACCTCATGGGATAACCCAACACTGGTTAACTGAGCAGCTAAGACTAACAAATTGTAAAGTGACTATATTAATGACCTAATGTACCAGAAGGCTCACTATGTAATAATGTGGTGAATAAATAACAGACAGCAAAGATCATTAAAGCCAATCAAATTTATGGATTAGTCCATAAACTCTTTAATGTATCCAATATCCTCACACCAAAAAAGCACATCAGCCAACGAACTGATATAAGCACTCCATAGCAATCTGGAGCTTCAATGACTCTACCTTCAAGCTTGGCTTTCACAGCTTGCATCATCGGAAATTTCTGGAGTGACAGTGCCTCGCAATAAAATGTATTCCTATTAGCGTACGGTGTATTGCCACTTTGCTCGGTAAGAAAAATTCAAATGCATTATGGCTGCAGAAACAAGCACCACCTGCACTGTTTGTACCAGATAAGAAAAACCTCAGTAAGCATCAGGGACAAACATCTTTAAAAACAAAAATCGATCATAAATATTTTGGGCCAATTTCTGTGACATGCTATGTGCTCCGTCTGCACTATTTTGACAGCACAGAAAGCTACGTTATCTCCACCCTTGATAAGAGAAATAGCCAACGTACATAGAGACAGTGCAGCTGCCTCCATTCCCATGTCACCAGTGACCAGAAGGTGTGGCTGGTGGTTTGCCTAAAATAGCAGATATCTGTTGCTAATGAAAGCCCCCGTTGGGGCCAAATGCAGCCAGTGTAGCATACTGTAGTCTGCCTGGAACCTGAGGCCAGGAGTGGTATAGGGTTTGCCCCAGAAAGAGAGAGCATGAACAAATACTTTTGCCATTGGGCATAACTGAGAGCCTGACCTTCCCATCAGTAAAGCTTTGAAGAACTTTTCAGGATGTTAAAACTATTTGAGGATCAGGATTTCGATTCTACAAAAAAAGAAATACCAACATTTTTTTTCATTCTGAAATCACATGATAAGCTAGGGTTTTAAAAATGAAAATTCAAAGGAAAAAAATTGATTTGGGACCAATGAAATATTTTATTTTGACAGTGGTGAAATGTTTCATTTAGAATTGATTCTTGTAATGCCCTTTGCTTGCTTTAGTAGGCATACATTCCCAATATTATAATATCTCTATAATATAGGGAAGACAAAGCTAAATCAATAGGATGCATTTCAAGTGTAACATTTCAACATTGTCAAAAATAAAAACGGCGACTTCTTGCTTTAAGAAGTGTTATAAAAATTGATTGCTTTCTGCTAAATTTTTAGGTTTTCCATTGAAAATGCAGATATGTCAAAAGCAGTTACTTGAATTTTTTTGGACCAGCTCTACAGGGTTTAAAGGCATACTCAAGCTACCTAGAGACTCTCCATGCATAAAATAAGGGATGCTGTTTCAACTGGTAATCTCTCTTACAAAATAAAAATATTGTTTAACAGGTGAGCAACATATTTACAGGCATGGGATATGACAACAGGCAGGGCTATAAGGACCAGACCGGGCGAGTATGTGTATACACACACACACGTGCATACAAAATGGATTGTACTATTTTTACATCTCTATTTTTCTCTGCATATTTGAACATTTCCACATTCTACTTTTGATACAAATATTTCCAATTATATACACTGTTCAATACCTACTCCATTGCCAAAGTAACATTATATGTACAGGTAATAAAAAGGAATGGGTGAAAACAATTCATTACCGTGCAGTGGTTTTACAAAAAACATTCAGTGGGCAAAAATTACTGCTAAAATTAATGGATTATAAATATTTTTCCATTGACTGGTGCACACAAAATCCCTGTCAACAGGAAAGCACTTTTTTCTGGCTTTCCAATACAGAACAGGAAACAAAAACTTCAGGTACAAGAACATTTTCTGCAGTAACTCGTAGGCTTCCTATATGATCTAGATAAAGTAGAAGATAGAAAGCTTTTGACCTCTTGCTTCTAATGCCTTTTAAAACAGCTGCACAGTCAGAAGTGCTAAAATGAGAAAGATTCCAGGAAAGACTTAACCGTTAGTAGATGAGACAATTTAAGTCTTGTAGTAGGCATTAATAAAAGCAATTCCTTAAGATGTTGCTTACTTTAACAAGCATCTGCATAGCCATCTGTAGGATATGCAAATTTAAACAATTAATATTGCCCATAACCTTGCTGCAACAATTTTTCTTCAAGAATATAATCATTTTCAAAAAACATAGCTTTTTACTGAAAGCACATTTACATTTTATTATCTCTAAAAGCTTAACTACCATAACTAATGCTTGATTAATAAATAGCTATCTAGTGCAGCTACTTTAAACTTCATAATTTTATATGCAACTCTTTCTAACACTTGAGCACTGCTCTTCTTAAACCATTTCACAGGATGACAACAGGGTCAAAATAAGGAAAACAGATTAAAATTATGTTGTCCTATGAGCAAAAAATTATCGTTCCAGCTAATTAAATATTGGGTAATGCTATAAAAAGTTTATAGGCCCTACTTAAAATTGGAATGGGGGGACAAAAATCTGTGTGTGTTCATGTAGGCAATCTTCTGATTTGCAAATCTCTGCTGGACACATTCATTTCATAGGCTCCTTACAAAGAAGCACCAAATTATTAACACAACAGGGGCGTCTTCAACTCAATCCAGAACATCTTCAATGCCTTAAGCCAACGTAAATGCCTTCAGCACCTGAAATCAATCTCCAAATGACAGCTTTATTTTTATATTCAGATGCTATTTTTCTTTTTCTTTTTTTTCTCTTCCTACAAGCCAATAACTCACCCAGCTTGTAGTTATTGAAGCATGAAGGCTGTTGGACTAGTTTGAATTAAAACGAAACATCATGGATATTTGTTTGCTTCCCAGACCTCATAACGCATCCTTCAAAAAAAGTAAAATAATATATGACTTGGACTTCAAAGCTGTTAAAAAGCAGATTCTGGCTGGAGGCCTTACCTGCAGTGACTTCTTTTTAAATGCGAACGGCCAAGACATTTAACTATGAATGAGACAGACCTCAAGGGCTTTCAACTACTACAAATGTTTTCTCCAAATCCCCTTCTCTTAATGTTGGCGTCTTTCATGTTGCTGGTTGGTTTCCCAGCTTCAGTCTGTTTTTCCTATGAAGAGTTCTTCATTGTCTGAAAACAGCAGTGTGCCACTACTGGAGCTGGGTCACAGACACCTCGGCCTGCCTTTATGCTACAGTTTCCTGAGTTCCAGAAGTTAAATCTCTGCTCTGGCCCCGCTCCTGCAGGCTGTAGCAGATGTCAAGTTAATTGATATGGGGTTCTTACAGACGTGGGGGAAAAACGATGTCAATACAACATGGTTGTCAAAGACGATAAAAGGGAGGCTTGAATCCAATGGAGAACAGAATAAGAAGCTTCTCTGAAAGGAAAACGGGGCTGGGCTATAGAAGGGAAAACAAGGGGGATGATAAAGTAAGTGTAAATTTAAGGAAGTTCAGCCAGAACAGAGAAGGCAGCCATGAGAGCGGAAGAGGAAGATTTGTGTACACGAAGACTATCTCCATCGTTTGTTTCTCCAGCAATTCCGGGAAGGATGTGACCAGCCTCACATCAACCATGACACCCGCTGTATTTTTAGTTTGATCTTATTGGGGCTGCTTTCAGATCAGGAAGCCGCCCTAATAATACCAATTAGGAGAAGGTTCATGGACGATGCATGTCCCTGGAGGCTGGAGGGCCATGGCAGCACTGGTGGTGGCAGGACCACCACAGTTGTAAGTGGGGAGCTCCTGCAGACACTGCTGGCACTGTTGGGGGGGGGTGAGTGCCAACCAGGGGTCAGCAACCATCTGCAGACCCCCCCAGCAGCAGCGGCCAGAGGCAATTGCTGACCACCTGCAGACGCCAGCAGCGGTGTCGGCAACTGGGGGGGGGCAGTGTTGGTGAGCAACGTCTGCCCACAGACACTCACTGCCAAGTGTCGGCAGTGCATTTTTGTAGGGGGTGCATGTGCACCCCCTACGCATTGCCACTGAGAAGGTTTATTCTCCCTCTCCCCCAATGCATAAGTTCATATTCTGGAGCGTAGATGATTAAAAAGGTAAAACTGCCTGTACCAGCCCTACAGGCACACTGATCAGTATAATTTACTTCAAAAAAATACACTCTGGAAGCAGAAGCCTTCATGACATGAGCAAAATGAGGATACTGGTCTTATACACGTGGCCCATAAGCCAGATTTATCCATGGTCGTTGATAGCTTGAATCATCATTACTTGATAATTAAATGTGAGCTTCTTGCAAACCTTTTAGAGGCTTCTTTCTAGGATGTCTCAAAAATAAATCTTTGAAAATGGCACATAAAGTTAAGTTCAAAAGAGCTGCAGAACATACAGAAGTTTCTCATGTTCCTTTCAGGCCTTGAGCCTCTATAATAAATGAATTTGGAAAGAGGCAGGACAGCAGACAATAAACTAAAGATCCAATCCTGCAAAGTAACTGAGAATAACCATAACACAAAGCTCAAGCCTTCAAGGATCTGAAGTCAGGGCTCTAAAATCATGACACTAGTGAAGAGAGCAAAGGATTAAAATAAATAAAATGCATGAATGAATGTTTGGTTCTTTCTATTTGCAGTCAAAGTCTGGAGGGTATAGGTCACACTCCCTTCTGATTTTCCTGGTTTTTTTCTCTGTAGCTATGGGCTAGAAACTTATTTTTTTCTTTTAATGAGAGCTGAGATTCTCATTCAATCTTTTCGGCTTTAAAAGACTCAACTCCTAGCACAGAAATAGCACAGTAA
>NW_017729000.1:12907201-12909816 GCF_001723915.1 Gavialis gangeticus | reverse complement strand
TCTTAAGTCAGGGCTCTAAAATCATGACACTAGTGAAGAGACCAAAGGATTAAAATAAATAAAATGCATGAATGAATGTTTGGTTCTTTCTATTTGCAGTCAAAGTCTGGAGGGTATAGGTCACACTCCCTTCTGATTTTCCTGGTTTTTTTCTCTGTAGCTATGGGCTAGAAACTTATTTTTTTCTTTTAATGAGAGCTGAGATTCTCATTCAATCTTTTCGGCTTTAAAAGACTCAACTCCTAGCACAGAAATAGCACAGTAATCGGTAACATGAGAGCTGCACCTTTAAAGGCTGCTCATGGTCATCGGCTCTGTGCTTGGTAACGAGTGCTTGCAGGGATGGAGCCACTTGATGCACCTGTGAGCAGCACCACTGAAGTGAGCAGGACTATCCACCATGCATAAAGTTAGGCATATGCTTAAATCTTTGCAGAATTAACACGTAGCATGGTAAAAATGTAAAAAAAAAAGATGATTTTCAGTGAATTATATGTTGTTTATGCCAACATGCCTGCTATAACCAGCATGCACCTTGGTAATCTTGGACTTCTGGTTAGTAAAGGTGAGACGGAGATGCCAGACACTATGCATAAAAAGGATGAACAAAGCGTTTCCTTTTGGGATTAATAAAAAATTTGCTTTGGCATAAGTGACTGGGTGGTATCCCTAGCACAACCCAAATGTAAACGAGGCCCTGGTATAATCCAACAATTATGCTTGTTGGATAACTGTGCTTGTTGGCCACCCAAACCTTTAGGTCAGGGGTGGCCAAACTTCCTAGCTCTTCTAGCCAACAGCGGTAGGACCGAAAGCACATGAGATGCACATGCCACAGAGCCAATGATGTGGTGCAGTGTCCAGTTCACATAGTAATTTGTCTTTAGGAGCCACATTTCAGCACCTTGTGAGCCATCGTTGCTATAGCTCCTACTTAAGTCAAGTTGGTAGGTGGAAGCTGGCACTCCCAATGCTCCTTCAGCTATTAAAGCTCTTCATTTTTCAGTGGAGCCAGTCTAATATCGTTCCTCATCAAGTAAAGGTATGCAAGATTTTAACTGATGTGGTGGAAAAGACTTCAAAAACTAATGAAAAATAGTTAATAGGAAAAGACAGCATGAATCAAATGAGCTTTTCCTTTCATTCCATCATGTAAGCAAGCTTTGGAGAGAAAAAAAGACTTCAGAAGTCAGGGCTGGGAGTGATGGTGAATTAGGGGGGTTGAATTTTTGGCTTGTAAAATACTCTGAAAGGACGGAGCAGCTAGAGAGTTGTCAGGCAGTAATAGCTTTGCTTAAGCCAGAGCCCTTCCAGTAAAACCTTGCCAGAACATGCTCAAACCAGAGCCTCTATATCAACTTCTCCCTTTCATCTTTTTTGCCTCTGGCCCTGTGACAATGCCCTTTTATGAACTGAGCATCTGCTGAGGTTGCCAACAAAAGCGCTAATCAGCAAAGCAGGTTAAACATCCTTGGCCTTGTTTTGAAACTGAAAATGCCCATGAAAGAGTTGTCAGTGCAACTGAAATGTTTGGGTTTTGAGCGGTCTTTCCTTGACTATAAGTGCACTAGTTTCAAAATTTCTAATTTGGCCCCCATCCAGTTTACAGTAAAAGAAAAAAATTCAATTATTTAAAAAAACACCCACACTACTTTATGATAAAGTGCAATAATAAATCACAAAAAAATAATCACACCCCTTAGGAGATGAGACTCTCCAGAACACCGTGAAAATGAACGCTGCAAAGCTGTTTGTGGACTCACTCTCCGCTGCTTAGTCTGTTTCTGGGGTGTTGCTTTCTGCGCTTGGGACCCCCAGCTCCTAAAAATTAGAATAAAGCAGGTTATTGATGTCGCATAATTAGTAAAGGTCTTCTCAAACTGTGATTATGCAGATTTTGCAGAAACTGCAACATCTGGGATTTTCCACCAAATCAACTTAGAAAACATTAAAATTAAATGCTGCCCCCACCACCTCCCACAGTGGGAGCCAGTAGTCCTCGCTGCTGCTGTGGCCCAGCCTCACAGCCCATCCAGGATAGGGGGAAAAGGGGTGGCTGCCCCCTCATCCCTCCTCCCCCTGCTCAGCTCGCTCTGCCAATCAGTGCCAAGGGGCAGAGCCACACAAAGGGCAGCCAATAGACAGATGAGACCGCCCTCTGATTCCCCCCCCCACCACACACTAAGGCCTATCCACCAGTCAATGCCAAGGGCTGCCAGAGCACATGCAGGAAATATCCATGGAATTTTATATTTATGCCACAACCAATCTGCAAAAATTGTTTAGTTTCTCCGCAATTTAAGGAGACCCCTAATAATCAGCAAAGCTAAAAATGTGACAAGTAGCCACTGCCAATGCAGTCCTACTTTAAACTGTTGATGATGACCTAAATATTTAAGTAGCAATCCAGCCAACCGCCCCACACCAGCCACTTACTGAGGCATGATCTAGATTGTGTTTAAGCAGACAAAGGGCACATCACCACATTCATTAAGGTACTAACTTAATGTGCCATCATTGGCACTATTGCACGAGTGCAAATGAACAGTCTTTTTGTGAGGTTAATGCGCAGTAAACTAAATCTACTGCGCATTAGCATGGGTTTTGCATGTTGT
>NW_017729000.1:12897121-12902201 GCF_001723915.1 Gavialis gangeticus | reverse complement strand
ATTGGCACTACTGCACGAGTGCAAATGAACAGTCTTTTTGTGAGGTTAATGCGCAGTAAACTAAATCTACTGCGCATTAGCATGGGTTTTGCATGTTGTGCTACTGCACAGTAGAATTAATTGACTGCGCTCAAAGCGTCTCATGTAGATGTGCTCAAAGGGTAGTACCCATTTTTACAAGGTCTTTAAGGCAGGGGGATTTAGTACAGCACCAAAGTGAATTAGGTGTGTGACTCCCATTTGGTCTTAGATTGTGAACTCCGTGTTTGGCAAACAAGGTGCGGCATCTAATCTGGCTGTAAAAGTGGTATAAATCCGTGGGTGGTCAGGACACAAGACAAAGAAATGGGTGATTTTAGACAGAAAAATGTAGCTGGTTACAAACATTACCTTTATACCTCAAGGCACCTTCTCAAGGTTAAAAAAGCAACCTACAGCTCCATATGCAGGTAATGCAGTTCTAGTCATCAGTATGCGATAATAGGGACTATTCATTTTACATAGACAAGACTGCAAAGCTAAGGTGTCTGGATATTTAATTGAGATTATAGTGAGAATTAATTATAAGATTAACAGTCCCCTAAAGTGATATGACAGAACAGTGCCCATAACCAAAGTACAGGTTTGATAGGGCTGAAAGGTCGTAAAGAGTGATAATGATGTAAATGTGAATAAAAAGAAAATGACAGGTGACACTCCCTGAATGAAAAACGGGTTAAATATGTTTGCATGGATCTGAAACTCTTCATTCTAAAAAGTTAAAAAGATATTTTGTATTTGTCATACATACTTCAATATAAAATTAATCTTAGAAATGTCTAACCAAGTGAAAACTAATCAAATGTGTGAAGGGATAAATAACCCTTTGGGGACTGGTGCTAGTAGCATATAAAGTTAACCAATCAAACTGGTTGTAGTTTACATAGGTCATCTGGGTTTATTCTATCTGAGTTATTATACTGCAATAATTCCAAAAAAATAATAATTTACATTCCAGCTTTTCTGTGTGCAAACCTTGGGAATTCTTTGTCTAAAGGAAGTGTATTTCATCTATTTGCCAAATGTTTTTCAGCAATGCTTTAATACACTGAGGTGTCAAACTGTAATCAAGATCCAGTGTCTTCTGCTGCTTATATCTTCTCCCGATTCTCTCTCTCTCAGTCACTCATACACACACACACACACACACACACACACACACACAATCACATGGGATAGTAAAAGAGCCCTTCTGCAGGAGATCTTCAAAAATGAAGAAATACATTTCTATAGGCAAAAAAAATCCTGATTCTACTGAAGGCAATGGGACTCTTAGCATTAGCTTCACCGGAACCAGGATTTGGCGACTGGCTGCATGCGTCATGTAAATGACCTTACTATTAGATTTGGTCCACCATAAAAGCTTATTTCATACGAATGCCGCTTCCAAAATTCAAAGCCACCAGAATGTTTCCAAATGTTTTCTTCTGACTTCTATTACAAAGATCATAGGATATCCTCACATTAAAGCATCCGTTAATTAAGAAGAAGTAGTCACACTACTCACTACTTTTTCAGTTTTATCACATTTGAAGTCTGATCACCAATAGTACAACAGGAGTTGCGGGGGGGACCCCAGGGAAACAGCCCTGGGCACTGACTTGGTGGAGGGGGCAGGTGTGCATTCATAGTCTCAAACTGAAGTCACCACTTCTGCTTGGTCCCTGGCAGCAGAGGAGATTTAGGCTGGAGATTAGGAAGAACTTTCTGACTATGAGGAAGGCCAAGCATTGGAACAGGCTACCTAGAGAAGTGAAGCAATCTCCACCCCTGGAAATGTTCAAGAGTAGGTTAGACTTGACTGGGATGGCTTAGTCAGGGATGAACCTGCCCTGAGCAGGGGGCTGGACTAAATGACCTCATGAGGTCCCTTCCAGCCCTTCTTTATGATCCTATGAACCCAAGACTGGGGGGTGGTTTGAGAAGGGCAATATAATTCAAACAAGCCAACAAACTCAATAAGACTCTGTTAAACTTTACTAAGCTAACTTTGATCTTTCAGAACATCTGCAGAGCCCGAAGTATCATAAGATCAGGTGTGCATATTTCACACCAATACATGAGGATTTCACCACATTAGTGCGATTAATATAAATGGGGCAGGCAAGACCAAGGCCTCAATTTAAGAAGGCACTTAAGCACTTTTTTAGCTCAACTTAATCAGAAACTGAGTTCCACTGATGTTAAGGAAAGGCACTTGAGCCTGGGTTTAAGTGCAGAGTCCTACAGTATACCCTAAATCCCAGTTTATACTTGCTCATTGCCAGCCACATTATTCTAATTTTTTTCTGCCTAACTTGGGTTCTTTCCCACACCCTTAGGTGCTGTAGCTGAAATTAGAATCTCGCTGAAATAAAGATTGGATTAATAAATCAACTTTCCGGCCAGAAGAGTCCACTACTATAATCTAGGCTGACTTCTGCAGAACAGAATTTCATATGGTCCCTTTGACCTCCACATACATGCTAGCATTCCCCCTAGGGAGATGTGATGATTCAATCCTGCAAAGAGCCAAACACCCTGGCCCCATTCAGCAAACCTCTTAAACCCAGGGATAACTCTGTGGAATCAATAGGATGTTGCACATGTTTAAATTTAAACCAGTGTGCTTTGATGGGCCAGAGCCAAAGTACCCATCTTCTTGCCCGGTTAAACCTTGAAGGTGAAATGACATGTCTTGATGGGATCTTTGTATTAATGGAATAATCTATTCATATAAGAGAGGGAAGCAAGGAGCCCTTGGTAAGCAACCCATTTGTCTAGCTTCTTTATTGCTGGTACACCATCAAAATAAGAAGTTGTACAACTCTTGCAAATGACCATGCTAGGAAACAATGTTTGATATATTTTCCAGCCTAGCAACTGCTGTTAGCAGAAGTGACATGAAAACCTAAACACGGTAAAGGGGGCAAGAGGTTGCGCCATCTGGGCCAGAGCTCAGTACAAAACTCAGTTCCCCCTAAGTTCTAGGAACATATGTTCTATTTTCTTTTCCTTTCCAGCCTCTCTGGCTAAGCTGCAGTCATCAGCATTTTACCATGGAACAAAAGCAGTTTCTTCTTCTAGATTTACACTAAACTAACTCCATGGAATCCAAATCTGTAGTAACCCCATGGAAGTCAATCATGTAACTCCATTATTATCTCAGGCCCCTAGCAGACATTACACTTAAGATGCAATTACCTGATTAATCACATCTTAAGTAGTGACCTGGCCACACATTCAGCCAATTAATGGGATGATAAAATGAAGTCACAAAGTTGTTGCACACATTTCCTGGCTGGTTCCTACCACCCCTTTAATTGAATGTGTGGCTAGCAAGAGCCTCTGGAGTACACATGAGCCTTTCAAGATGCCCATGTGCTCTGGAGGCTGGGAGGCCCCTCAGCTGCTCAGAGCTCCCAGGCAAGGCAGCGCACCATGTGCTCCTCTGGCTGCGAGCTCTCCCAGGCATGGTGCACTCCCCTAGCTGGAAGCCAGGCTTGCTACCTGCCAGTGCAGGGCAAGTCCAGACCCAGGATCCCTCTGCACTGACAAAAGGGCACAACAGGATCTAATGCAGGACCCCACAATCTCACCTCCTGCCATGCATGTATGTGTTTAAACAGTGACTCTGTGTACCTGCAGCCTTTCTATTCTATTCTATCATTTATGCATTAAGAGATGGCAAATCAAAAAGATGCATGCAATTTTTTTCCTGAAGTCTTTATCCCGACTAAATTTTCTCTCCTAGTTTGTGTCAAAGAGGGAGTAAATAGTCATGTATTTAAGTATATGTAGCAAAACACAAACCAGCATTTAAATAATACTAAAAAGGTCTCTTTTACAGCTGTTCCCCAATATTGATTAAAAAATGCACAGAAATATTTGTGCCTGTCAATTTGCAGATTTGTATTTATGCCCTGATGTACCTTTCCCACATTCTGGAGAAGGCTCAGCACCTTACTGCTGTGACTTCTTACCTGAAGACATTGCCTATTTCAAATGGGTAAGCTCTATGCTGTGCCATTGACAGGTTTGCACTATGTGAACTAAATTAAAAAGTGAGATGACAAGCCAGCACTGCAGATGATGCCAGATTTTCATCATGGCTTGTTCCCCACTTTTGCTTGTGTCTAGTACAGTCTAGGTTTGTTTTAGAGCAGTGACTTCAGTGAGGCAGTTTGCATGCTGGAAGTGAGCCATAATTACTACAAATATCTTTTCCTACCGTTATGGCTCTTCTATACACACCCAGCAAACAAGATAAAAATAGGTGTTTGGACGTGTCTGGTGGAGAAGAGAGGCAGCTTAAAGACTCCCAACTGCAGCTGCTGCATGCTTAAACAGAAGTAGAGTTTTTGTTTCTTCAAATCAGACTGCTTTGCTCTTTCATGCAAGACACACCTTTCTGTGCAATATGCCCCTCGGGGTTGCGATGATGAGTTAGCCAATTATACAGAGGGAAGAGGAATTTGATGAATGGATCGTTTTTGGTGCACTCTGCACTTTTGACTCATAAATTTCACAGAAAACAAGGTAAATGGAGCATAACTTATTAATGAACAGAGCCCTAAATATCAAATGATCTGCTGTGAATCATCAGCTGGAAATGTAAGGCCTTCATATCATGCTAGTTATATCATGCTGCAGAGATTTAGGACCATGCAAACTCTGCTATCCAATGCTAAGGCTCAGAAGGCGATAGGTAAAATAATATCCTGGTTTTATCTAAAGCATGGTACTGTGAACAGTTTGCCATACCTTCAAACTCAGACCTCCAAAGAGGGTGATCTTACAGGCCTCACCTTGCATTGTAAGCCTGAAAGCATCATTAAGCCTGTGATGCCCAACGTGCACCCATTCTAAATCTCACCATGAAGACAGTGGAAATTCAAACACTGAGGAGTGAAGGAATCCAATCCAAACTGTGAAGTAACTTTGGAACAAGATCCCTGCATGCTGCAGATTTAAGGAGCATCTGATCAGACTTGGGAGTGCACTGCAGAAATACAGATTACACTTTGGAACACCTGCTTTTTTTTTTTTTTTTTTTTTTTTT
>NW_017729000.1:12895606-12897019 GCF_001723915.1 Gavialis gangeticus | reverse complement strand
TTTTTTTTTTTTTTTTTTTTTTTTAAAGAAACCTTCCAAAAAACTCACTTCAGAATGACAAAGAGATGAAGGACCATGGACAGCGTTCAGCAGCTTGGTCATGCATTTTCTATTTTTGGAAACATTGGCAAAGAGGGAAAAAAATGGAAAGTGAAGGAAGAGGAATATAAGTGGTGTGTGCTCTTACAAGTATGTACTTTTTAAACTTCAGAGAGTGCATGTACTCACAAGTTACTGCTGTTTCTCTCTCTCTCTCTCATACACACACACACGCCATTTTCTGTTCACCAGAAAAATGCTTCAGTCTCCTTCCACCTATCACCAGGCTCCTCTCATTTTGAAAGGTTTGACTTTCCCTTTTCTCAACACCTCTTTCTTTCTGTTGCATTGAACACAGTAAAGAGACATGTCCAATTTACCTTCGTATTACCACACCATATAGTACATAACTTGCTGTGTTCCCTTTCAGTCACTACTTCTCTAAGTAGTCCTAAATTAAGCTTTAACTGGAGATTTATGTATCTCCTTTGGTAGCAATAACCCCTGTTTTAAAACAGTCTCCAGTTTTCCCTCCAGCATTTCTCTTAGGATTAATATACTCAGTATTAGGCCTGTGCGAAATGGTTAGCATTCGCTTCAGATTCAGCTGATTCAGGGGATAGTGATTCTATTTGGTAATTCAAATCACTGTCCCAAATCGATTCGGCCAAATCTGATTTGGAGATTTGGCTGCTACCGAATCAGCTGAATCTCCGAATCAGACAGGCCCATCCCCCACCTGCTCTCCCATCCCCGTCAGTGGCTGCCCTGCCCACCCCTACTTCAGGCACTTAAAAAAAAAAAAAGCCCAGCACACATCAGTTGCTGCCAGGCAGGGGGAGTGATCTCCACTGCCCCCTGCTGCCTTACACTGCATGGGGGGCACTCTGCCACAAGCCTCCAGAAGCTCCAACAGCTGCTGCAGCAGCCAGAGAGTGCCAGGCTTTTATTTTTATTTTTTTTATTAAAGAGCCGGGAGCTGGTGCTGGGAGAGCGGACAGAAGATGGGGGCTCATGCCGGAGCCCCCCACACTATGCAGGGCAGTGGGGATCACCCTCCCCACCTGGCAGGAGCTGGTGAGTGCAGGGCTTTTCTTTTTTTTTTTTCTTTTTTTTTAAGATCTGGGATGCTGGGGCCAGGTGGGGCAGCCATTGATCGGGCTGGGAAAGCAGATGGGGGGTCAGGGGATGGGGCCTAGCAGGGGTCCCCCATGGTCCCCTTTCCCCACCCCTTACTTACCGGCACCAGGTCCAGCTCCCTGTGGTGGCAAGCGGGGACGGCCCAAATCTCTGAAGCACTCCAAATCTTTTCTGAATTGATTCAGACAGCTTTGAATCAATTTAGACCTTTTTGTTGGTCTCCTGATTCAATTT
>NW_017729000.1:12891205-12893263 GCF_001723915.1 Gavialis gangeticus | reverse complement strand
TCCCTGCTGCAGCAGGCAGGGACTGCCCGAATCACTGAAGCTCTTTGAGAATCTTTTCCGAATTGATTTGGACGGCTTTGAATCAATTTGGACCTTTTCATTGGTCCCCCAATTCAATTCAGATTGAGAGATTCGGCCACTGAATCAAGCTGCATCTCCTCCAAATCGAATCAGCACCCAAAGCTTTGCACAGCCCTACTGCTCAAGTGCCAGGACTGCCCTGCCCAGCCTCATACCCCGGGCTGTCATTGACAAGAGTCAGCAAAGCCCCATTTCCAACCTCTCCACCACCTTGTTCCCTCTAGTCAGCTATGAGCCACTACCCAGATTCAATCTACCCCACCTGGGCACTTGTAAAGATTGCAGATTTCGATTAAGTGCTGTGCTGATTGTGGACACTGCATTTACACAGGGGGATATCCAAGATGTTCATGTTGTGCAGTGTTGTTTTGAAGCATCTGTATCCAAAACTCAGTCTGTTCACCTTGACCCACATTTCTCTGTCGTGCTCATGTCCAATGGGGGACTTATTTGGTGTTGGTATAAAACACTGTAGGAATAGATTTAAGAATGGATTACTTTGAATGAACATTTCATTTCCATTTATCCCCCATCTTATCTAAGTTTAGCACAATACGCAAGGCCACAGTTCCTGGCCTGCCAGGCTCTCCACGGGCCCAGAAACTAGGCAACAAGGGAGCAGTTACGGCCTGTCTTATGTCATATGGTCTAATGCCCTAGTGAAAAGAATACACCTGTGTGTGTGTGAAAGTTGTACAGCCTGTTACGAGCCTCTGTGCACTGTTAAGTACTGTGTTGAGCTTTTTAGCAAGACAGCTTCTGGACCAAACATGAGCAGAGTAATCTGCTGGGACGTATACCATTGCAAGTGCAGTGGTTCTGAGCACTTTGAAGTTGACACACTGTGTCATGCAAGCTAAATATCTTAAGGAGAATACCCATGCAGAGACTTTATTGCTGACCTTCTGAATGTGATGTTTATAAGTGAGGGAATGGTCTAACAGGACTCCTTGGTAAGTTGAGGTGTACTCACCAGAAAGGATATAGTTGCCTACTCTGATATTCAGAGTGTTCTTGACTTGACAATTATCCATGTGAAAGCTGATGATCCTGATTTATTGATGCTCCTCATAGACCTCATGCCTCTCAAGCAACCTGCCCCTCCCCCCCCCACCCCTCAACCTCCACACCACTGGCTTGGAACGAAGGTACAGCACCAGGCTCAGTCCCCACTACCATTGTTGGGGGCTTATCAGTTTGTTACACTGAGTTGGGCCATAAATCTGGGTAATTGACAATTGACCACCCCATTCCTCAAGCCGGCATTGCTTTCCTGGGAGAGGCCAGTATATTTACCTGGATCCACCTGACAAACCCTAACACAAACAGACCTCAATATAAACTGAAAGCTGTTTTCAAGCCCACAGTGTAAATCTGCACGTCTTTGTTGGTGATCCTCCAGGCTCCATTTGGCAGAGCAGCTACAAATGAGCACTGCTATGGGTAAGGCACAGTGGGAAATGAGAATTCTCCCTAGCAAAGCCCACTCTCCCCCCACCTCTAGGCAATGCTCCACACTACACATTGATTGGGAGATGCTAGGGTGAAGAGGAGCCCTGGAACAAGAGATACAACGTGTAGGAAAAACTGACTCATTGTCCAAGGAGCCAGCAAAGTGTCCAGTGGGGCCCACACCAGAAAACACCACTGGGGAAGCAGAGAGGCCCAGGATGCCCAAGACCCAATGTCAGGGCCAGCACTGACTCCACCTGCCTTCTAGTGCCAACTCATTACCCCCAGCCACTGGCAGTCAGTCATCAGCAGAGGTGCAGGGTCCCAAAGACGTTCAAGATAGGGCTGTGCAAAGCTTCAGTAGACAATTCAATTCAGAGGAGATTCAACCGGATTCGGGGATCAAATCTCTATTCAGAAAAGCTTCAGAAAAGATTTGGTTGCTTCGGAGATTCAGCCATAGGCTACACAGGCAGCTGACACAGCTGCCTCCAGCTGGTAAGTCTGTTGGGGTTGGGAGAGGGG
>NW_017729000.1:12888401-12890934 GCF_001723915.1 Gavialis gangeticus | reverse complement strand
GATGCCTGCATCGCACCCCCGCCCCAAGCTGGCTGGGCAAGTGGCATGTTGACCCCCAACTCCCCCCCTCACTGGGACAGAGGCAGGCGCAGCTGATGGAGCTGTGGGAAAAGTCGCCATGGCTGCCCTGCCCAGCCCCAGCCTCCTGGCACTTTACAAAAGCCCCGCACTGATTGGCTGTAGCAGTGGTGATCAGGGCTCGTGGCAGAACGCCCCCCCACACACACACACACACAGAGCACAGGGCAGCAGGGATCACTCCCCCAAGAACAACACGTGGCCCTGGTGGCTGGGGGGACATGGTGGTACTGGGGGCAGCAGTATGCGAGGGAGCTCCTGCAGACACCGCCAGCACTGTCGGCGGCAGAAGGGTGGTGGCAAGCACCAACCAGGGGTCGGCGACCACCCGTAGACACCGCCACAAGTGGCCAGCGGTGATCACTGACTACCCATAGACACCACCAACAGTGTCAGTGGTGGGGGTGGGTGAGTGGTGACTGCCTGTCAGTGGCGCCTTTTCGTAGGCAGTGCACCACCATGCTCAGGGGTGAACATGCACCTGCATACACCCCCTAAACGTTGTCACTGCCCCTCCCCTGCCTGGCAACCATGCAGCAGTTGCCCCATGGCATGGGTGCAGCGTGGCTCGGCAGCCCACCCTGTGCTGTCTGGGAGTTGGGGCGGCTCTAGCAGTCACCCGGAGCCCAACGCCACTCAGCTGCAAAACCCGCACAGCACGCAGCACCCTGCCAAGCCATGCTGCACCTGTGCCATGGGGCACCTGCCACACAAGTGCCAGGCAGGGGGGTGATCCCCACTGGCCCGCACTGCACAGGAGGGCTCTGCAATGAGCTCTCAGAGGCCCTGATCCCCACTGCTGCATCTGGTGAGTGTGGGGCATTTTTTTTTTTTTGTGGGGTTTTTTGTTTGTTTGTTTGGGGTTGGTTGTGTTGTTGTTTTTTTGGGGGGGCGGTTGAAGTGCCAGGACTAGGCTGCAGCCTGGCACAGAATGGGGCTGGGCAGGGCAGCCATGGGGGCTTCTCCTGTGGATCTCCCCTCCCAGGGAGAGGCAGGCGCAGCCAGAGGAGCAGCAGGAGAACCTGCAGCCACTTGGCTGTGCCTGCCTCTCCCCGGCCATTCCAAATCTCCAAATCAATGTGGAATAAGCACCATAGCTCTGATTCTGATTCAGTTGAATCGAATGGGGACAGCAATTCAAATCACTGAATCAAATCACTGTCCTCCAAATCGGCCACATCTGAATCAAATGCTTCCCTATTCTCACAGGCCTAGTTAAACGTCTATCCCAGAAAGGGGCAGCTGTTGACAACTGCAATATTTAATTAAACTGCAGGGCAGCAGTTTTATACATGGCATTGCCCCTGGTGCCCCAAGGTTTCGTGTTTTGTTAAGATGAGCCCCTGCAGCTGCCCACTTCCCTCCCCCCTCAATGTTATAACCACCCAGTGCAGCCAGGGTCTTTCCCCTCTCTCTCAGTGTTAACTGAGAAGAAGGCTCCAGGTTCCAAAGTGGGCAACATTGCTGTTTTTGTTTAATAAACATACTAACGGTTTGGCACCTTCACCATTTGATTAAAACAAGGCACATCTCTGCCTTATGATGCATTTCCCCACACCCTGATGTGTGCCCCGGTGGGATTAGGGCGGGAAGGAGAAGGGGAACAGTGGCCAGGCAGCCAAAGTTGTGGGCAGTGGTGCCTGTGATGTAGGACCAGAGGAGCCCATGGCAGGAGACCCATGCCCTGGTGCCAGGGTGTGGGCACTCAAAGCCCTCCCTAGTAGAGTGGCCATCATAGAGGACAGCCCGGTTGTCCTCTGTCCTCTATTGATATGAAAACGGACGCCTTTATGTCCTCTTGAAGAGAAAAATAGAGGACATAAAGGCATCCAGTCTCATATCAATAGAGGGCAGAGTAGCAGAAAACCAGAATGCCCTCTATGATGGGCTCCCTAAGCCCTACTCATCCAGGAAGGGCTCCCAGTCCACATGGGTGTGGAGCTGCGTGGCTAGGGATTCTCAGATCTGGACTACTTGCCACAGTGCAGGGGCCAGGGCCACCAATATCAGCAGAAGGGTGGGGAAATAGAGGCATCTGAGATGCACACACCCACACACACAGAAACCAGGCATCTCACACCCACACCAGGCATCTGGAGCGTGCGCGCACGCGCACACACACACACACACACACACACACACACACACACTTGGATGCAGGGTGGCTGGCTCACGGCCATGACAAGCCACTGTCGTATCAGGTCCAGGTGGGTGACCATGTTGTCCCTGCCAGCCAATCAGGGCGGCTTGGCTATTTGGCTCCACTTGGGAGTCTTTGGCAGCCTGGGAGCCAAAGGGCATGCTGGGAAGCATGCAAAAGCCCCCCCACCTCCTGTACTTGGGCCATGTAGGTAGGCCCCAAGTTCCCCCAAAATGAGCTAACATGTGTTCTGCTTCCTCCTGACTAAAATGAGGACACTTACAGTAAAGTTAAAAAATGAGAACGCTTCTGCCA
>NW_017729000.1:12882355-12883401 GCF_001723915.1 Gavialis gangeticus | reverse complement strand
TAAAATAAGGACACTTACAGTAAAGTTAAAAAATGAGAACGCTTCTGCCACTGGCTTGTTGAATGCCTGGATTTAGCCTATGTTCCTGTCGCAGTGCACGTGGGTGCCCTGCGCCTAAAGGGGAAAATGGCAGGAGAGACCCCTAGTGGTGAGGAGGGGGAGGCTCAACTGCCAGTCACCAGGGCAGCACAGGTGCTGGTTGTCAGGGAAACCAAGGGGGTCAGCTGTCAGGAAGAGGCAGGGCTTGGCCCCTTCTTAAGCCCAAGCATAAGGCCAGGAAGACAGTTCCCCTCTGGCAGCCTGAGCAACAGGAGCTCTGCTGCAGAGCAGAGCAGCCTGACCGCTTGAGCGTCTACATGTTGATACAGGGTGGAGAGAACCCTGATAGGGAGGTAGGAAGGAAAGCCAGGGTGGCACAGAAGTTATGTTACAGCTAGGAGGCTTATTATGTGTTATAGCCGGTTGGCTCATGGCTTTGTGTTTTCTGTTTTGTTATTGTTACACAGGAGGACCGGGTGAGGCTGTAGGGCTGTGAGGAGGCCTCACGGGAGCTCCCCAGGAGTCTGGGAGTTCCTGAGTGCCCTGTTCGGGCACAGCAAGCAGTACCAGTGAGAAGGCACAGCAGTCTGGCACCGGAGAGGGCGCAGCAGTGTTAGGAGGCGCATTGGTCCCAGTCCAGAAGCCCCGGAGCGAGAAGGGGCAGCAGTGAGAAGCCCCGGAACTAGAAGGGGTCTGGGACCAGGTGAGGCTGAGGCCGCCTGAGCCCCGATTGCAGAGAAGCGCGAGTAAAGGCCCAGCGCAGGGAGCGCGAACGTAGGCCCCAGTGTGGGCGGAGAGTGAAGCACAGGCCCCGGTTGGGGCGAGAGCGCTGGGAATACGAGCTAGGCCGCAGAGCAGGCGATGCAAGTGTGGGAGACAGGCCACAGTGTGGGTGACGGGAGGACTTACTGGTAGCCCCTAAGGCTAGAGTGCACCGAGGCAACTGGATAGATCATTAGCTAAGTTACATCAAGGCACTGTGTCAGAGCAGATAGGAAAGGCAGCCT
>NW_017729000.1:12866109-12872327 GCF_001723915.1 Gavialis gangeticus | reverse complement strand
CAGAGAAAATACATGCTAGAGCGAGCAACCAGTCGTAAACATGGATAGAAGAATTGATGCACTAGATGGCTTAAAAGAGCTTTCCCTTTTATGATTTTACATGGGCTGGTACATTTAACTGATACAATGAAGTGGTTTTCATTTCCTCTTGAATGGTTATTTTTAGGACTTGATAGAGCAGTGGTCTCCAAAGTGGGGTGCGCACACCCCAGGGGGTGCACAAGATGATCCATTGGGATGCGAGAAGAAAATATTAGAACTTCTATCTAAATGTATATTTATATAAATACACATATATTGGGGGTGCATGCTCAAAAGTGTTTTACTGATAGGGGTGTGCAATCAAAAAAGTTTGGAGACCACTGCCCTAGACAGTTACAGCTCTGACCCTTTAGAAAACACTTTTTACCCCATCCCTTGTCTTTTTGTATTCCAATTTCTCTCTCCTCCCCATTCTCTTCTTCCTGCACATCCTTTCACAACATCTGATTAAGTGAGCTTCAGCTCACAAATGCTTGGGCTACATATATAATCTACTCTGGTTAGTCTATGAGAGGCAAATCTACCTTGCCTTCTTTCAGAAAACTGCCAGGAGAGGGCTGTATGTGTTACAAAGGGCAGGACAAGGCATGAAGAAAGGAATTATTCCAACAGTGTAGCTAACGTCATTTTTTTTCTCACCCCATCTCTGCAGTCTCCTCTTCTTCTCACAGTCCTATTAATTAGACAAGCATCCTCTTTTTCATCCTAAGGGAGTGATGCCAAATACTGAAAAGAGAAAGCTTGACCCTTGATGTTCTACATACCTGTCTCGCCTACAGGGCCACTTCAGGCTATTTCTGTGGGTGCCTGGATGCCATATGGATCAGGTTACCAAACCCCTCAGGAATATTTTGTTGCTTATGGGATTCAAGGCTCGTTAGGGTGTGCTAAAACTTCCACCTCAATCTGTGCTTTTGAACATACCTCATATCTGCTGTATTACGTACGTGCTTCCACAAAAGAAATAGAACTCCACTGTTGACATTCCCTAGCAGCGGGCTGTCTAACTGAAGCTTGTTGAAAAAAATCTGCGCAGGGAACAAAGAGGAAAGGAGTTCCTACCCATCTCCTTTTGATATATTTTAAAAGTCCTCCTGAACCTTGCCCAGGTCCATAGCTCTCTTTCAAAACTAATGCGCAAGGCAACTACTATAAATAAACTTATTAGAGAGCAAACCAATTTCTTTAACATCACCAATCATCATTAATTCCCCTGCCACCACCTTTTTTGTGCTTGGAATAATGACTTTTCTGCAAGCCAAATGGGAAACGATGTTAATGCATTTCCATGGGCAAAGCTTGAGAACATTGTAAATTGCCTTGCTTAATGGCCTTTGGAATTTAGTTATCCATTTGAAAACTCCAGACCTTCAACAGGACAAAGTCAAATGGTTTAGTCCTCAGCAACTGAATTCATACAATTTTACAGCCCTTTGGAGGTCATTATTTACATCTGTTGAATTTTAGAAAACAAATGTCCTTTGGGATGAGACCTTACAGCAAGTCTCCTCTCACTTCCCTTGATCTGTCCTTATACACCCTTCTCACCTGCAGCTGGACAGCCTGCAGAGAAAGGATTGCTGACTTCAATGTACAAAGTAAACCACCATGCAAGGTAACTCGGGGAGGACGATCTGGCCCTAAATACAATGCAGTGACTGGATTTAAGACTTTCACAACATTTTACTGGGAGTTTTTCCACCATTTTTAAAAACATTTTCACAGGCTTGAAATGTTCCCTTTCAAGTGAACCGGCTTTGGAGGCAAGAAAAGAAAAAAAGGGGGGGAAACATCAATGTTTTTGATAGACTTGACAGCTAACCAGAGATGGCTTCCTTGACAGGTTCTATTAATCTACTGGCTGTACATAATCTTAGTCCACCGACAAGAGTTTCTTCAAAACTGGAGTTAAAATAGGAACTAAGAGATCATCATAGTGGATCAGATTAGCAGTCTTTCCAGGTCAGAATCTTGTCCGCATAGGAATCGGTACTAGGTACTTCCAAGGAAGGTAAAAGAAATCGTGCAGTAAGCAACTAGCTAATAATTTACCTATGGGAAAAGTCTTCCCCCAAATGTTAACAATTGGCTTGAGCCCTGAAACATGAGGGTTTCTTTCTTTTTCCTGAATTCTAGGGTTTGTTCATTGTAAAGCCTTCCTATTGTAACAGATGTTCTCATTACTCTGTACCAAGTCTTCCTGGAATCCTCTTAAGGCTTTGGTCTCACTGAGGTGTAACATGCATTTCACAAAGTATTTGGATCGGAGGGGGACATGGGGGGAGAGAAATCAATATTTTCATGTGCATCTAACAACACACAATCTTCAAGAAGACGAAAGCAAACATCATATCTTTGATTTTTCAAATTCTAATCCACAATTTAGCCAAGGCATCGACTAATATCTTTCAGGATTTAGGTAAAATATAAAAATGGCTATAGCACATAGGTTTCATATCTAATTATTGTGTTCTCATGGTAATGCAGAGAGAAAGAGAGAGGGAGAGAGATGTTTCTGTGCCTACACAAATGTATATACGTATGTCTATAGCAAAACACATGTACCCACAGCTGGCAGCCTGAAAACATCAGTGGTCTAAAGGGAAATATAACTGAAAGCATCTAATTTTTTTCCATCCACGTAACTTAACTGCTTCCTTTGTTATCCAACTGAAATAAAAAATCACTTCTGGGATTAGATCCTGTGAGCCAGATTCCAGCTGGGAACTTGGATGCCAGCAGAGCAGGATTTATAAATGGAAGTGTTGACACAACTTTAAATACAGTATCATCAGAAACCTCAATTATATGCAGCAGTGAGCCTCTTATTGGAAGTCACATAGCAATATATTGGGTTTGTCATGTGACTGGATGGCATCAGACACTCTCCAGACTGCTGTCATGTTGCTGGTTTATTGTTTATGTTATCTGTCTCAAGTTTGAACAGTGGTGTTTGTTCGTGGACTGAGCTGGGTATAGTTCTGTCTATCCATCCTATGCTTTTCCCCTTAAATGTGGATTTCATTTGCATATATTTCGTTCAGTGCATCTGAACAGCGTTTGCTTTCCTTCACTGATCCCAGAAACGTGCCTGTGCTAGTCCCACCCGAACACCTTGCTGTCAGGGGAACATCTGTGTACATGTCCCACCAGCAGGAGGGAATGGGACTGTTCTTATACCCCCAAACATTCTGAGGTTCAGGGCATGAGGTTTCTTCTAAGACAAGAGCTATGGCCTGGGATAGTCCCTCGAGAGAAATGGTCTATTTGATTTATTTACTGACCCTAGTTAATATACTTCTTCCCTTAGCATGACTACATTTTCCTATGTGTAGCTGAAACCTATTCCACTCGCAAGCTGTTGAGGCTAGGAACAGAAATTACATGCAAACTGGTATAAGCGAGTGGAAACCAGTTCAAATCTGTAACACAACAGAAGTTCGGTGCACATAAACCACTTTCCAAATGGTCAAAACCAGTTTAAGATAAACCTGGATGGATATAGTATCAGACTTCACTGATTTAGGTCAAATCAGTTTATTGAACCTCAGTCCCAGATCCTCCCCAGATTCAAGTTAACTCACAGTCCTCCCAGCATCCCAGGAACCTCCCCCAGGAACTTCCTGCCCACCCCTACCCCGCCAACAAGGTGGACAAGCTAGCCTTGGCCCAAACTGGATCCTCCAGCCCAGCAGGGAGGTGTGCTCTAGCACCCCCAACCTCTGGCCTGAGCAAATGCAGGCATGTGACTGCATTTCTGGAATCAAAAGTGAATGTCTGTTCAACTGCTTATCCGTTCAATCTATGTAGCTTAGATTAACCTGCAAAGATTGAATTGATTCAGCCTCGGGCTTTCTGACTGCCTGGACTTAGCCTAACTGTTTTGCTTTCTGTTAATCTTATTTTAAGACAAATATCCTTGGCTGCAGCTGCAGAAGCAGGGAGGATGGGCAAACTGCAGTATGCCATGCTTCAAGAACACTTCAGGGAGCTTTTTAATCACAGTTTTGACATGACTCTGCACACCAAGAGCCATGCTGTAAGCCAGGCTCATCATTTTCATATAGCAGCAAGAACCACACTGGGCTGACAGCCACTATGGAGTCGCACAAATTTAATTGCCCAGGATAAATGCTGGGCAGCTCACAAATGGGAAGAAGTGCATTTGTCTGCAGTACCAAACTAAACATGCCCTTTGAGGCTTGTAGGCAAGCGCTCTTTCCCCCTACACAGAAGAACGTGCCTCACTTTACCTACTAGTGGGTAGTTTACTTTATACTCTTTGCATAGCTACCCTCTTGCTATGGAAAGTCGTGTCTGAAAGGCCTAATCACTATAAAGTAACAAAGCTCCAAATGGAAAAAAAATAACAGCTCTTCACCCTTCTGGTGGCACAGCTCCTTTTCTAAGATCAGCAGGACCTTTTCCACTTGCCTTCAGTGTTCAAAACTGTGCGCTTCCCTGGATGACAGGTATCTCTCTAAGATGTGACAAACTCCTCCCACATCTTCCTTCTGTTTCAGGGTGCAAAATGCTGGGATCAAAAGTAGTAGGTACAATGTGTTCAAACTAAGGCGTGGGGTATTTTGAAAGACAGTTCTTGTTAAGGTCCAGGTTGAACAGGAAGCTCTACATTTTCAGCTCCTGGGAAATATAGAGGAAGTTGAGCTAGGTGCACTGGAGGACAAAAAATTACACAGCAAACAGGAAAGGAATGCAAGGAAATCACCCAGGACCAGAGGCACATTAGACTGAACAACTAAATGTTGAGATAAAGAGAATGTGTAAGAATAACAAGGTTGTGATTAGCATTATTTCAACTTCTCTTCAATTAATTGGGAAACCCTAGAGACGTGTGGTATGGTTAAGCCAAAAATGATGAATGCATTAAATTAGTTGCAAGATGCCCAACCTGGAACAGTTCACATCTAGTTATCAATGACACTGAGTGGATATACAGATTAAGAAAATATGAGTCAGCTGAACACTGCAGAACAGAACTTAAGTCATACAGACTCAGTTTAAATAAAGGTATCATAATTGGAAAGTGAACTCAATTACTCAGAAAGAAGCATCTGTGGCTTAAAATGAACTAATTCAGTAGCTGGAAAATAATCCCATGGTAGGAGTGGAAGATTTTATTAAAATAATTGTTGGAGTGCTGCCAGAAGGAAATATGGTTGGAAGGAAAATGGAACCCAGGAAGATCCAAGGATGCACCTGTAAGTAATATCCCAAAATCTAACCTTCCATGCATATTTATAATGGAGAGCAAGTTAAAATCAAACACTTCAGACTTTTTCTAGAGGACTGAATTTTTAAATGACAGTTATTTTCAGCAACTCAAAATGAAAAAAAAAACACATGTATTTTAAAATTTGCCTTTTCAGTACTGGAGATATTTGGTTTCCTTTCAAAGCATCTCTCACTCACTTCCCTTCTTCCTCATTCTAACTTCTATGAACACTAGCTGTTACATTTTCTCAGCCTAGACATAAATAATTTTGTATTTCTGTCTAAAAGGACTTCATTTGGAAGGACAACAGCAGCAACGGACATACGTCTCCATAGAAGAGAACAGCGCGTGTTTCTTCTATAACAGACTGGGTCTACTCTGCAATTAAAGTGTCTTCACTTCCCAGAAATGGAAGGTTGCATTATGCAGAAACTACAACTTTAAATTTCATGCTATGTACAGCACTCCAGGGTCCAGCTTATTCCCCCTCGTTTTTAACAGCAGCTAGGTGTCTGTTGCAAAAGCCAGGTTCCTAACTCCGTGTTCCTTCTCTGCTACCAGAACAGCTTGGCAGATTTCCAGGCAAAACTTCTTTCACCTCGAAGTGCAGTTCTGGAGAGACCAGCACATGTTTCTGATTCATACCGATTTCAACAAAATGTTTTGGTTTAAAATAAAAAAGTTCTAAAGATATTGAAAAACTTTCATTTTGACAGTTGGAAAACAAAACTTTGCAACTTGAAAGGGTGCTTGGTTCTTAGTTCGTGTTTAGTAAAAAGATGTTAAAAACACTGAAAAAGTTCAGAAATGAAGCAAATGATTTCGTTCCATCCTAAATGCCATTCTCCCGTGCTTTGTGTTTGTTGTACAAGCCACAAAAACATTTGTTTAAAGTGAACATGACAATTTTTTAATTTTGCAGATCAGTCAGCGGACTGAA
>NW_017729000.1:12857111-12861109 GCF_001723915.1 Gavialis gangeticus | reverse complement strand
TGAACATGACAATTTTTTAATTTTGCAGATCAGTCAGCGGACTGAAAAAAACTCAGCTCTATTCTCAGACATTCTCTACCTGTCCTTTCTGCTCTCTTTATTAATCAGTATCCTTATGCCTCAGCCACTATTTTCTTTCTTTTTCTGCCTCAGCCACCATATCTCTAAGCTTTGCTATTATCGCCCCAACATGCAGTCTTACTGTCTATAACTAGGTAACCATGGAGTTATACCAGAGAAACTGAACTGAGTGTAGGAAGGGAGGTGAGATGCTCAGGCTTTCAGACTCTGCCAGCTGTTAAGTCACTACAGCTTGATTATACTAATTAACAAATGTTGCTTCTACCCAGGCTATTTGCCCATTGCTTCCTCTTTATGACATCCTCATCCAGACAGAAGGCTAACTCGTTTAGAAAGGTATGAGTGAGTCTTTGTAGGCACCAGCCTACTTCATCAGAAGGTATGAATGGACTTCCAGAGAGTGGGGGTACTGAACAGAGATTACCTTCTTCATCCTAGACAGAAGCTTTTTGCTTGCTGGTCTGCAAGAAGTGAAGGAACTCAGATGTTCACCAAAAACCAAGAACATCCTAATTAGCAGCACTTGCTTACAAATTTTCATCCTGGAAGGTACCACTGTAATGACCTAGTCTGAGGTCCTTCATAACACATGTCACATCTTCCTTGGTGAGTCCTGGTACTGAGCCCAAAAGCTTGTAGCAGGACTTGAGCAGAGCATCTCTTTCAGAAAAGCATCACATCTTGATTTAAGCATTCTGAGCACCAGTAAATTCACTCTGGCCCCTGGTGAGCAGGTTCAATGGTTGATACAACATCACAAATGTAGCAACCCACAGCCCGTCAGTGTATTTCTCTGTCCGTTACAAAGAGATGCTTGGCCACATCTAGAAGTTAGTCAACCTGTGACGGCTCACAGACCTGGGTCCCATAACTCATGCTCTTTGGCCCAGGGGCCCAGAGTTGAATCTCCGCTGCAGGTGATCCACCAAGACTCCAAAGATATTCCAAAGCTGCAAATGTTAGCCCCCTATCAGTTAGGTACAATATATTTGAGCAACTCTATTAAAAGATACTATAAACCAAATCATTTCTTGTATGCTAAGTCTCAGTCCAGATCCACTGTGTGCTTGTACAGTAAAAGCAATGAGAAACAGAAGCTGAGACACCAAGAAACAAAATGCCAAGAATACACAACATTAAAGCGGAGCTAAATATTAAGAAACTGTTGCAGAGCAGCAACAATTAGACAGGCACAAATCCAAGTTTTCAAATCCTCTGGGGCTAGTCTGACCCAGACCTTTACCCTTATAGAAATACCATGTTACTGTGTTCTGCTGCAGGTCAGTCACTTCACTAGTGTGTGTATAAAAGTTTCCCCAGGTGTAAAATGTGGATAATTATACCTGCTTGCTTTGTAAAGAACTCTGAGACCTATTGATGAACAATTCTCTACAAAAGTTAAGCTATGTATAACAGTGATATGTTAAGTACTATTATTATTATTATTACCATCTTCACTTGTTGAACTTGGGGCTATTTTTATAGAGCACTGACTCTAGTCCTCTCTGCAAAAAGTGTCATTAAGTCAAGCAGTAGCTTTTGTTTTCAGATGCATCATCAGGCAAACTTGTTCATAATTGCTTCTTTGTCACCTTTTTGCACACAATTAGGATTTTGATCTTATCACAGGGAAGCACAATCACCACTTCTCTTTTCTACCGCCCACACCACTGAGCATTGACAATCACAAGACCAATACTAATAATTATCTTTCAGTTGAAGCTGCAGTGAGTGAAATGCTTTTCTAAAAATCAACACAGGCATGATTGTCATCTGCCAGGTGGTATGTCATGGTTGCTATCACAAGGGCTAAAAGTTTCTAGTTTCCATTTGTTTCCCATCTTCTGCATTGAACTGCTAAGGTTTAACCTAAGATATGAGCAAATGCACTGAATACTTTCGGAGAGAGTCAAAAGCCAGCCTGGAACCTGGATGTGAAATTTATAACCGTGGGGTATGTGCAGACATTCACTACACCCAGTCTATGATCATGTAGCTGGCTTTAAGCCATGTGATCATAGATCGAGAGTGACGTGCAGACATTCACCAGTGCCAGGAGCTGCACCAAGGACCAAGTGTAAGTAACTTGGGATGAAGGGTGGGACAAAGGGCTGGGGGGGAAGCTAGCGAGTCCATGGAGGACCTGCTGAGCGGGTTAGGGGGCTAAGAATAGCCCAGTCATGGTTGGGGGAGGGAGGAAGAGCATATAACCCCAGGGCTAGGGCAAGAAGTTGGGCTTTCCCAGACCCAGGGCTGTGCTCTGAATGTGTTCAGATGTTCAGCAGATCAGGCAACCCTCTTCCTGATCTAAGTTAGTTCACCACCTCAGGTGAATGAACACAGATTGGGCCTGCCATTTTTGGCCTGATTTAAACCCCCCCAAATGTCTGCACAGCTGTGTACATAGATCAACCTAACCTTAGTTAGGTCAGTCTATAGGTAATGTCTGTATGTACCCTCAGTAAAGGACTGAAGTGTATTTAGAGAGCAAATATTACTCTAGTTTGAAGCTGACAAAATTCAAACCCAAACCCAGATCCAAGTGTTCCTGCCCAAGTGAATGGCTTTGTTATGGGCAGGTCGTGCCAGACCCACCTCATCTCCTGCTATGATCAGGTAACTCGCCACCTCGATAGGGGAAATGAGGTTGATGTCATACACTTGGATTTACAAAAGGCCTTTGACCGGGTCTCTCATGATGTCCTCATCGTTAAATTGGGAAAATGCGGCCTCGACTACTTTACAATCTGGTGGCTAGGTAACTGGCTGCACGGTAGGACCCAGAGAGTACTGACTGATGGAACTGAGTTATGATGGCAAGAGGTAAGTAGTGGCATCCCTCAGGACTCAGTGCTTTTCAACATGTTCATCAACTGTTTGGATTTGGGTATTAAAAGTGAACTGGCAAAGTTTGCTGACAACACCAAACTATGGGAGAGTGTGGTCACGCTCCAAGACAGGCAGGCACTACAGGTCAACCTGGACAGGCTTGCAAGGTGGGTAGACCTCAACCTGATGTCGTTTAATACAGAGAAATGCAAAGTGCTCCATCTAGGGAGAAATAATCCACAACACACTTACAGGCTTGGCAGTAATCTGCTTGCTGGCACCACAACTGAACAAAACCTGGGTGTCATGATAGACAACAAAATGAACATGAGCCACTAATATAATACCATAGCTGGCAGAGGTAATCAAACACTGGCATGCATCTACTGTAGGCATCTCGAGCAAGGCTAAAGATGTCATCCTCCCACTCTGCTCTGCCTTGGTGAGACTGCAGCTGGAGTACTGCATCCAGTTCTGGGCACTGCACTTCAAGAAGGATGTAGAGAAGCTCAAGAGAGTCCAAAGGAGAGCCATATGCATGATTAGAGGCCTAGAGACCAGGTCATATGAGGAGAGGCTAAAAGACTTGGGACTGTCCAGCCTGGAGAAGAGAAGAGTCAGAGGGGACTTGGTGGCAGCCTATAAGAATATCAGGGGAGTACATCAGGGCCTGGGGGAGCATCTATTCAGGAGAGGTCTAGAAATACTAGGCACAAACTGATTTAAGATCGCTTCAGACTAGACATAAGGAAAAACTTCTTCACAAGTTGAGTACCGAGGGTTTGGAACAGGCTCCCCTGAGAGGTGGTACAGTCATCCAACCTGAGGATCTTCAAAAAGCATCTTGATGCCCATCTTGCTGGGGTCATCTGACCCCAGCAGTCTTTCCTGCACAAGTGCAGGGGGTCTGAACCCAATGATCTGTAAGGTCCCCCGATGAATTTGTAGATGGCCACAAGATCACCTCTCAGCCTTCCCTTGTAGAGGCTGAAGAGATCCAGGTCCCTCAATCTCTCCTCATAGGGCCTTACCTGCAGGCCACTAACCATACGAGTGGCCCTCCTCTGGACCCTCTCAAGACTATCCAC
>NW_017729000.1:12855433-12857100 GCF_001723915.1 Gavialis gangeticus | reverse complement strand
CGAGCCTAGTTTAAAGCCCGCCGGAGGAGGTCCGCCAACTCCAGCTGCGGCCTCAGCAGTGCCACAGAGGGGAAGGATCACCTCCCTAGACCTGTTTGTGTTGCACCTGCTAATGCATGTAAAGTGCCGTTAGCTTTACCGATCACTTCATCACATTGACGACTCACGTTCATCTTGAAGCTGACTATGACTCCAAGATCCCTTTCTGCTACAGTGCTGCTGAGATGGTCATTCCCCAGCCTGTAAGTGTGTTGGTGATTCCTTCTCCCTAGGTGCAGCTCTTCACATTTGTCCTTGTTGAACTGCATCCTATTCTGTTCTGCCCACTTTTCCAACCTGTCCAGCTCCATCTGGATTTGTTCCCTACCCACTAGTGTGTTTACTTTACCCCATAATTTGGTGTCATTCATGAATTCGGACAGAGTGCTCTCTACATCCTCATCCAAGTCACTGATGAAGACATTGAACAGCACTGGTCTAAGGACTGAACCTTGGGGAACTCCACTGCCCCCATCTTTCCAGGTCAATGCAGTTCCATCCACCACCACTCTCTGGGTGTGTCCCATTAGCCAATTTGCCACCCACCAGACCGTGTAATCATCTGTGTCACAGCCGCTCAGTTTATTTATGAGAATAGGATGAGATACTGTATCAAAGGCTTTCTTAAAATCCAGGTAGGTGACATCTACCTGGTCCTCTGCATCTAAGCATTTTGTGATCTCGTCATAAAAAGAAACAAGATTTTTCAGGCAGGATCTACCTGTTATGAACCTGTGCTGGTCACTCTTCAGCATTATTTTTCCTGCTAGACTCCCACAAATGTGATCCTTAATAATTTTTTCAAAGGTTTTCCCAAGGATAGAGGTGAGGCTAACTGGCCTATAGTTACTCAGATCCTCCTTCCTCCCCTCCTTGAAAAAAGGGACCATGCTGGCCCTTTTCCGATCCTCTGGAACCTAACCTGGGCACCAGGAAACCTCAAACAATCATGCCAGTGGTTCTCCTATGATACAAGGTGGGCTGGGGGGAAAGGGACTTGGTAGTGGGGCTCTACTACAGACTGCCACACTAGGAGGATCGACAGACTCTATTCAGCTCGAACATGTGTTTTTGTGTGGGGTGGCTGGCACTGGATTCTTGATCTGGTCCATAACATACTGTTTCTGCTGCTTACACTTGTCCATCTCCTGTTGTTGAGAGGTTTCAAAGTACTGAGACCCTGCAGCAGATTCTTCCTCCATTTGCGGCAGCCCTGGGCAATAGTCTCCCATGAGTTTACATCAATGATGCATTTTCTTAAGTTGGCCTTGAGGACATCCCTGAAGTGCTTTCTCTGCCCTCCCCTTGAGTGTATGCTTTGGCTGAGCTGGGAGAATAAAACTTGCTTCAGGAGTCTGGAGTCAGACATCCAGATGACATGGCCAGCTCAGTGAAGTTGATGCCAGATGAGCATCACCTCAATACTCGTGTTTGTTTGCAGGAGGACACTACCATTGATGTGTCTCTCTTCCCACTGGATTTGGAGGATCTTCTGCAGGCAGCATTCATGGCATCTCTCCAACAACTTTAGATGTTTCCTGTACGTTGTCCATTTCTTAGCTCCATACAGCAAGGTGGGGATCACGAATGCTTGATAAACCATGAGCTTGGTTTCAGACCTGACGTCG
>NW_017729000.1:12843763-12850433 GCF_001723915.1 Gavialis gangeticus | reverse complement strand
AGGATCTTCTGCAGGCAGCATTCATGGCATCTCTCCAACAACTTTAGATGTTTCCTGTACGTTGTCCATTTCTTAGCTCCATACAGCAAGGTGGGGATCACGAATGCTTGATAAACCATGAGCTTGGTTTCAGACCTGACGTCGCAATCTTTGAACACCCATTTCTTCAGGCATCCAAAGGCTGCACTTGCACATTTGAGGTGCTGTTGGATTTTTTGGTCGATGTCAGTGTTCTGTGAGCGATGGCTTCCAAGGTATGGGAAATACTTAATGTTCTCCAGAGTTTGAATCCAAACACAGATCCAAGCATTTTTTCATACTATGACCCACTTAAATTAAAGGATTCCCATTCTGTTAACTGCACAGGCGGAGCTTCAGTGGATGCAATTTAAAAACAAACACACAAATACATACAAATTTCACACAATTTTTCCAAGTAAAATACTTATGAATCGTTTCCCCTTCCCCTTAGCCCCAGCCCTAATAACTCCCTACTGAAGTCAGCAATATGTATATACTCCTGTGTAAGAGATGCTAAGAACAGGCCTACAGGATTAGAAACAAGTAAGAATCTGAAAGAGAGTTAAAAAACTCACAGCTTTAGAAGTCGATCAAACTGCATCAGCTGAGGATGCTCTGAGGTTCCGTTCACAGATTTCTACCCATCAAATCTCCAGGAAAAGGAGAAAAGACTATGCAACTCAATGAATATATGAAAAGCTTTATTTCATCAATATAAACTCATATTGGGTTGATTACTTCTTAATGCCCTGGGACCATTTCTCATGATGCAAGATGTCTTTTCTAAGTAAGCCTTTTCTTGGGAACACCTCACACACACAGAGGACATAAGGAAATGCAGAATACAACTTAAGGACTTTCCGTTTCCAATTTTAAAGGAGAGAGGGAAGGAAGATGCACAGAAAGAAACTTTTTTTGACTTTAAGAACTTTATTATACACATATTAATAATAAATGGTGAAAATACAAAGGTGTATGAAACGCTTGTAAGCAACAAACACTAATGTCACCAGAGATTGAAACCCCCTCCCCCAATGCCCCTCACGGGGTTTCACATGTAGGGGCAGCTCTCCATCTTCCATCTTGCAAAGGGCCCCTTTGATGATCCAGTGCAACACAAACTGGTCCACATTTTGTTGCAAGGTGAAGTGTCTTAATCAAATGTGACATATGCCAAGAGCAGAAAGCAGAAAAGTTGGAGGGTGTCATTGGAGCCAGCCTGTGCAAGATGGATTCTATGGCTTTTCAGAGTTGCTGTCTTGGCCTGGCCCAGCAAGAAGTTGGCCAGGCAAATCACACTCCTCTTGGCCATTCGGTAAAGGATAGAGACATACATAATCTCAGAGAAGTCCAAGTCCAGCATGCCAAAGAGGGTGCCAAGGGCAGCAAAGAGTGGCTGCAGGTGGGAGGCAGTCCAGGAAGGCATGGAAGAGTCTCCTTCACATCTTCCTTGTAGAAAAAGCAGGCTGCCAATGCTGCCAGGTCTAAGCGAGGGATAAAAGGGCCCCATGCAGCAGTTGCCACTGGAGGTTGCTGTTCTCTTGGGTAAGGGTAGCTTGCACAGGGTGCAGCAGGCCAGGCAGGCTTCCTCTAGTGTTGCTGCCACTAGGTGCCACTGCCTCCAAATCACGTCAGAGTGAGCAGTGAGATCCCAGGCATGGCACACGTTGACTTAAAGCAAGAAAAAGTGAGAGACAGAGAGACAGAGGTAAAAATAATCCACAAACATCTGACACCAGAACTTTCCATCTGACTCAGTTTATGAAAGCTTTAAAAAAAAATCCTTTCAGTACAGAATCTACTTCGGTCATGTTGCCAAAAATTAATGGGAAAAAAGGCTGGTCCCTTATTGTAGATGAGAGATTAATGTTTCAGTTTTGATAAATATGCGAGTTTCTGCTGTTGTGCTTCTACATCCAGATTTGTTAAAGAGCTGCTCACCTACTCTCCGCTTATGATTTTGAGACATCAACATTTTGGGTAAAAATCTTCTTAGTCTAAAATTAGATCCTCTGCTTTTATATACTACTTATATAAAGCATGAAAGCTTATACCTGGGCACTGCCATGAAGCATGTGATTATAGAAGCATAATTCTCTGAGAAAGAAGATATTCAGGTGTTTCTGAACAACAGTGATGAGAGAGGTTTCTGTCAGATTAGAAAGTTCAGTCCTGTTCAGAACATTATAAGGAGATTTGTGAGAGTAACTGTAAGGCACAAATTATCTTTTTATTTTATTTCCGTGCTCTGAATAAAGGGAAATGTAGCAAAACATGGCTGTGCTTGTCAGTGCACCTATTAGGGAGCTGTTATCAGGAAATGCCTACTCTCTATATTTAAAAGAGACGAAGTACAGGTTTTACTAAATTAATTAAAAGCTATACTGGTTTAATTCGGTGGGCCTTAAAGAACACTTACCTTCTAAACACCTACACATTCTGTATGCAGGAGTGGACATTTGAATAGGTCACAAAATCTCTGAGGGATTGAGTTTAGATCCTCACTGGGCACGTCTACACAAGACACTACTGCACAGTCATTACTGTGCATTTATTTAGTACTTGTATTAGCAAGTACTAAATAAATGTGCAGTAAGTGGAGTTACTGCACAGTAGCCCCAACAAACATCTTTTAGGAGAAGCTACTGCACAGTAGCCTAAATAATACTGCACAGTAGCGTATTAGCACTGTCCGTGCTGTGACTCTACTGCACAGTAGTTTTCAGCTGCTGCACAGTCAGCGTCTCATGTAGACGTGCCCACTGGTTCTAAACTATTTTAAATCCACTAATTGGCATGTAAAGCAGAATGGGGCCCTTTACCTCTGTTTCCTCACCTTTGAAAAGATTATAGCACCAGTGATATTCCTGGGAAGTATTAGTGTGCATACGTGCTGACTTTTACTTTTGCCGGGGGGGGAGAAGGGGAGGCCTACGATGATGGACTTGTGGGAAGTTTTATGCATTTCAGGTGACAGCCCTCTTCCCGAGGGGGGCCAGGACCATTTGGCACCTCTGGTGTCCTGTACAACATTCTTAAGACTAGGAACACAATTTGATTTACTAATGAATTATGGTACATAAGTCTTATCAACCCTATACAGGCAGAAATCTTCCATTGCACTGTTCTTCCTTTGCCAGGTTGGCCAGTCCGTGACCATCACCAGCTCCTGCTACTCAGAAGAAGCTGGCCTGAAAAGTTGAGAAGACAAATGAAACAGCCAGATGAATTCATAAAAGCTTCAAAGAGCTGCACCAGCACTTCTGCGTTCAGCAGGAAAAGAAGCAAGGAGATGCAGCCAAGCCTCTGAACATGCTTTTTTTCATTTACCTTATGTCATCTGTAGCAATAGTCTGAATTCAGGAGAGTTTATCTGAAGCCAACATTTACTGATTTGTTTTTGCACAGAAACAAACACGGATCACTCCAGAACTGCTTGGACGGCAGATCTATCAGACCAGCTGCTGTTTTAGTAGCACAGTCAGTAATGGATTCCAAGATCCCCTTTAGCATAAGAGAACAGTCTGAAGTCAAACTCCGTATCCAAACACCCTCAAAAGGCACAAACGTTCAAAATCTAGGCAGAAACCTAGATCCAAATTGTGTAGCTGTGCTGCTTCTCTCCTTACTGGTAGCATTAGCCATACAACTGGCAATTACAGCCATTAGCGTGGCCAAAACCAGGTTAGCAGGTCTCATTCTGCATGCCCTTCCCCCTTGTGATGTAACATAATGCTACTGTTCAGATTAGTGAGCTGTTTTGCACAAATATAAGTGTGCGTGCAAGGAAATCAAGAATCTGGCCCAAAAATTCTGTCTTGAATGAACAATCAAGTCCAGTGACTGACAGATGTACAGCATCTGACTGAACAGATCTCACACCTGCCGACCTGAGATCCACGCTGGTCTTTCTTAGTAGTATGTCATTATGCCACCCCCGCTCCCCAGTACGAAAGGAACACAAGTGCATTTCTGAGATACTTCATGGCATATAGCAAAAGAGGGTGGCCTGTCATGTTCTAATCACAGGCTTTTTTAGATAAGTGGACTCTCGAGAGTGTGAAGGGCCACTTGTCTTCAGTGCAAACCCTCCAGTCTCAGGGTCACAGCACAGCATCAGCTTTATGAAAGCACTCCAGTGATGAGAGTCCGATGAAACTAAATACCAGGCTGCCAGTTCATTCAGACATAGAAGCGCTGTCATTTTGTAGAAGGCTAAAAGGTTATCCTTGTTAAGTTTGTTGCTCTCTGGAGCCAATGGCATTAGCAGCACTGGAAAACAAGACTTGATCTACTATCAGCCTTTATAACAGCAGATCACATCATCCTGCTCAAAGACCGTCTAAGCGATATGTTTGTAAAAGAGCCAGTAGTGGCCTGTCTACACTAGGGCTCTCAACAATCCTACTTCCAGGAAACTAGTGGGTGTAGCAAGCATGTAACTTATGGAGAAGTTCTCATGTATGGGCAGGACCTATATTTCCAGGCAGGTGCAGCAGAATTTGCTTCTGTACCAAATATATGATTCTACCTGCATAGAAATACTAGGGAAATTAAAATGAGCAACTTCTCAAAATAGACATATTTTGGTTTTAATTCAAAGAGCCCTTGAGCCATAAAATGACTGGTGAGAGTATAGCAAACTCTGCCAGTGGGGGCGGGGGGGAAACCTTTGTGATGATTATGTTTAGGACCAATTATGAATTTCTCTTTTTGGCCCTAGCTGGTATGAGAACAGCATGACTCTAAAAGAACTTCCATCCCAAGATCCTCTTCAGTTAAAACTTGGAATCATAACTCAAGTTAATTTTGCAGTGAAGACAAGGATGAAGATGCAAGATATAAGAACGATGTTATCACAGGATATTTACTTTTCAATGGTTGTTGGCCACCCAAGTCCCCTTTTTGCTTTTGAAAGTTTTCCCTGGTATTTAAAGACAACAGGAGACTTGCAAAAAAGATGTAGATCTTCATTCTTTTGTGCAAAACCTGTTTCTTAGGAGGGCTGCTAGACACCAAAGCAGACTGGCTTATCCTCATTTTTATGCTTCTCCAAGACTCCTTATTGTCTGTACAAATGGATCACCACACATTTCTAAATGGCATACTTCCCATTTACTACATGCTACCTAAGATAAGCAGGCAGACCCCAAATGTAAAGCATGAGCTTATTCTGAATTTAGATCTCCCAAGATTGGATTAAAACAGATTGCGAGTAATCCCCATAATTAAAGATGAGCATGCTTACTGCCTACAGTAGATTTGCATTTTTCAATTAAACAAACTGACATTAGGGAAAGTCTTTGTAATGTACTGAGACCTCTCTCCGGTCTTTTATTTTCTAAAAGGAGTTCAGACTCTATCTTTGACTACCATGAATGTCTGCCATGAATATAACAATGTTGCAGGAGGTGCAGGAGGGGAACTACATTCATGTCAAGTCCTTGTTTTCTGGGAACAACCAAGAGTTACTAATAACTGACCAGGGTTGAGAAGCAGCTTCCTCTGTAGGCAGTCATTTCATAATTGTCCATTGCAGAGATTTTTTAAAACCATAACATGCTGCTTTCAGAGACACTAGCGGTAACAATGGTTTGATGCAGTACAGCTCCTCCCATGTGGGTTGGAGTTTGATGAAAGCCCACCCAGAGACATGTTTTCCCTGGGCTACGCAGTTCGGTAACTCTCTCCTCCACATGACGTCTAATTGGGTTACTTTTGTCTCTGGATTATGCAGGAAAGCTCACCTTATATGGGTTTCGCCATTCCCAGCATTCCTTGCTCTGCCAACCCCGGTTCTGAGCCAAAATCAAGAACAGGCTTTACTGGGCTTGTTTCCTCCCTTAATGAGCCAGCTATTGTCACACGCAACAATGTGCATGTAACAATGCGTTGGGGTACAGAGTTCCTCATGCACCTGCACACACACGTACACATGGAGGTGGTCACTGACACATGAGAGTGCTGGACATAATTCATTCCAGTGATTAAGTATACAAAAAAAAGGCACTGTGGTGCACTCATATTCATCTGATACTGTGCACTGAGGTCCATGCCCACACCACACTGTGGTGCTCTGCTCTGGATGGCAGTTCTCTTTTGATAGCATGAAGAGCCCAGACATGGCCCTAGTAAAGTCATTATGTAGAGGTGGATACTTGCATCTCAGGGAGTCTTAATACCAGAAGGCACCATAAGACCACATCTGCAGAAGAGCTGAGCTCCCTTTTAGGTGCCTAAATCCAATGGCTGGACTTCTTAGAGTTCACCAGTTGGCAACTGCTACTAAGGGAAACAGGAGCTGTGGGCTGCTGGAAAATATGGCCCTTTAATGAGAACTTGACAATATACAAAACTACCAGCATGGATGCCCTACAAAATGGCATCATCTTTTAGGAGTGTGCAAAATGGGCCCTATTTGATTCAGATTTGGCCCAAATCAGGGACAGTGATTCAATTTGTTGGTTCGGATCATTTTCCCCGACTCCATTCGGCCAAATCTAAATCTGAAGTTTCGATGCTGATTCAGAGAATTGTAGACACAGTTTTAAATGATTGTTCTACATACCTCGAGGTACCAGGCACGGCTCATGAACGCTGCAATGGTGGGGCAGTTGGAGCGTCCCACAGGAGCGTTTTGGGGGGGGGG
>NW_017729000.1:12834342-12843411 GCF_001723915.1 Gavialis gangeticus | reverse complement strand
CGTTTTGGGGGGGGGGGGGCTGCATGATCAGCGGTGAACCTGGAAGCCCAGGTCCACCAGGGAGCATGCAGGAGGCCCCCCACAGCTCAGCAATTGGCCGTGGGGGGACCCCAGATGACTCTCCAGACCCAGGAGGCATCAGTTGCCAATTTGGGAGGTGGAGAGGGGCCCCACAGAAGTGGACCAGAAGTGCTTCTGGTCCACTTCTGGGTCTGCTGCCAAGTGCACTGGGGGCCTCGCCATGCTCCTGTGGGACACTCCATCTGCCCCAGGATCTCAGCATTCAAAAGCCGCCTGGTACCTTGAGGTATGTAGAAAAAACATTTAAAGCCGTGTCTATGTCCGAATCACCAAATCTTTCTGACTCCCTCTGAATCAATTTGGAGGGTTCCAATTTGATTCAGAGAGATTAAAGGGTGTCCCGATTCAATTTGGATTTGGATATTCAGCCACTGAACTGGGCCGAATCTCCGCTGAATTGAATCAGTGACCAAAGCTTCGCACAGCCCTACTATCTTCATCTCTGAGGGCAGTTTATACCTCCCCCTCCAGGCAAAATGGTTTGGAAAACATTCAGCTATCATACTCTTTGCAGTAACTGAGAGGTTTCAGAAGTTTTCATACCTAGGACTGATACTTCTCCATGTGGCATCACGTCAAAAGGTAGGGCTTTGTGAAAGCTTTGGGTGTAAATGTTATGAGGCATAAAGATACCAAATACTACCTGAACCTTAGCAACAGGCTGATGTTTTCACCCTACATGATCTCTGGATGGAAAAACCTCTACTTTCGTAATTGGGTTGGGGGTTTTTTTGGTTGTATGGCATTGATTCCCTAAATATATCCCTAACTATTAAACTTCATCTTACACACTCCCCTTGTTCACTGAAGTCTACCTTAACCTTTGCCAGTTCCCGAGAGAGAATTACTTACATTTGCCAAAGTTTGATGCCACCATGAAAGCAAAAGACAGACGTTTATGATGTGTTTGAAGTGAGAAAACAGATTACAGAGAATCAGACCTCATTTCAGTGAGTAGCTCTTCTCACATATGGTTAGCTGAAGGCGGCTTCCTATTAAATGAAGGTCTCTCTCAAAATTAAGATTAAGTCAGTTTTCCCCTATCTATGCCCAGAAGAGACCAATTAAAATAAAAAAACCCTCCACCAGTAAAATACAGAGATTTCAACAAATTCATATTTGCATAAACCTGTAGCTCTTATTAGCGATCACCATTTAAAGTAATATAAATTACTTGGAGGTGCCTTTTCTTTCCCTTTTCTTTCTGTGGAAGTATAAAAATCACACGTGCTTTGCAGGTGATGTAAGTGCAATCTTTAATTACAAACAGTATTTGCACACAGAATCCTTTCAACTTGAGTACTGGGGGAAGAGGGGAAAGGATACAAGAGAAACCTTAGCAAAAATTTCAGGTACCAGATATGCATTCAGTGTAATTAGGCTGGGTTCTCATTCCTACTAAAGCCATTTACAATGCCCTGGTAGTGTCTATTGACCATAAATTTATGCACAGCTGTCAGGTCAATAGGTGCAAATTGTCATAGCCCCACTGAGTTGAATGAATGGGCATTAACATAAATGAAAATCAGGCCTGTTATTTTTAACTGACAGAGTAGCATAAATACACTTTTCCCAAATCATGATTCCTTGTGAAGTATTTGTACAAATTGAGCCATAAAGATAAAGCAAAAGCTGGGAAGTTGTAGAAGATGACATAAAGCTGCGATGAAGGTTTTTTCAGTTAAATCTGTCACATCACTTTGGTCTCTCCTGTGTAGCATGCTATAGGATATTATCCATATGTGTCTCAGCCTAACTGATCAAATGCTTTTGGGTGCCTCCTACAGCCACAATCCTGCGGTGAAAAGTGCTCGCATTAGGCAATCCTGGTGCAGGCTTGAGGCCACAGAGAGCTATAATACATAATCGTAAGTGATTTTTTTAAAGAATTTATGACACTGAGGTAGATAGCTGGAATCACTCTATAGAACATATGAACTGCCCTATCTTGAGTCAAACCATAAGTCCATCTAGGCCAGTATTCTATGGGCACATCTTCATGAGATGCATTAATGGGCATTAGCCTAAGTTAATGCACATTCTGGTCATGTGTCTACATATGCGCACCCGTAAAGCACATTAACTTAAGCTAATTGCACCTAAATTTGATGCCTGCAAATGCAGGCATCAAATTTAGGCGTGATTAGTTAATACACATTAACACATGTGTAGACACAACCCAGCACTAACTTTAATGCTGGGTCTGCCCTGCCTCTAGGGGGCCAGCCTGATCTCAGGCCCAGGAAGCATTCAGAGGGTACAGTTCTGGGCACCTGCCCCAGGGCCCTGACCCCTAGCTCCCTCCCCCTCCACAGCCTCCTACTCTGGGCTTGAGGACTCAAAATATTGTAAATAGTTTTTCCATTGTATATAGTTTCCTACTTGTAAGCAGGTTTTTTATTGGTGGTGGTGGGGAGGGTGCTAAGGGGGCTCTGCTGATGGAGGGGGAAGTGGTCCTGGTTGTTGAGAGGGGAAGGGGGAGGGATGGTGGTGGGGGTTGTGAGGTTAATACAGTTTTTTTCTGTTTCATCCATGTGCATGGCATGAGAGTGTTAGTGGGGATGGCGTGTGGGCTGTGGAGCAGCCAGGCTGAATTGAGGAGAGCAGATGGTGGCGGTCAGGTAGGGTCTCCCACAGCCAGTGTCCTGCCCCCTGCTGGTGGGTGTGCAGCCATCCTGGGTCTTGGGGGGGTGCAGGGGGGTTTCCTGGGGTCAGCAAGGCCAGCACAGTGGCCAACGGCAGCATGAGACACTGGTTGTCACTAGCAGGGCCCGGGCTGGAGCAGCAGGGCACTGGGCATCACTGGCAGGGGCAGCCCTGGCACAGGGAAGCAGGGTGGGCAAGGAGGGAACTGGTGTGTGCTGCCCCTGCACTGGGATGGGCAAAATCCAGCCTGAGGGCTGGATGCGGCCCACCAGGCCATTCTATCCAGCCCACGGGGCCCCTAAAAATTTTAGAAAACTAATATTTATCTGCCCTGGGCTGCCTGTCATGTGGCCCTTGATGGCTTGCCAAAACTCAGTAAGTGGCCCTCTGCCCAAAATAATTGCCTGCCCCTGCTCTAGCCCAATATGGCTACAACCTGGATATCAGGTTCTTTGATGCATTAGGTACTCTCAAGTTTCATGTCTTCAGTGTTACCACTACACCATCTTCTGTGTAAGATGCTCTGCACACTTGTGCAACGAAGTATCCCACATCAACATGTCTGAAACTAATTTTTCAGTTGATATGGTTGTGCATAGGCAAATGAGAAAGCACAGCCCCCACAAGGTACAAAGGGCTTGATTCCACTACTAAAGAAGTCAACAGGAAACTTTCTAATAACCTTAGTGGGAGCTATAGCAGGTCCCATGTGGGTCTGAATATGAACTACCCATTAAAGGATTTTCATGCCGCTAGAGTTTTTACTATGCAGGCGAGAGTGGACTTCGGGAAGTCCCAACATCTGCTTTGCTAAGAAATGTACAATGATTTTCCAAATTCTAAGGCCAGAAGGGACCACAGGGATGTAAACACACCCCAGCGATTAGCACACATTTGCTGCACATGCAAGTGAACAGTTAACTTTGGCACATCACTGAAGTGGCATTTGTTACCTATTTAGCTGCCATGAAGCACAATGCAACACACAATACGGGAGTGCATTACAAAGTTCATCTTTAAAATACACAACAACACAGGACCCTGGCAAAACAATGAAGCACGTTCTTAACATCAGGCAAGGCACCTGATTAAGCCTCCGGGAGGTCAGTGGGACTTAAGAAAATACTTAAGTACTTCGCTGAGTCAGGATCTAATAGCTGTTGGCTTGGTCAGACATTAATTACCAGGCAAAGCATCTATTAGCTTCAGATGCACCTCTGCTTCAGAAAACAGACAGGAGATAAATACTGTACAACATGAGCTGAATACATTTGCTAAACAACCTGATGAGGATAGTAAAATTAAAAAAATGATGCACTGATTTGTAAGTTTGGGGGAAATTTACCATGCAGTAATTACACACTTGGTTAAGTTTTGGGGAGAAACTTTATTTTTTGTAATAAGAAGAAAGAATGCAATTATGACTTTGGCACTAAACAATTTATCCTGGCCATGGTATTTCTTTCTTTTTGTCAGTTTAATGCCTCCAAATTATTTATCTCGCTATTTATCTGCATGTTTGTTTTTGAAGGACATCTTTTTGTGCCTTGAAGCCACTTTATTCATTAGTTCTTTAGAGCTTGGGTCCTATTTCATTGTTTTAATCTTTACAGTTGTTAATTTGCATTTCATTTCCTGTAGTGGCAAAAAAAATTAAACTGCACAAAAATGTTATTGTAAATATTAATACAAGTCAAATGATAATCACCCAAAGGATTTTATAGCCCTTATTACCTGGATCCGGGAAGGTACTAAAAAAAAAAAAAGTGTCCAAGATGTTTACAAAGAAGAAACACTTTAAAAAGAGGGTACTATTCTGTCTTGGAAGTTTAAATCAGGCAGTCGCAACATGGCAGTTCTAGAGAACATTGTGTTATTTAAAAAAGGAAGCATGTAAGGAAAGATTAAGACCTGTTCAGTCCCCATTCATCTAATATCTGTCAAAAATCAAACTGACTTCATCAGCTCCTCAGCATCTATTAAACAGAAGAAACTGTTTAACGTACATTGAGGGTGTGACACTCGCCATCCAAAGCCAAAGAGAGCGACATGAGGGCTGATGCTGTCCTTCATGGTCCGCACGAGGAAGAAAACAAAGTGGACGTGGGAGCCTGAGGAGGAGCATGAAGGACAGGGCATCAGGCTTCACTTTTCACGTCCTGCCTCCTGTCACTGCATCGTGACCTCGGCATTGTTTTACTAGGACAGCTTTAGTTAAAAGATACGGTAGAGACTTTCATGCCTACTTAGCAATGGATCTCATGGAAATCAAGGTAGGGCTTGCATCGTCAATCTGTTGCCTAAATAATACTTGCAAGGCTCTGGAACGTGCATTACTTGTGTTTTTTTAAGGCCCAGCTCGACAGAGCCCTGGCTGGGATGATCTAGTTGGGGCTGGTCCTGCTCTGAGCAGGGAGTTGGACTAGATGTGACCTCCTGAGGTCCCTTCCCACCCTCATTTCTATGATTCTTCAGTACCCCCTCTACCTGGATGTACTAGATTTTAAAATGTTAGGACAGGAATGTGTAATACTATACCAGATAATGTGTTTTCCATTCTGCCTTAACAGTTTTATATGATTACACTGCATCCCCCACAGGTTTCCTCTACAGAAGGAAATGTCTTGCTCATTTGAGAATGCACTTACTGTTATTAGCTGCACTTTAGTTTCTTGTTTCTTTTGAGTGGTTGCTCTGGTTATTCTTCCTTTTCAGTAAACCATAAGCCCTACTGTTGTCATGTAGTGAAAGCTGCTCTGAGCCTTTCTGGATAGAGCCAGGTATAAGTAGTAATAATTATCATCATCATCACCACCATCGAGGCAGTGTTCGATTCCATAAATCACACCGACTTAATACCATGGGCCAGGTCCTCAGGTCTCCCCAAGCTACATTCAGTGTAGGACTGTGCTATGGGAGGCAACAATAGCACGGTCCGACATTAAACCGTTGTTCCCTCAATATTAAAGCTGATTGAGCCGAACATAAACCTTTGAGCAGCCCATGGATCGTTTAAAGGTACATCAGCAAAAACTGTTCTCTAGGCACCATTTTTCTGGATTACAGAGGATAGTCTGCTCTACCTGCACACTCTCCCAGCAAGCCTGGGAACCTCCATGCTGAGGAAGCAAAAAGAGGCACAGATACTGCGATGTCAGCTTCCCCACCACCCACGCGCTCTCCAATGTGTGGAGAAATCTCCAACTGACCTGCAAGGGCAGCTTTCCAGCTGCTTTGTGCCACCTGAACAGCGCTCAGCACCTGAGCTAAGCACAAAGTATGTGGCCCTCTACACATCCAGGCCGATTCTAACTGAGCAGTCTATTCTCCCAGCTAAATTGATACTAAAAACCAAGTTGGAAAGTCTTTTTTTTAGGTTTAGAGGACAAAAAGCTTCTTCAAATTAAAGGGAAGGGGGAGAATGGAAAAAATCACTGGATTCCCTGCATCTCCTCCCATACACGTGGTGGCAGCTGGGGGCTTTTCGAGGCAGGAATTTTGGGATCCCCTTGTTAAAACAGAAATAAAGTGAAGCAGAAAGGAAAAATCAGGGCTGTCCCCCGGCCCAACTCTCCTTTTCTGGCTGCTGCTCTGTGCTAGAAGTGATATTTCATCACAACACGTGGACCAAGCTTTCGTGCCACAGGATTTCAGCCCAGCTTGTCACCTACAGGGTGGACACCGGCAGGTGTGTTCAGCCTCATTAGCCTACCAGGGTCCAATCAAGCCTCACAGTTCCCAGGTGTATACTGACAAACTGGCTCTGAATGCCTCACAGCTGCTGCACACTCCCCGTCTCCCACACTCGCACACAACTGCCGGGGGCTGGACTCGATGATCTTCGGAGGTCCCTTCCAGCCCTAATGTCTATGAATCTATGAAACTAAAATGGCCATTTTGGACATACTTCACAGAGGGCGCCACATGTACCAAGCACTTAAACAGGCTTAGCCTAGCTACTTTTGAGCAGCGCTGGGCACATACCAACAAACCTGTCTTAGACATGCCTCGAGGGGCATTTTTACATGTGCTGGGAGGGGGGGGGAGGCACTTTAATTTGAGCAGCTCCAAGACCCACTCTAATTAAAGTGCCCACAGCATCTCATGCATCAGCATCCCCATTCTTCAAAATGGCAGTGGGGGTGCTTTAACTAAAACTCGTTTGACAAGCTCTAGTTAAAGTGCCTCCGTTGCCATTGTGAAGTGCAAGGATGCTGATACATGAGACGCAGAGGCTGGCTGGAGCCCGCTAAGTAGCACGCGCCAGCAGACTGAATGAATTGAGTCTGCTCCAATATGCTGTAATTACAGCATGTCGGAGCTGCCTCCCAGCATGTCTACAGGCCCCCTGAGCTTCCCACGCGTTACATCATTAGCCCATGCAGAACTGGCATGCCGTGCTTGACTGTGGGGTTCCCCGGCATGGTCCTCAGGGAGCGCAGGCACTCCCTAAGGCTAGGTGCAGGCATTCAAAAAGCCCAACGTGGACTCGATCTACGTTACATGGTGACATAGTTTAGATCGGTAGTGAACAGAACACACATTTGCCTTTAGACTGGGTTCCACCATTTTTAAACCAATCTATGTGTGCTGAACTTCTGTTATGTTACGAGCACAGACTAGTTTCCAGTCACTTATAGCTATAAAAGTGCAATGTCTGCACCTGGCCTAAGTTTCACTGAGCCTGTAGGATTGGAACAACGGTACTGTACTTCCCTCCCTCACACAAGGAGTGCGTGCACAAATACACATGAGACTGGAAGGCCCTCAAGGACTATGGCTGAGAGCTAGGCTTAGTAGGCTCACCAGTACAGCAGGAAAGTCAGATTCTAGCTTCTCTTTTCTGCCCTTCCGTCCTGGCAACAATCAGCTGGCATGGACCGCAGCAGGACTGCTCACATGTGAGCATGCTCAGGCCTATTTTCCTGTGATCATATGTGTTTTTCTCTATCAAGACCAAAATGCTTATGATCTTACAGGAATGAAAGAACAGGAAATAAAGAGGTTTGGCACACTGCAGGAAGGGGCCCTCGCTGCTGAGAGGACAGAGATAATTAACTTTAATCATTTACTTAGAAAAGCTTTCCAGCTGACCTTTTAAAGCATGCAGCGTCCTTTTCAAGTACCCTCTGCACTAGCAGGCATCTGCTATGCGCAGGTCTAATGCTCACGGGTTTTTATACATTTCATCCTCTCGGCCACGCTTCCTCATGCTGCTTCATTCAACCACCTATGAGGTTAGAGAGAAGTGGTGCTGATCTACCAAACTGGCAGAAAATAACAGGCCTGCTGTTCTTTGCTGACCGTAGGTTTTTAAAAAGTGTGAAAACACGGCTGTGCCATGCTGGACAAATTGGTGAAGATAGGAATCTCCCATTAAGCCGATACTTGTAAGTTGAAAGGGGCAGACAGTCTGGGTGGGAAAAGTCAGTATGAGGAAATTAGAATAAGGAAGTACTAAGTAATGAACTAGCAGTTTGCAGCTGCAGACTTCACACCACCCAAGGGCAAGGTAATTTTCATATTTTCACCTACTTGAGGAAGGGGCACCGACAAAGGGAACATTTAAAGCTGAATGAAAACAAGGCATGCACACTGCACGCATTGTGTTTCAGTGACAATTACTGTCTGGCACTCACCCTGCACAAGGGGCCATTAGCTAACTCTGCTTTTGCTTGCTTGTGGCAGCTTTTCTGAACAGAGGCCAGCTGCTTGGTAGGGCAGTAGTAACTTTACTGAACTGCCCTGAGTCCATAAACTGATCTGGAAATAAAAATGAAGAGCCCTGCCTAAAATCTCCAAGCACGAAGCCTACATCTCTCCTTACCAGAATTAATGAGCCAAATTCTGTTCTCAGTGTAAATCCAGAGGAATTTCTTCACCCTCACTTGGGCATTGCCAGCTTTTACAGAAATCCAACTGAAAACAAAAAGAAAAATGAATTAAAAGCAAGCAGGCTTTGGCCCAATATTTCCAGACTATCTATTGATTACTCCCATTTTAAAGTGGGGGAAAGTGAGGCAAAGAGGTCCTGTGATTTACTCACAGACTCAAGGCACAGACAAAAGTGCAGTGCCACAGTCTAACTCATGGCACTTCATAGTTTCATAGTTAATCGGGTCGGAAGGGACCTGAGCAGATCATCGAGTCCGACCCCCTGCCATGGCAGGAAAGAGTACTGGGTCAAACGACCCCAGCAAGGTGATTGTCCAGCCTAGTCTTAAAGACCCCCAGGGTAGGAGCCAGCACCACTTCTCTTGGAAGTTGGTTCCAGATCCTAGCCGCCCTGACCGAGAAGTCGCGCCTCCTGATGTCTAGTCCGAATCTACTCTCAGTCAACTT
>NW_017729000.1:12827460-12829342 GCF_001723915.1 Gavialis gangeticus | reverse complement strand
ATGACTCCAAGATCCTTTTCTTCCTCTGCACTGATGAGAAGGGAGTTCCCCAGCCTGTAGGTGTGCTGCTGGTTCTTCCTCCACAGGTGCAGCACCTTGCACTTGTCAGTATTGAATCCCATCCTGTTCTTGTCCGCCCACCCCTGTAACCTGTCTAGATATAGTTGTAGTCTGTCCCTCTCCTCCAGTGTGCCCCCTTCTCCCCACATCTTAGTGTCATCTGCAAATTTTAACAAGGTGCTTTTCACCCCCTTGTCCAAGTCGCTGATGAAGATGATGAACAGTGCGGACCCGAGGACCAAGCCCTGCGGACCCCCCTGCCCACATCCCTCCAGGTCAAAAATGACCCATCCACCACCACTCTCTGGGTGTGGCCCTCCAGCCAATTTGCAACCCATCTGACTGTGTAGGCATCAACGCCAAAGTCACCTAATGTCTTAATGAGAATGGGGTGAGAGACAGTGTTGAAGGCCTTCCTAAAGTCCAGAAAGACTATGTCCACCACGACACCTGCGTCTAAAGATTTTGTGACCTGGTCGTAAAAGGTCACCAAGTTGGTCTGACAGGACCTGCCTTGAATGAGCCCATGTTGGTTGCCCCTAAGCATGATCTCCCCCCTGCTGGTCCCTTGCAGATGTGCTCCTGGATAATTTTCTCAAAGAGCTTCCCCAGGACCGAGGTAAGACTAATGGGCTTGTAGTTTCCTGGGTCCTCTTTCCTCCCTTTTTTTGAAAACGGGGACCACATTGGCCCTTTTCTAGTCCTCTGGCACCTCACCAGAGCACCATGAGTCCTTGTTAAGCTGTGCCAGGGGTCCCACAATGACCTCTGTCAATTCCCTCAGTACTCAGGTGGAGGTTGTCAGGACCTGCTGACTTGAACATGTCTAGACCCACCAGAAGTTCCCTGACTAGGTCCTCACTGACCCTGGGCCTGTCAGGGATCCCAGTGTGGGGGATGCCTCAGTCCCTGCTCACAAAGATGGAAGAAAAGAAATTGTTAAAGAGATTAGCTTTGTCATCTGGTGTGACCAGATTCCCTAACATATCCTGCAGATACCAGGTACCTTCTTTTTACCCCCGGTACCTTCTTTTTACCCTCTATGTATTTAAAAAAAGACTTCTTGTTACCCGGGTTGCTAGTCCCAGTTCCATCTCTGCCTTAGCCTTCCTAACAGCCCCCTACAGTCTTGAGCAATGGAGGTATAATCCTCCTCGGTGATGGTCCCTCCCTTCCATTGGGTGTACACCTCCTTTTTAGTTTTGAGACATTCCTGGATGCTTTTGGTGAGCCATGGGGGCTTTTGAGCACTCTTCCCCCTTCAATCCGCATTGGGATTGTCACCCTTTGGGCTTGGAGGATCGTGTCCTTAAGGAACGACCACTCTTCTTGGACTCCCAAATCCCCTCCGCCTTGGGACCTCAGTGCCTCCCCAACTAGTCTCCTTACCTCATTGAAATCCACCCTCCTGAAGTCTAGGGCTGCTGCCTTGCTGCAGGCCTTTGACACCCTGCGCTGCATGGTGAATTCCAGTGGGCAATGACCGCTGTCACCCAGGTGGTCGAGAACCCACAGTCCATTCACCAGGTCATCCCCCATGGCCAGGACCAGGTCCAACAAGGCATTTCCCCTGTTGGGACTGTGCACCTCCTGGGTTAGGTGGAGGTCCTGTAACTCAGCTAGGAACCTATGTGAGCAGTCAGACCTGGCTGACTGCTCTTCCCAGCAGATATCCAGGTAGTTTAGGTCACCCATGATGACCACGTCCCTTGACTTTACTGCCTCCACGAGCCAACCTGAGAATTCCCGGTCCAGCTCTTCCCCCTGGTCGGGTGGCCTATAGTAAACCCCTACCGTTAAGTCCCTTTCCCCCCCGACCCCT
>NW_017729000.1:12820532-12822460 GCF_001723915.1 Gavialis gangeticus | reverse complement strand
CAGAAGTTCCCTGACTAGGTCCTCACTGACCCTGGGCCTGTCAGGGATCCCAGTGTGGGGGATGCCTCAGTCCCTGCTCACAAAGATGGAAGAAAAGAAATTGTTAAAGAGATTAGCTTTGTCATCTGGTGTGACCAGATTCCCTAACATATCCTGCAGATACCAGGTACCTTCTTTTTACCCCCGGTACCTTCTTTTTACCCTCTATGTATTTAAAAAAAGACTTCTTGTTACCCGGGTTGCTAGTCCCAGTTCCATCTCTGCCTTAGCCTTCCTAACAGCCCCCTACAGTCTTGAGCAATGGAGGTATAATCCTCCTCGGTGATGGTCCCTCCCTTCCATTGGGTGTACACCTCCTTTTTAGTTTTGAGACATTCCTGGATGCTTTTGGTGAGCCATGGGGGCTTTTGAGCACTCTTCCCCCTTCAATCCGCATTGGGATTGTCACCCTTTGGGCTTGGAGGATCGTGTCCTTAAGGAACGACCACTCTTCTTGGACTCCCAAATCCCCTCCGCCTTGGGACCTCAGTGCCTCCCCAACTAGTCTCCTTACCTCATTGAAATCCACCCTCCTGAAGTCTAGGGCTGCTGCCTTGCTGCAGGCCTTTGACACCCTGCGCTGCATGGTGAATTCCAGTGGGCAATGACCGCTGTCACCCAGGTGGTCGAGAACCCACAGTCCATTCACCAGGTCATCCCCCATGGCCAGGACCAGGTCCAACAAGGCATTTCCCCTGTTGGGACTGTGCACCTCCTGGGTTAGGTGGAGGTCCTGTAACTCAGCTAGGAACCTATGTGAGCAGTCAGACCTGGCTGACTGCTCTTCCCAGCAGATATCCAGGTAGTTTAGGTCACCCATGATGACCACGTCCCTTGACTTTACTGCCTCCACGAGCCAACCTGAGAATTCCCGGTCCAGCTCTTCCCCCTGGTCGGGTGGCCTATAGTAAACCCCTACCGTTAAGTCCCTTTCCCCCCCGACCCCTTTGTATACAGACCCAGAGCACTTCAGTCTGCCCCTCCTCTGACCCAGTGCTGTTTGTTGAGGGTGTGTATTGCTCTTTGACGTAGAGCGCTGCACCCCCACCTTTCCTTCCTGTCCTGTCCCTCCTGTACAGCCTATAGCCCTTGATATTCACTGCCCAGTCATGTGTTGGGTCCCACCACATTTCAGTGATCCCCACTTTGTCCAGGTTAGTGTTAGCTAGCAGGAGGGCAAGTTCATCCTGCTTGTTCCCCATACTACGAGCATTAGTATAGAGGCATTTGAGGCTTCCTGGAGGTATAAGCACCGCCCCCCTAATCCCAGGACTATCTGGGCCCCTGCCTCTTACCTGGGTATTTCTTGTGCTCGTTGCCCATCTTGGCTGGGCTGTTCTTGTGCGTGGCTCTTGATTCGGTGCTCCGAGGCTCCCTCTCTCCTCATCTTCCCCTTCCCCCGACAAGCCTAATTTAAAGCCCACCGGACAAGATCATCCATCAGAATAAAACTTCACAGGAAGTGCCATGAGTTAAACCAGTCCTCCCAAACCAACCCAACCCAACCCATTAACTGTTGAGTTGGGAGGGTGAAGAGTCAAGCTCTAATTTGGAGCTGATCCAGGGAGAGAGGGTGCATCTCTGTAGCCTCTTTCTCTAGCTCCATTTCCCCTCTTCCAGACCTTAGTGCTGTCTCAAGATGGGAGTGGTAGGGAGCTTCAGTTTGAGGTTTCTCTAGCCTGCACTAGAGTGTGTGTTGGGGGGGGCAGTGGCTTCAGTCCATCCATCCCACACTCCAGCGCCACGTGGGCAAACCCCAGAATGAGCTCCCTCTGTTCCCTTCTATCCCATCCCAATCTGAAAACAGTGCTGGGGGCTGAGATGATGAAATTAATGAAGGCACTCTGCTTTGGAGCACCTTCATCTGAACTCTCGCTAACGAGGGGTCC
>NW_017729000.1:12814344-12815532 GCF_001723915.1 Gavialis gangeticus | reverse complement strand
CTCCCTCTGTTCCCTTCTATCCCATCCCAATCTGAAAACAGTGCTGGGGGCTGAGATGATGAAATTAATGAAGGCACTCTGCTTTGGAGCACCTTCATCTGAACTCTCGCTAACAAGGGGTCCGGATTGCTGTGGGATTGGACCCTTTTAAAGCACTGTGCAGCCATGTACTTGTGCTACATCACAGCTGCAGAGCACTTTCAGGGGCCAGATGGGGAAAAATTGTCACTTCTGTCTGTACCTTCAGAGCTAAGATTAGCACAATAGAGTTTTTAACTCATCCATCCCTAGTGACTTTCCCAAGTCATGCTGCCTTAGGAACAGTATTTGTTATTCATGGGGAACATGAATCTGATTCAAACATGCCGAGGACAGAAGCAACGGAAACAACACCCAAGTGCCTATTAAGGCTTTGGCCTACCTTTGCTTTTAAAGGTGAAATCTATTTATTCCTCCCTGGTAGCCAGGACCTTAGCAATTTAGAGTTTAAAATCTGAATAATCCAAGATTACTTAAATCTCATGACCAAATTTACAGACAAAGAAATAGCACAAGAGATAGGCAGCACCACTAGTGAATGTGGAGCTACGTAGGGACAATAAGAAAACTTGGTCCCTTCCCTGATGGCTTCAAGGATAATAGGAAAAGGGATAATCACTTGTATCATGCAGTTTCTCCCAACCTGCCCTTCACACTTGGGAAGAGCATGCCACAAACATCTGCAAAGCTGCCTCCTTGTCTTCCTTCAAATCCCTCCTTTATCTGATGTTATATTTTCATATAGCTACTAGGGCTGTGCGAGACTTTGGACAGAGCTTCAGATCCGGAGAAGCTTTGGACACTTTGGGGTCCAAAGCTGCACATCGGATCGAAGCACTGGCCTCGTTCAGCTTCCCGAAGCGGTTCGGAGAGCCGCCTCGGAGATTCAGCCATAGGGTATAATGGGGAAACAATTAAATACCTATAACTTTGTTGGTTTTTGTCTGATTTGGATGAAGTATTCAGGGATGGTAGACTCTGCAGAGAGCATGAAGAATACCAAGTTTCAAGACAATTGGTGCAGGGCTTGGGGGGAACTGCAACCCAAATTCTTGAAAGCAAAACTTATGTCACGTCTAGGTGTTACAACATAGCGGGGTGAAAACTGCAGGGCTGGTAGCTCTTACTGAGGCCACAAAGCCTGCCAAG
>NW_017729000.1:12801226-12809344 GCF_001723915.1 Gavialis gangeticus | reverse complement strand
ATGAAACTTGCAGGGGTGGTAGCTTCTGCTGAGAGCATGAAATCTGACAAGTTTCAAGAAGATCAGTGCAGGGGTTGGGGGGGATCTTCCCCTCAAGCTGTGGACAAGCAAAACTGGTGCCATGGGTGCTGTGGGACTGGCTGTGTCTGTCTTGGGGCGGGAGGGGGGCACTGCTGAAGGCCTGGCTGCTGAGCTGCTGTGTTCCCAGTTACCAATCAGTCAATCATGATTCACTCAGGGACCAGGGACTCAGGGCCCAGCTTAATACACAGAACTTAGCTACCACATAATGACTTAACAAGCACCAATTAGCACCCACAAAACCAGGCTAAGGAGAGGAAAGACTCAATACAGGCAACCAGCTGCCCCAAGACGGACATGGTCTTGGCCCGAGTTTTGTCTGTCAGCAGCCAGGGGTGCAGGGCCCCAGACTCCCCCTGCACCAATCTCCGCAGCTGGCAGGCATCACAGCAGGGGCCACCATCCCTGCAGCTGTCACCCTGCTGCACCCAGTCCAGGGCTCCGGATCAGATCACGGCCATCCAAAGTGGCCAGATCCAAAGCTGGATCGGATCGCTGCCGACTCGCACAGGCCTAGTAGCTATCACGGCATATTGTTGATACACTGTGACCACAGCCCATGCTCCTGAGTAACACTGTCTCCATTTCCTTGCATACTCTCTTTATCCATCTACTGTGTTTTCTCTTGAACCTACAGTGCAGGCTCTTTGCGACTCATCTTTTTGTCCTGTGCTTGTACAGACCCTTCTCTATGACTGAGGTCCCTGGTGCTACAGTAACACCAGTAAATACAAAGCAGAGACATTCTGCACACAGTTATAACCGTGGTGACAAAAACCCTGTGAAATTCTCCGTGTTGGTACTTTATCATAGGATATACCCTCAAACCACAATGTGCTAATAACAACAGCACCTTTTATATATGTCAAGCTAAATTTTCAGCCAGTGTAAATGGATACGCGTCCATTTAAGCTAATGGAGCTACATCCACTTATTTCTACAGAGAATTTGGTCTTTATGATGGTAAAAAGCAGCTATAATTTCCCCAACCATCAATAACAGTCAAGCACACCAATATCTCTGGATCATGAAATGATCATTAGTAATGATGTATCAAAGTTTTTGATGAGTGAACTATAAAAGCAAACATGACATAATAATAAGTGAGATTTATTTATGGCTAGATAAAACACCACTGTTGTCATTTTTACAAAGTGACTTTGAAGGAACTTTTTCAAAGGGGATACTGAGAACACTTTCCAAATCTCCTTACAAACAACCATAACCATTATTGATAGCACTTTTAAAGTGGCAGGTACAAAGAAACAGGGACTGTTATTCCATGTCAAAATTGTTTTATAGTGTCATATTTTTCTGGTGTTTAAGAAGGCATTGCTCATTTACAACATTAAACAATGTGATATATGTACTTTAGGAGAGCCTACTACATTTAAATGTTTGGGGCATTTCACTTTTACAACATACCTTGTTCCAATATAATCAATGTGCTTTTTTCTTGGGCTGTGATAGGAATGCAGTTTGTGTTTATGGCAAAATCAATATAAGAATTAATGGCACCAAAGAAAGTAAATTGTAAAAAGTAGCGAGAGGTTGCAAGCTTTCTGTTGCCATATTGATTCCATTAGCATTAGTTTGTCTATTGTATATATATTTTTATCTGATAAACACGAAATAGGTCTCATACTCTGCTGGCGGCAAAACAGACAAAGTTCATCACTAGCATAACTGAATCAAAGTCATCAGGGTTAAACTAAGAATGGATTTGGGCCAATGTGAACATTTGAACCCAAAGCACTTTATAAAGAACAACTGCTGTAAACAGAAGATGGTCATAAAAGTGTGCGTTGTGACTTTTATTAAATACCACTGAACATAAGAGATGACATTCCAGGCTACATAAATATTTTATACTGCTGGAATGTGTTTTCTAATTAAAATAAAAAATGATAACAAAATAATGCTGCTTTCAAATTCACTTGCTGGTGGAGGAAAGTGACCTTAAAAAAAAAAAAAAGATCTAAGCCACCAATATTTTCTACTAAAGAGTAGTTCTAACAACCTACAAGCCCTGCTTCCTGAGGTTAAATTTTGCCTGGCTAATGCTTCTTCTGTTTCCTACATCTCATTCTTGATAATCTTACTTAAGTTGAGTGCCAGCAAAGCCCTCTTCCAGACTATTCCTACAGTCCCCTATTCTCCCACCAAAGAGACAAGAGATCCTCAACGATGTCTAAGTAGCTAGTAATTCTGCTGCTGAATGGAACGGCAGAAAGTCAAATCTCTGTAATCTCTGTAAAATGTGAGCAAGACCTATCTGGAACTGTGCCCGGCGCAATGTGACTGGACCAGGAAATAAATTAGTCCTCTTCTGCATTTCACGCTCCTGTTGCAGAAGAGTCACCATCATTTCTGCTACTAGAGCAGTCCAGCTTCTTACTTCTTCTAATTGTTATTCTTTCCAACACTACACACAGCCACGCATGAACCTGCTTGTCCATGCATGGATATCCATATCTGCCTAATACAAGCTGCTCTCCTCAAATGCTTCCAACAAATTAACACAAAGAGGTAATAAACATGTTCAAATTAAACCACCAGTTGGATTCAGTTAATATGTTTGCAGACACATTCTCCAAGTATCCGCCCAACTCTAATTATTATTTAGTGCCTTGGCTAACATTTCTATTCTTTACTGTATACCAACAAATTGTAATAACGATATGCGCCATAGCTAGAAGTGTCTATCAGAATTCTCATTCTGAATACCAGATTAGATGCTTCTGTTCCTTTTGCTATATTACTTTTCAAAGCTATGACCCAATAAAGCAATTGCTGTTCAAATCTGAATCTAGATACCCTCCACAACTAACAATAAAGGATTCTTGGCATTCTTAGCATCTGTTAGTAAACTTGCCTTTATTTTTCTCCTTGGCAAGATGCTCTTTCATTTTCATAACCACTAATTGTTTATAATAGATCCCAGCAACCAAGACCAAGAATTTGAGTCAGCCTGCACATTTTCTCAAGGGAAAAAAAATCGAAGTTATCAAAACGTCTTTTTACTAGGTAGCTTTTGTTCACTCTTTATCATTTGCCATCTAGGTGTTTATTACTCTTTGGAGATGCACTTAGAGTAAAATAATTTAATTATATTCCATTTCTAAACAAATTGTTGGTCTTGACTTGGAATGTCAGTAATTAAATAATAATTTTGCAGGGCATTTTCCATTATTGTTGTCATAGTTAATAACTGTTTGATTCAGAAATCCTTCTAGCATCATGACTATCCCAGCACTAAATAATAATAAATTCTATGACTGGTAAGGTCCACAACTGCCATAGTATTTGAGGTAATATATGCAGTGGAGATGATTCTGCTCAGATTTAGATAATTTAATGCGTGACAATTCTGGCTGCACTGCAGTCAATGAAACCTTGCATTGATTTTCCATGTTTATAAAAAAAATCAGAGCATTATGGAAAAGAAGATGATTAAGAAATGTTATTACCCAATCCTTACTTTCCCTGGTTTACTAGTGCTGCTATCCTCAAACCTTTACGTAATTTGGCCCATTACACATGGCTCCACAAACTTCTGAGTGGTCATCTGGAAAGCAATACCAAAGTTTCAAATCATATACAAAATCCAAAAGGCATGGAGTTTTCCATTTTGCCTTCCCCATTTTTTTCACAAATATATAAAAGTAGGTACTGCCTTCTGAGCCATCGTGTGCATCTGTTCAGTAACTTGCTTCAGCAAATATTTTGAATTTTTCATGATACTATTTAAATGCTGGTTGTATTAGTCATCTGTAGTTCTTTGGTATAAAAGTTTTTTATTCCTTTTAGTTTGTTGGGTATTTTAAAGGCTTGCAAGCATAGTCTAAAAATGGTCATTATTATGTATAGACCTTTCTGTTCAATTCTTTTTATAATAAGCAGCTACAAAATTAAAAGAAAGTTATGAGCACTATTATGCACTGACAACTAAAGAAAGTTCTTTTTTAGCTCAATTAGTATTACAGGTTGTTCTGGATATATGGCTTTGTAATGGGAGGAGGCAATTATTTTGGGTGGAGGGCTGCTTACTGAGTTTTGGCAAGCCATCCAGAGCCACGTGACAGGCAGCCCACGGCACATTAATATTAATTTTCTAAAATGTTTAGGGGCCCCACTGGCTGGATAGAATGACTTGGCAGGCCACATTTTGCCCACCCCTGCTTTATAACATTAAAAAGGTAAATGGGAAGAGAGGGGACCTGGAGCTGTCTTAATCATAGCTTTAAGTTTGGTGGGAGTTAGAGCACTATTTTCATCCACAGTTCTCACTTTAGGGAACAGAGTTCTTAACTCCATGCCATGTGCATTCAGCTGGTTGATGACCACAGTGACTGTTTATGAACAGTATGATGTTACTAAGCATCACAAGGATCTAGGCCAGGGGTAGGCAAAATACTGCCCACAGGCCAGATACAACCTGCCAGGCCATTCTATTCAGCCCATGGAGCCCCTAAAAAAATTAGAAAATAAATATTACTCTGCCCCTGGCTGCCTGTCAAAGGTGACAGGAGCCAGGGGCAGTAAGACCAAGGGGGAGCCAGTGGCAGAACTAAACAGCTGCCACAGCAAGTCCAGCCCAGCCACCCCGTACCCCCTGAGCACCAGCTGAAAGCCTCTGCCTAGCAGGGGCTTCGGGAGGCTTCTGGCCTGGGACTGCTCCTGCCTCCCTGTGCAGAGGGAAATAAAGATAAGAAGGAGGGTGGGGAGGGAGGCAAGGGAGGACCGCAGGTGATCACCCCAGTCCTCAGGGCCAACTTCTGTGGTCCCAGCACTGCAGCTGGGAACCACGTGGTGCTAGCCAGGCAGGAGGGGGCTGCAGCAGGTGCGGGGGAAGGGGCAGTGAGCAGATGCATGGAGTGCAGTGACAGCTGGGCAGGAGCGTGGGGCCCATGCCAGTGAACTGGGGCCAGCACCAGTGGGGCCCAGAGCAGGGTGGCAGAAGCACAAGGCCCAGGCTGCCAGGGGCTCTATGGAGCCAGGCTGAGCTGCTCAAGCAGAGAGAGGAGGGAGCTAGTCTGGCTCCATAGAGCCCCTGGCAGCCCAGGCACCATGCTCCCGCAACCCCACTGTGGGCCCCGCTGGTGCTGGCCCTGGTGCACCAACGTGTGCCCTACACTCCTGCGCAACTGTCACTGCACTCCATGCGCCTGCTCGCTGCCTCTTCCCCCGCCTGCTGCAGCCATTTCCCTGCTCTCCCCACCAGCTGCTATGCTCTGGCATCACGTGGCTCCCAGCTGCAGCGCTGGGACCACAGAAGCACCCTCCCCCAGACCCCACATACCCACAGACCTATACCCACCCACGATATACAAGAGTAAGACTTCATTTTAAGCTATTATACAATCACCTCTATGTACAGTACACAAACACATGGTAAATAAGGACAAAAATATTTTTTAAATGAAATTAATGTATGTTGTAGTGCATTTGATTTTTAGAATATAATTTGATACTTTTCTTGTTCAGAGATGGCAAAACCCCTTGCTGAAAGGAGTAATTCCAGGGAGCAAGGGGAGGGACTTCTGGTGGCAAAGGTCAGGAGTTGGCAGGGGGTGCATCCAGTCCCAAGAGGGTAACCGGGGGGTGGGGCACCTGTCAGTAGGCGAGGCTACCCATGCGGCCCACAATGGCTTGCCAAAACTTGGTGAGCAGCCCTACACCTGAAATAATTGCCCGCCTCTGATCTAGCAGTCAGCCATATTTCTTAAATGTGGCCAAAAGAGGCCACTGTCCAGCACACCAAGCATTATCCTTTACCTTCCAAGAAAAGAACTATTAAGCATTGAACTTCAATGGTCTCATTTGATGGAGAGGTCTACACTAAATGCACCTCTGATTATATCACGTATGACACTATGCCCCAGTAATGTAGGTGCTAAACCTGTGAAAGGCTTATGTGGTCAATGTGATATCAACATAATGAAATCATGTCTGTTCCTCCAGTTGAGGTCAGGAAGAGAAGTTCTCTGAAGCACAGCACTGACACACAACTACTCCTCGCTTTGCAAATGTACCAAGATTGATCTTAAAATTAACATCTACTGTTACATTTAAGACTTAAATATCCACAGACTTCACCTAAATGTCTGTGATTAACAATTCATGACTACATGTTTCTTTCCCTTGTCATTACAAAAATTAAATAAAAAAAGGATTACACTGTAAAAAGCATTTAGAGAAAGATAACCTCTGGCCATGGCAGCTATTTAAAATATGTAGGCTTTCAATTGAAGCTTTCATTTCATTAACCAAGGAAAACTGTCAGCTAATAAGAAATAAATCAATCAGTATTATTGGTTGTCATTACATGTGCCTCTATAGCTGTGGTGTGCGCTTTAAGATATATGAAGCACTCCAATAATTTTAGATTGTTCTACCTCAGACACACTGAGAACTGAATATCATATTTCATTTCTTAATTAAAAATGTTTTTCACTCCAGATCTACAGAGACAAAAGCAACGTAAAAGTAATTGAGACTTCACATTTCACATGTCACATCATGATAGCTTTTTTATTTACTGACATAAATACTCATAACAAAACTCACCATCCAATGCAAGTGACTTCTTTACCAAGGATGGCTGAATCAGTCTTGGATAACATAAGAACCAATTCATGCTCAAAATGAATCCCAATGCATAGGCCTTCACCTCTCTAAACCAGCCATACTTCATTATATTTGATAAACATAAGGCTTTATGAAGCACCAGTCTCGCCATGAATCTCACAAAAGTGCATATTAAAGGACAGATAAAATTCAGTAATTAATGTCCTAGTGTCAGTAGGCACAATCTAGCTATACATATTGAACTGGAGTTCAAAAAGTCTCATTTGCACCTCACTGAAACTCAGCAAGTTATTTTATGGTAGCTCTTTTGTGAACTGCTCTTATTTCTACAATCTGTGTTTCACTAACACACACATCAAAACACCGGCATTCAAACAAGAAAGCATTTCTTGCTTTTGGAAAGCACTGGAGGACACAGGAGCTATAAAGCCATCCTAAGTGTTACCAGATGATGTCCCCTGCATTTGGGATCTCTGTGGACATGTCTACACGTGCTATTAGTGCAATGTAATAAACTCTGACACAGTTTGTGCCAAAGTTTATTGCTCCCAGGCACTGAGTTTACACGTGCACCTGGGACTGCAGTACTTTGAGCCAGGTCAGAGCAGTCTGGGCTGGCAGGGGACCAGCGAGGGGGGAGTCAGCTTGCCAGCCTGGGGATGCTCCAACCCAGCTCAATGTGCTTCAGAGGGGCTGGCTGGGGCATGAAGGTGCTTCAGTGAGAGGGCTGCCTGCCAGCTAGCCCCACATGGAAGAACCCTCATGCCCCAGCCAGCCCTGGCAGCATCTAAACGTGCATTGTGGAGCACTACATAATGCCACTGTAGAATAGTACTTGTGTTTAGTATAGTACTAACCTAAGGCAGCATTTATTAGTTTTCTGCACCCTAACAGGGGTGCATGTGCAGACGCTGAGACTTTACTGTGGAGCTAATTAGTGGGCTCCTCAGTAAACGTCTGGTGTACACATGGCTTGTGATCAGCAACTGGTTCATAGGTTCTATACCACCCTAGTCCTTGTCTCTCAGAGGAAGATAGTTGAGAAGGACTGGCACAGAAGCCAGAACTCTGGCTTCCAAAGAAATCTGGAGGTTTGAAAGTGTACGGCGTAGTAAAGTAGCAGTCTTTTTACAGCTTCTGCTAAAATCATACACAATTCATTTTCAGTTTTTACTGGCGTACAAAGGGGACTTCTCAATTCTTTTGGAAAAAACCCAAGAGAAACACCCCTCACTGTAAAAACAGACCACTTTCCAGGAATAAGGGGAGACCTGACTTCAAGGCCCTCACTAGGCCTGAACTGAAGTAAAGACTTCAATCTGCGTCTCTCCTGCTCCAGGTGAGCACCCCAACCCGGACTAATGGCCATTGCAGGTTGGGGCTCTTGCGCACTCCTCCTCTGCCCCAGTAACCTTTTGGCAAAACTCTTCTTTTTCTGAAAAATAT
>NW_017729000.1:12791187-12796226 GCF_001723915.1 Gavialis gangeticus | reverse complement strand
GCACCTTTCAGAGCTCGACCCCCAAGCTATAGCCTACGTCTAAACCTTGGATCCAAGCCATTTCCAAGCAAGTGTCAGATGTGGACGCAATGAGGCAAACCAGTGACATGCCTCCTGCCCTCTAATCCTTCTGGCTGTCCTGTACTATATTCTCCAGGTGAGCACCCCAACCCGGACTAATGGCCATTGCAGGTTGGGGCTCTTGCGCACTCCTCCTCTGCCCCAGTAACCTTTTGGCAAAACTCTTCTTTTTCTGAAAAATATTTCAGTTGTAAACGATCAGCATTTTGTGCCAAGAAAAATTGTGGAGAAAAATTCTTAACTCTGTGGCTGAGGGCTGCCTTCCCCTCAACCTGCCTAGTACACCTCCTGCCCCCGAGCAACCCCAATCAGCCTTTGTGACCATGGTGGGATGGGGTAAATTAGAAGCAGCCTTGAGAAGCTGTACGGCAGCATCAGCAACTTTGGCAGGGCCAAAAAAGGAGGCCAGGGGCCTCTACCACTCTCAGAGCCGGGTTCTGGGGATCTGGGTTTATACGACCACAGAGCAGATGCAATATTGATAGCACCTGACACTGCCTCGCCGAGAATGTTCTTTCTAATCCTCATACAGCAAAACTTGCCGCAATGTAAAATAGTGTCTGTCTGTTCAGTGAAGCCTCCTCTGCTGTAGAAGTAATTCTGGAATATTTGCTAGGCAAACTTAGAAAATATGGGACTGAATGGTGCAGAAATAATGATTTGCTTTGTAAGAGTTAGAAAAAAACCTGACAGCACTCTCTTGGAATGTTGAATTTGCCCATTACTTCAGCTTAACGGAGCACTTTCAAGTCCAAACAATTACTTTTCTGACAATTTTCTATGGTTTCCAGAAGATCAGAACACGAGCACAAACTCCCGATACTAATACATTACTCCCCCATAACGTTAATCAGTCTAGGAAGAAAAGCTACAGAAAATAAAGCATGTTACTTGGAAGAGTGCATCTGCATCCTCTTAAACCTTGACAACAGCTAGAAAGAGGTTTCAAAAGCTCCAGACCTAGAAAAGGAATGCTCCTGAACTGCAGAAAGTGAGCCGAATTCTTAATTAATATCAATTTAATGTCCTTGTTACTTTCTTTTATTCATTTCATTTCAGCTTTGTGCTTTTATTTTCATATTAAATCAACCTAATTTGAGCCCCCAACCTGATGATGCTTAAAGTTTGTGGGTACTGAGATTTTAAATACACAAAAGAAAAATGATAAAAGACCACACTTAAGATGCTTCATCCAAAAAAATCACTATGAAGATGTTACGGTAAATGCAAAACCAATGTTGCCTGACATTCTAGTAAGAGTTAGATGACCAGGAGATATAAAATGCATGAGTTATTTTTGCATTAGGTATCAAACTGGGCCCCCACTTGAGCTGCTTAAATACCTTACACTAACAGGAAAAACGTTGCAAATAATACTAACGTCTGCTGTAACATGGATGTGGCCCTGAAGATGCCAATGAACTGATGCATGAGCCTGAGTTAGAGGACTGGAAGCACTGAAATAATTCTACATCAAAAGTGGATACAAAGACTTTATACCTTAACTGAGGATTTATTATGCAATGTGACAGCCAGTCATTACTTAGTGTCACCTGCTGTTTTGATATATTCTATATCATCATATCCATTTTCCCCTTTCAGCTTTATTTATCCTACCTGCATCTGAACAAGGGACATGAAGGATTTAGAGTTTTTAAGAAATAGGGATGGGTATTTGGCCTGTCAAATAAAATTTGGTCATCTGATTAGTCAAAAAGTGGTCAAAAATTGTAAAAAACTGCCAATTCATCCACATAATACAAAGAAAAAGCACAAATTCTCCACTAAGAAATGTGTCAAAAACTATTTTTAAAATCACGCGTCTATCAAGAAAAGTACAAAAATGTAGCGGGGGTTGTAAAATTACTATAAAGTTTGACTGGGCAAAAAAATATGAAGTTGATTGACTGATCAACTGACAATATTTGACTGGTCAGTTGACTGGCTTGCCAGCCCTAGTTAGAAGTGTGTCACCGTCCTAAGCAGCAACATGCAAGTCTGTCAGAGGATATCAGCACATGGCAATGCCAGAAGGAAGAGCAAGTGCACCATTTAAGCAATGGATTGGGACCCAAGAATATGATGCACCTTCCCCAGCTCTGCCACTAGCTCCCCATGTTACTTTGAGGTAACTCATCTTTGTGGGCCTCGTTTCTCCAGATGTTAAATGAGGAAAGAGGTGTTGACCTTCAGACAAATGGTTGTGGATGTCTAGGTCTTTTCAGGTCTACCTTTGCAGCACAGGAATCAGAAACAGCTGTGACTGTATTCTAACTGTAGCTTGCTGTAATTACACGTACGTACTAGTCCTGGAACAGAGGCAGTCACAAACATCATGCAGGAAACCCTTTTTACAGAGCTCAACACTGTATCAGCTCCCAGAGCTTAGGGAGTAACTCTGCTTTGAGAGTTGACTCCAGCTAGAGACTAGGGCAAGGCAAATAACTCCTCCATCTATGCAAAACCTCATATAATAAAATGGCAAATAACAGCAGGTCCCTCGATCTTTGCTCAGATACCAGTTAAGATACCAGAATAGGATGGCCATAACAGCACCACACCGGGTAATATCTGCCATAGCAGTATGCAGCTAAGATAAGTTTATTCATATTCATGAGGCATTCAGATGCTGCATTTTATAGGGGTCTTATTGCTAGGGACAGAAACCCTCATCACGAAGTGAAACATCCCTACAGACTATCAGGTTTTCTAGAAAATGCAAGCAACCATACTCAGTTCAGAAATATTTATGCTTCATTTTGCCATTTTTGTAGACGATCAAATCCTCTGATATGCCAGTGCACGTAACTGATTTTGCTACCAATTTGCCACCGATTTGCACGTATTTCAACAGCAGCCTCCCCATGGTTTTCTAACTTGCATTCACCATAACCTTTTCAGAAGGTATGAGACCCTTTGCAACTGCAAACAGCTCTTAGAGTTTTGACAATAGCAAGCGTAATGAAAGTCTCCAGCTATCCCCAGTGTGGGGGTGCGTGGAGTTTTTCTTGGAATCGCCAGTGAAGTTTTCTGAGAAGCTCCCGAAAAGATACCATGTGCTTCAGGAGCACCAGATGAAATGGAAGCACATATTCAAAATGCAATAATTTGGGTCACTGAGCAAAAAACAAACATGCAAATTATTCCTGCTGTTTTCTAGGTATGCACAAGCTCAGTGCCAGTCTATAATTCATAAAAATTCAACAGGAATCATATTAAAAAAAAAAGTCGTGCTTAAAAAAAAAAAGAGATACTGCTGTTCTACCAAGTAATTTGTTTTGCAAGCTTCCAGCTGACTACTCTGTGCAAACAGACTCCAAAACTTACTGGCCTCCAACTCCTATGAGTCGCTTTCAGTTTCAACCCATTTCATTGCCATCTAAAAATAAGCCTCTAAATTGAGGCCAAGCCCTAATAGAGACTTGTGCTATAAGCTTATCAACATAGTTGTGTTAAAACCTAGTTGAAAAAGGTAGAATCTCCAGCAGCAGTGAACGAAATAGCCTAATTTAAATTGCTTTGAACAACAGAGAATCTGTGGTGGGATGGCTTAGTGTCAAAAATAACTTAATTGACTAGGATGGTCATTTGGCTTCCCAGTCAGGCACAAGGCATTAAGCCCCAATCCCACAGGCTTCTCCGGGCAGATAGATTCTTGCATCCTCATGGAATCCCATTCAAGTCCCTGGCAGAGCTTGGGGATCTGCTAGTAGAAATCCAGTTGTGGATCTTAAGTCATTAAGGAAAGTTTTTCACTCAGCTTCCAAAAGATTAGAGTGAAAGAGAGCAGGGAAAGAACTCACTGAGTTTCGTGTCTTTAACCATGGAGGCTTCTGTGATTTCTCCAGTGACATTTCAGTTCAGGCGTCGCTGTGGCACATGGACACCTCACCCCAAACATCAAAAAACTAAGGACTAACCTTGCAGTGATTTACTACACAGCATAAGAAAGGGTGGCAGGACCTGGTTGCCAATTCAGTGGAGGTCTCTGTTACAAAGGACATTTTCCTAACCCTGAGACCTAACCTTCCACTTCCACGCTCACTTCCCGCAATTTGGAAATTTTAGTTTGACTCCTTGTTATTTTAAAATAGATTTACAGGCTGTTCCACAAGAAATAAAGCCTTTGCATGACGTAAAATGTTCGCAAGCATAAAATACATCTAAACTGAATTCAAAATATGGGTAGCCGAGATACGATGTCTTTTCAAGTCATTCAGAGGTTGCTCTGAGTGATAAAACAAAGATAAGAAATGGAATCAAACTGACCTCAGATCTTTAGCTCCATGGCTGCCATGTGCATTGGAGACTTTCTCTAGCACTCATGGACTCGCTGACAGCAAGCGGCAAAGAACAGCTTATTCCATCTGACAAAATACATATACTTTTAATATCACTGAATTAGTTTCACTGAATTACTGGAAGTCAATTTCTATTTTTTCTTCCTGCTCGTCCTACATCAGACTCCCTGAGAGAGCAGCACAAAGTACTCATCTTATCTACATACCACTGGGTGAGAATTTCCCATTAGTATTGCTGGGTCTGCATGTGGCAGGGGGAAAAAATACAAGGTTTCCTTTGCCAGGTAAAGTCATTCAACATAGCCAAATCTTCAAAAGGACAAGTGGTAAAAGCTACAAGCATTCATAGCATGTTCAATGCTGAGTGTTTCCCTGTTTTCAGATGATGCTGCACAAAAAAAGACTTCCAAACTCAGCTCACAGGGATTTTTCCAAGAATGTAGCAGGCCATGAAGCCTGAGACTTCAGAGATAACAAAGCCCTAACTTTTATTGTTCCAGGCAGGTGAACACAATCCCAGATGTGTGTGTACCAAACCCACTTCTAAAGCACAAAGCAGGTCTAAAAGGGTCAAAGACATTCATCAGGCTCAATTTGACACTACGAATCCAAACAACAGGCACATCACGACGAGAGACATGCTGGGATGGGATGGGC
>NW_017729000.1:12769668-12791176 GCF_001723915.1 Gavialis gangeticus | reverse complement strand
TCTGCTCAGGTCCCTTCCGACCCTAGAAACTATGAAACAGCCTAGGTTAAAAAAAAATTAATGGTCCCAAAAGATGCATCTACATGAAACACTAAATGTGCAGTTGACTAATTCTACTGTGCATCAGCGCGTCACGGCAAAAGCCATGCTAATGCGCTAATGCAAAGTAGAACTGATCTACTGCACATTAGCATCACAAAAAACCATGTGCCAGCACTACTGCTCAGTAGTGCCAGTTACTAAGCATTCAGTTAGTACCTGTTATTACAGGTACCAAACTGAACTCACAATAACCACGGCACATTAATGAACATGCAAACACGCCCAGACTGAATAAAAAGTACACCAAGTCCCAGCTGTAGAAAAAATGTGTGCACCCTTAAAAAGGTCTTTCACCTTCTCAAACAGTCCGACTCAGTACCGTTAAGCACTATATGAAAGCAGTATCTCAGAGATCCAAACTGAGATTGAGATCTCACTGTTCAAAAGCGTGTACAAAAATGCAAAAGAGATAGTTCACACATCAAAGAACACGCAGGCAACAGACTCATAAACAGCATTGTCATCGCCACTTTGTATATTTGAATTGAGGCTCATTGAGTCGCATGACTGCCAGCCACTGCTTCCTCTCCTTTCACTTGGGTCACAGGATATAGCCAGGGACTGGGGAGAAAAAAAAGGGGGGTGAAGTTAGAGCACTTTTTCTTTTTCTTTTATAAATATGGAAAAATGCCAAAAGTTTATCCCTCAATCACCTTCTTTCCCAACCTTATTCTCCAGGGCAGTTCTATAAAACACTTTGGAAAACAGAGGATAGAGACATTCAATTTAAAAAAAAGTTGAGCAGGATTTATTGTGAGGCAGCTGCAGACACGGTATTGATTTCTAAATTCTCACCCAGTGGCATGGAAGTCCCTAAAGGCCCTTAAACAGCCCAGCGTGGCAGTTATCTTGCAGTGATACAGAGCCAAAGCAGAAGTCTTACATACCTTCTTCGCAGTGCCAACACAACAAGGGACAGAGGCATGCTGAGGACCAGGATTCCTCTTCACTAGACTGATTTCTTGGGTTTGTCATGCATCTACTGATGCACGATAAAGTGTGCCTAGCTTTGCTGATGATCTCACCACACTGACGGCTCATGTTCATTTTGGAGTCCGCTATGACTCCGAGATCCCTTTCCGCTTCCATGCTGCTAAGAAGGTCATTCCCCAGCCAAGAGGTGTGCTGGAAATTTTTATGCCTAATGTGCAGCACTCTGCATTTGCCCTTGTTGTATTGCATCCTATTGTGTTCTGCCCACTTTTCCAACCTGCCCAGGTCTGCCTGCAACCGTTCCCTGCCCTCCAGCATGTTCACTTCATCCCACAATATAGTATCATCTGCAAACTTGGACAGAGTACTCTTCACAACCACATCCAAGTCACTGATGAAGATATTGAAGAGTACAGGTCCAAGGATCGAACTCTGCGGGACCCCACTGCCCACGTCCTTCCAGGTCGATACCACCCTGCCCACCACCACTCTCGAGGTGCGACCCCCAAGCCAATTCACCACTCACCTGACTGTGAGTCACAGCCTCTTAATTTATTTATGAGAATGGGATGGGATACCACAGGGAAGGCCTTCCTAAAATCCAAGTAAACTACATCCATCTCTACTCCTGTGTCTAAGCGTTGTGTGACCTGGTCATAAAAAGAAACCAGATTGGTCAGACACAATCTACCTGCTACGAATCCATGCTGGTTGCTCTGCTGCATTATTATTCCCGCTGGACTCACAGACATTTTTTCCAAGACTTTTCCAAAGAGAGATGAAACTAACCGGCCTATAATTACTCAGATCCTCCTTCCTCCCCTTCTCGAAAATAGGAACTACACACTGGCCATTTTCCAGTCCTCCGGGACCTGACCCAAGCACTCAAACAGCTGTGCCAGTGGTTCTGCTATGACACCAGCCAATTCCTTCAGTACCCTTGGATGCAGCTCATCCGGGCCTACTGACTTGAACACATCCAGTCCATCCAAGTGACTGCACCAAGTCAGCGTCAACAGCTGGTGGGCTGGTGTCCCTTTGATGCCCATCTAAGAACCCATTAGGAGACTTACCTTGACTCTTATTCAGAAACACTGAGGCAAAAAACTAATTGAAGAGCTCAGCCTTGTCCCCCCTATATGTCACTAATTGCTCCTGCTTGTTCAGTAGGGGTCCTATGTTGCCCTGCACCTTCCTTTTACTCCCTACATACCTAAAAAAAAGGCTTTTTGTTGTCTTTAATTTCTGTTGCCAGTCTCAGCTCAGTAGTTGCTTTGGCCTTTCTAACCGTCTCCCTGCAAGTGCAGGCCAAGTATGTATACTCCTGCTTGGTAGTTTCCCCCTGCTTCCACTGCCTGTATGCCTCTTTTTTTGCCCTTAGACTTCCCTGGATTTCTCTGTTTAGCCAAGGAGGTTTTTTGGCCCCTTTACCCACTTGCCCTCACAATGGGATTGTCTCCCTCTGTGCCCAAAGGATTGCTTCCTTTAGAAACCCGTCCTGGACTCCCATCTTGCCAATACTCCTATCCTGCAGTGCGGCAATGACTAAACTCCTGAGCACACTGAAGTTAGCCTTCCTAAAGTCAAGCACCCTACTAGTTATTCTTCCCACCCCACGCCATATGGTGAATTCAATTGATTGATGGTCACAGTCCCCAAGGTGTCCTTTGACCTAAAAGCCAGCAGCTGCAAAGTGCTCCATTTCCACCTGTAGGGAGGAGGTTCTCACAGAGTAGCACCAGGATCAAGAAAGAGAGGGAGCTGTCAGCCGCTCATTGCCTCTCCTGATTTGTGCTCCACATGCTTTACCACTGCTGAGCTCGCCCTGTCCCTCTTCATCTTTAGGTGCATCTAGACAAACAGCAGGACCATAGACTTCAAATACTAATCACCAGTGACCTGCAGATTCTCCCTTTAATGTTCACAGACACCGAGCAAATCGGGATAGCCCAGAAGGGTCAGAGAGATACCCCAAAGCTGGTTGAGAGGCACCACAAACCCAGGACTCTTTCTCCTCCTCCCTAAAGCCTGCCTACCTCCCACAGAATGAGTCATGGGCTAGAGACAGACATTACACATTACCTGGCTTAAGTGATCAGAAACTGGTCTAAACCTGTAACAGAACAGATGTTCAGTACACATAAACCAGTTTGCAAATGGCTGGAACTAGCTTAAGATAAACCTGGCTGAACGTAGCATCAGACTTAACTGATTTGGGTCAAACCAGTTTATGCAATGGGTCAAACCAGTTTATGCAATGTCTGTCCCAGAGCCCTTCCCAATTTACATTAAACCGAAGTCCCCCAGCATCCCAGATGCTTTGCAGCCCTGGGCTGGCCTCTCTGCTCCACAGCAGGGCTGGCCCCACCCCTCTGCTCCCTGGCTGGAGCTCCCATGGAGACTGCAGGCACAGTGGCATTTGCCTTTCTTCCTTCTGCCCGCACCTCCCCCCACTCCCTGCTCAAGCAGGGATTCCCCCCTCCCCTCTGTCCCACAGCACGGACCATAGCCAGCATGTGGTATGCTAGCTAATGCTGAGACGTGTCTGTGTATAATGAAGACAGGACAAAGACAGACAGGACAGTGGTCTTTTTGGAGCTAATCAATAGGTCATCTGGTAATGTCCCTCTGTTCCGGCCTCAGAAAAAGCTGTTTAAGAAGAGCTTGAACTAATGAGAGGCGCTTTTGTTTTGGTTTGGTTTGGTTTGGTTTGGTTTGGTTTGGTTTGGTTGCTAAATGCTGTGTTACTCCCTGTGCATCTCCTTGCTGTTTAACTCCCTGCTGGCTCCCTCACTGGTCAGAAGCAATGAAGGGAGGGGGGAACCCCTCCCTAACCAGAGTCTCTTGCTGAGACCTGGCCATGCCCCCCTCAGCTCAGCACTTTAGAAGGGAAGGGAGGGCTGCTCTAGCACCCCCCGGCTTCTAGCCTGAGCCACTGCAGGCATGTGCCTGTATTTCTTCAGTCCAGAGGGGCTGCCTGTACAATTACAAACCAGTTAAGCCTAGCCAGGTTAGACTAACCTGCAAAGATTGAATCAATTCAGGCTTTTGGATGTCTGTCCCTAGCCATGGAGGCTGCCACTCACCCATCGCCTGGGGCTGTTTAGGACCCCTGAAATCATAACTCCTGGGTGCTTCCTCATCCCCCCTCACCCCACCCCGCACTGGTGGAATGACAAGGTCATTACCCTTTCTATCCATTCTCCTGGTTGTGCTCTACGTGCTTCTTTTTCAATGAAAGCCCAACACCTAGCAATTAAAAACAGAACTCCAGTCTGACAGCAAAACATTTCTAATGCAGCCTGTGTCACTCTTAAACATATCACATAAGCACCGAAGTAAAGAGGAGGAAAAAAAAACAGAGATTAAATTGTGATAAAGGCATAACTAAATGGTGTGTAAAAATGAAATCACTACCTCACAGCCTTAGTGCCCTGCCCACACCTGGGTATTATCAGCACTTACCATAAACAAGACATTGACTCATCAGTGGCATGACAGGTAACTGCTTTGCTGACAATAATAAATCTGTTCCACCACTATTTTGGATTATTAATTAGAAAAAAAAGAGCTGGGTTCATAGTGCATGCAAGTGCTTCATCTCCCAGCTCACGTGAAAGGTTTCAGTCAGCTTGAAAAAATCGTCTTTTTAATCGTGTATCAAGGTCATAACACATGGGCAGTTTCATCCATTAAAGGCATTTCATTTGTGGCTGTGCAGGTTAGGAGCTCATGCAGCATATCTTTATTTCTTGCACACAGGCCAGAGAAGCAAATAAATTTTTGATCCATAATAGGAATACAACGGCAGTGAGCTGAAAGCCAACATCCACCAGTTTTAATTAAGGTATTCAAGGTTTAGGTGCAAGCTGCAGGGTAGCAGCATAAATATATACTCTGCCTCTAAATAAATACTCAGTACCCTGAAAGACTGCCATCTCCTACCTGCGTACTCAATTAATATTGTCCTTCACACAGGCAAAGGTGCTTAATTTGCCTGGTCTATACATAATGTGCTAAATTAGCCCCTTTCTTATAACTTCACCCCAGATATGTTTGAAATTGGACATCACTGTTTTAACTGGAGTCATCAGCAGATCTGGTTAATCACAATCAGTTTTCAAAACCTCCAACATTACTCATATTAAAGATGCTGCAGATGAACACAAAGAAATGTAGTCTGCAAGTCAGCAATGCAAAAAAGAAATCTAGCCTTCCAGAGACATGCTCTTAACACCCATTGGCATGCGGAAATCAAGCGAGAGTAACTGCACAAGGAAACTTCTGGTAACTGAGACAATTAAGATTTTCATCCTACAGCAAGCATTAATACAAATGCAGTAGGAACAGTTTCACAGGTACAGAAGGGGCACTGCAACCCATACAGCCGACCCCTTTATTCTTCTCCTTTCCTTTACGCTTACTCAGCACCTCTCCTCAGTCCCCTATTGCCCAAGAATGTGCACCCAACAGCTGCCTCACCCTCCCATCCAGTCACCACCTCTACCCATGACCAAACCTTCCCACCCCAAAACCAGCTTTCACAACATCTCCAATTCCATCATTCTTACCTTTGAACTCGGCCAGCACTAAATCCGGGAGTACAGACACATCCATCTACTGGTCAACAAAGCATGACAGATTCAGCTCATCTTGCTACTGTCTGTTGTATCTTGTAGGGGTGTGTGAAATGGGCTGTATTTTATTCGGATTTGGCCCGAATTGGAGACAGCGATTCGATTTGTTGATTCACATCGCTGTCCCAGATTCAATTCAGCCGAATCTGAAGAGTCGATGCTGATTTGGAGAATCAGCAATTTGGCCATAGACACAGCTTTAACTGTTGTTTCTACATACCTTGAGGTACCAGGCGTGGCTTGTGAACGCTGCAATGCTGGGGTGGATAGAGCATCCCACAGGAGCATGGCCTCCCCCCCAACACATTCGCACGTGCTTGGTGGCAAACCCGGAAGTGGACCGAAAGTGCTTCCAGTCCACTTCCGGGTCTGCCACCGAGTGTCCTAAGGGGCCCTCCCGCGCCCCCCGCCCCAGCTCAGTGATCGGCAGTGGGGGGACCCCGGGCGCCCCCCAGACCCAGGAGGCACCAGTCGCTGAGCCAGGGAGGGCGTGGAGGGCCCCCCTCGCGTGCTCCATGGCAGACCCAACAGTAGACCGGAAATGCTTCTGGCCCACTTCCAGGTCTGCAGCCGAGTGCGCTGGGGAGCCCCCTGTGCTCCTGTGGGATGCTCCATCCTCCCCGCCATCTCAGCATTCACAAGCCACCTGGTACCTTGAGGGGTATAGAAAAAACATTTAAAGGTGTGTCTATGTCCGAATCACCGAATCATTTGGAGGGTTCCAATTCAATTCAGAGAGATTCAAGGGTCTCCTGATTCAGTTTGGATTCAGAGATTCGGCCACCGAATCGAATCAGGGACCAAAGCTTCACACAGCCCTAGTATCTTGCATCTTTATTACTGTTTCTTCTGCTCCCATTTTTAATGCCCGAAACAGTAGAGTTTCCTCCTGTTCGTTCAAGAGACACTTTTGTAACTATTAATAGACTGCAATGTCCGTTGCTCCCTAGCCCCCAAGCACATTTGGCTCTCAGTTCTCCCTTTCTTAGAAGGAATGGCCTGGCCAAGCGATTTGGCTGGTTTTCCCCCCCACCAAAAGGGAGCAAAAACAGATCCACTAATCGAAACTTGCTGTACACCAGTCAGTTGGGTTACTTGCATTGGTCACTCAGCAGCAATTCCTCTGATCTCTTTCCTTTCACTGTCTTCCTTCCATTAAGTATCTTCTTTTTCTGATTTTGACAATCTTTAAATTATGCCCTTAAAATAAACCTCACAATCAGCAATATATAATTTATCATTTCCTTCTCCACATGCTTCAACTATTATCTTAATCAAAGCAATCATGTCACTTCACATATACCCGTCATTATCCAAGTCGTGCCCTGTGTGTATTATATCATCTGAAGGCACATCAAACAATCACACAAAACCTCTGGACTAATCTTTAGTGATGACTCCTCCAAAAAAAAAAAAAGGAGATGGATTTAACATGTCATGCCTTTTCACATTTTTCCAAAATACGTATCAATTCTCTGGTACTCCAAGAGGCCTTTAAACCTAGGCTCATACCCATTGGCTCTCTCACACTACTTGTCCTAAGAGTTGGCTTCCTTCCTGGTTAGAAAGTATTGTATGTTTTGAACTTTTTTCAACTCTTCTTTGGAAACTCTCTCATGCCTAATGTACATTAGGGAAAGTGAATGAGAAAATCATTTGTACAACTCCACTTACCATCACCTAGTTACAAGCAAGATGGGATAGAAAAAAAAAATGACATTAACTGCAGTGCTACATACAGTATAAACTGCCTGTCTTCCAGAAACAGCTCTCTCTAGACCAAACTGTTTTCAGCTGGACTGTTTTTATGAGTGAAGCAGACAAGGCTGGGCCTTTTCTGAGGTCAAAGAGCTGGCAGGAGGCATAAGTATCTCCTGTTCATCATGCCCTTATTTGCAAGGCAGCAACATTTCATATCATGAATATGCTCACCCTCCTAACACCAGAGATCCTGTCTCTGCCAGTGATAAGGCCAATGGCCAGACTTATTTATATGACCACAATGAATTGGTATCCAAAGGGTCAGCCTTTGGCATCCAGAAGATGGAAAAGCAACATTGCAGTTAACAGCAAAAACAAAACAAAAAATAACCCTGGAAGCTGCATTTTCCGAGGCAAGCAACTTGATTCAATTACAAAGTTATTGCAAACCCCAAACGTTGTCTTCTGGCTTCCCCGAATCACATGCAGTTGCCTGTGATAATTCTGCACACAAACACTGTCATCAGAGTATTTATAAAAGGGAAAATTTCACATTTGTATGCTTGGAATCAACTCTCCTGCTCTGCCGGTATCCTGCCTTAATCCATGCATTATTAATGAGCAACATTAATTTCCAGTTTTCAGTTAGCTAATTTGTTCCCACAATCATGATTCCAAATATCACATGAATAATTCAGCAAGTTATTTTAACTGTACTTAGATAAGCCTGTTAGCCATCATAAATTTAAATAAATTATCTCTTGCTCACATATAAAGGTGCAAAAGCAGACCACCTCGGCAGGTGAAATTTACCTCTCCGCATTTTACGTGGCACGGATGGAAGATCGCCCAACCTGAAGCCGCCTGGAACTTTGTTTGTTGTAAAAAGGTAAAACACAGAAGTCTTGCTTGCCTTTGACAGCAGCAGGACAGGTAAGCTGTCAGCCACTGTCCAAGGGTAAAATTCACCTATGCACAAAGAGGTGCCAAAGGTGCTCTAAAGAGTACTTCAGTGGGACTGAAATGGCATGTGCACCTCCTGCTGGCACTGACCGAATTTCACCCCAGATGAAGAACGACTGGCTTCAGTCTGACTTCCTACCTCACACACCCACTCTCTATCTGATGCCAACCCACCGTCCTTGCTAATGTCAGTCAAACACTGTAACGTGCCGAACGATGCCAATAGTAACTGCTATTGAAAGCTACTGTTTCCAACCCAGATCTCAGGACCTTAGCAACACAGATCTTTCTGGGCAATGAATAATAGATAAATAATCAAGTATTCCTCTAGGAAGGAGATCTGATTACACATATGCGCCTTGCTAGCATTTTCACTTTTCTGTTATATTATTCATCTGTTCTATAGTGGCACTCAAGGACCCCAAGCAAGGAAAGCAGCTCCATTTTTGCCAGGTGATGAATGAGGAGCAATTCAGGAACATACTAAGAGTCTGTGCCCTGAAGAAGTTAGAGAATAGACAGACAAGAGAAAGGTGGGAAGCGATGCCCACGGAGAATACCCTCAGATTCCTGAACCAACTCACTCCAGGTCAGCAGCCTGGCTCAGGAACCCTCTGCGTGGTAGACACCATTACCGTGAGGCTTAGCACAGTAAAACCAGGATTTTGCACTGAGAGCAGAAAAATCACACCTTGCAGCTTAGGCAGGACTTCAAGATCACACTTTGCAGTACTTCCAGTTTTCCATGCGATGTGTTGGTGCCCCTAAAACCTCCAATTTTCATTACATCAGTCAGAGCTTTAGTGGTGGTTTTGTGTTATTATGATATTTTTTCTGGAGAGATGTGACTACTGCTGATATCAACATTTTGCACACCCCTTTTCCAGCAGTATTTGGAGCAAATGTCCATTAGCAATTTTGCAATAAAAGTCATTAACCCAGTCAGGGCAAAACCCTGCAAAATCCCATGGGAGACTATTTCTGCCCAATCTATGTCAATCCTAAACTCAGAGCAGGTACAGATCTCCCTCTGTGCATGTACAGCACCAAGCACATTTTAGATGTTGCTGCAGTAAAGCAATTTCTGACTCACAATGGCACACAGCTTAATAGGAGCTCCCCTGCCTGGCTTTCTGCCTAACTTAAAATAATGAAATTATGCCTCGCCACTTAAAACTCCTGCATCTACCTTCACTGAACTGTAAGAGATTTTTCTATTTAAGTCTTATACAGCCTAGAAATTCTAGCCCATTTCTTTGATCTCAGGCCATTTCCTGTACAATGGAGAGTCATGTTGGCATCCTGTACAGTGAGGGTGGCAAATATACGGCCCACAGGCTGGAGCCAGTCCCCAGAGCTCCATCAACTGGCCCTTGGGTCTGAGCAGACCGGGTACAACATGTGTGAGACCAGCCCCACAGGAGGGCCTTGGGAAGCATACCATGTGGTTTGCAGTCACTGCAGGACTGCTTTTATGGGCAGGCATCTGCAATGTGGATCCCAAAGTGGCTGGAACCAACACTGTAAGGCTAGGAACAGACATTACACATAAACCAGTTTAAGTGAGCAGAAACCAGTTTACACCTATGCACATAAACCAGTTTGAAAACAGCTGAAACTGGTTTGAGATAAACCTGGTTGAATGTAGTATCAGACTTAACTGATTTGAGTGAAAATGGTTCATGCAATGTCTGTCCCAGACCCCTTCCTGGTTTAAGTTAAATCAGACTCCCCCAGCATCCTGGCCTGCTCTCTGGGCTGGGTGGGGCTCTCTGCTCCAGAGAGCTGGCCTGGCCCCTCCCCTCTGCTCCCTGGCTGGAGCTCCAGCAGAGACAACAGGCACAGCAGTGTCTGCCTGGCTTCCTCTTGGTGCCCCCCTCTCCTCACTATTCCCTGCTGAAGCAGGGATTCCCCCTCCCCTCTAACTTACACAGACCTCTCAGCATTAGCTAGCAGAGCACAGGCTACCTACGGCCCCTGCTGTGGCAGATGGGACAAAGGCAGACAGTGTCTAATCAACAGGTAGCTGGTAATGTCCTTCCTTGGAAAAGCTGTTTAAGAAAAGCTTGAACTAATGGAGAGAGGCTTTGTTTTCTTAATGAGCTGATAAACACTGAGTTAGGGGTAATAAACACTGTGTTGGCAACTCCCTACTGAGCTGCTCAGGAGATCCTGCTGGGGCCTGGCCTCACTCCCCCTCAGCTCAGCACTATATAAGGGAAGGGAGGGCTGCTCTAGCACTTCCTAGCTTCTAGCCTGAGCCACTGCAGGTATGTGCCTGCATTTTTCCAGTCCAGAGGGGATGTCTGTACAGTTACAAACCAGGTTAGACTAACCTGCAAAGACTGAATCAGTTCAGGCTCAGGCTTTTGAATATCTGTCCCTAGCCTGTATAGCACAGTCCAGCTGGGGACATATAGCACAAATCCCAGACCAGCCACAGCAGGTACCCCATGTTGGGGGGGAAGGGAGGGGAGAGGCTCATGGGCCCAATTTGGGCCATAGATCAGCCCCATACCACTCATCTGGTCTGTGAGGCCAGATTTATTTTTTTTATTAATATATTTCATGTCAAATCAGCCAAATCAGTTCCAAATCACTGACTGAGCAGAACTCAATCGTTCTAAACACCATGTATGGCACTACAACCAGCAAGCATCCTCTGACCCAGGCTCTCACCCTGGGACTTCAGATACTCCCAAAACCATTGGCAGGTATCCTACATGCCCAGAGGTCTTGGGATTCAGATGCCCCAGATACTACAGGCAAGCATCCTCCATCAAATGCTCCCTACACTTGATCTTAGCCCACAGGAAGCCAGGTGTTTGACATTCCCATTATACAGGAAGTAGTGGGATGCTGTAAACCAGGTTGCTGTCCTTGTTCTGCACAGTCGCAACAGTCCGTGGTGAGTATTATGCACACAAAACCACTTCAAGACAAGAGCTGCTGGTTTTTACTGACAGTAGGCTTGGTGCTCCAACCTCCACTGCACAGAAGTTAAGTTGAAATAACTGTTCTCCTAGTCACTCTGAAACTTCTGCTACAAAGAAAAATTTTACCTGTGTGATAAATATTTTCACGCTGCACCACTAGGAAAGTCAGGTTCCACTTTCTTCCCCAGGGTGGGGCCCACTTGCTAGATTTTTATGTTAACCTACACAGGAGGTTTACAAGCACTCTGCTCTCCTGCCTTTGGGGGGCATGGAGCTCCCCAGACTGGCTTCCTCGTTAAATAAGCAATGTCACTTTTGCAACATTCAAGTTACTGAACTTCCCAGTAGGATGCACCACACACTTTGCATTTTCAGCAGATGCCATCTGATGAAGGGCTTCCTAACCTTACGCATATGTGAGCTGAACAAATGGCCATGTCTTCTGGTAATTAATTCTCAAATATGTTGCGCTTACATTGTGCTTTGCATCCAGAGATTTACTGCAGTCAAACGTTGTTCTAACCTTTTCCTCATTCATTCACCAATGACAAATACTGTTATTTAAAAAAATCTTTTCTTTTTTTTCTTTTCTTTTTTTGTACATAAGACCATTTCTGCAGCAGCCAGAGATGCATCCATCCACAGTAATGCAGGTGACCGTGTGGGAATTGACTCTGTCAGGTGGTTAGTACCCACAAGGGCCTCTGGGGTGATAGCATTCAGGACCTCTCAAAAGCAGGGACATTTCTGCATTGCATTGTCTGTTTCACAACGCAAAATTTGGGACCATGCAGTCTCATTACCCTCATTGTGTTCAGTGACAGTGACTGTTCCTGGCTCTCACCAAGGATGGGATTTTCAGATACAATCCAGAGGTAAAGCTTCTCCCAAAGTCAGTGGTAAAACTCCTCTTAAATTCATTGGAATCAGCGTCAGGGCAATGTTGGGTGCTTCTGAAAATCCTGCCTGCAGTATTGATTGTTATTCCTGCTAGCTTCTACTGCTACCACTCTAGGTAGATGTCAGATGCATACAAAGCCAGTGAAGTGTCATAATTGTTTGGGGAAAAGCCATGTGCTTCTCTGTTACACGGTTCAATGGGGCAAAAAAACTGGCAAAAAGTGTCTGCAAGGAGAAAAAGAGGCAGCTGCACCATAGCTGCATGTTCTCCTACTCGCTGAGCATGATTATACATTCAGATTTACTGCTCAGTAGCCAAAAATTACTGCACAGTATGGGCGGTATCTACATGTGCACACCCATACTGCCAACTTGGGTGTAAATTTGATACCTGAATCATGCCCAATTAGTTATTAATTTACACCTGATTAGTTACTGTGCAGTAACGCATATGTAGATGCCTTACTGTGCAGTAACACTGTGTGGACTGACTTGGGACTAACTTTGGCCTAAACCCACTTACTGCACAGGAAATTTAATGTGATGTAGATGCACGTGTAGAGATGCCGACTATGGGACAGGGCTTTGAAGGTTATGTGCTGAGAAGGGAAAGGCTTCTGCCAGGAGCAGAAATCCACAAGAGGGGACAGGTAAACTAAACCAGCAGTTGCTCTTCTGTGCCACTTCTCACCCCAGAAAAGGGATTAGAATCATAGAAAGTCAGGATTGGAAGGGACCTCAGGAAATCCTCTAGGCTGACCCCTGCTCAAAGCAGGACCATTCCCAATGAAATCATCCCAGCCACAGCTTTGTCTGTCTGTCTGGGATTTGAAAACCTCCAAGGATGGAGTTTCCACCACCTCCCTGGATAACCTGTTCCAGTGTTTTACTAGCATCCTAGTGAGAAAATTCTTCCGAATATCTAACCTAAACTTCCCTTGCTGAAACTTGAGACTGTTGCTCCTTGTTGTCAACTGCCACCACTAAGAATAGTCCAGCTCCATCCTCTTTCAAACCCTACTTCAGGTAGTTGAAGTCTGCTATTAATTCTTGTCTCAGTCTCCTCTTCTCTAGACTAAGCAAGCCCAGTACCCTGAGTCTTTCCTCCCAGCCCCCTCACCTTTTTGTCACCCTCCACTGGACTCTCTCAACCTCATAAGATTTCTTTTGGCCCAACCCTAATTTGTCTAGGTCACTCTGAATCTTAGCCCTACCCTCCAGTATATCTACTACTCCCCCCAGCTTGGTGTCATCTGCAAACTTGCTAAGAATGCACTCTATGCCATCTTCCAGGTTATTGATGAAGACATTGAACAAAACCAGCCCCAGGACCAACCTCTGGGACACTCCACTTGATACTGGCTGCCAACTAGACATTGAGCCATTGATTACTACCCTCTGAGCTCGATGGTCCAGCCAGTTTTCTATCCACCTTACAGTCCATTTATCCATCCCGTTCTTCCTTAGCTTGCCAGTGAGAATGTTGTGGAAGACTGTATCAAGAGCCCTGCTAAAGTCAAGGTACACCACATCCATCAGTCTCCCCACATCCACAGAGCCAGTCATACCACCAGAGAAGACAATCAGGTTGGTCAGGCATGATTTGCCCCTGGTGAATCCATGCTGACTGCTCCTGATCACCTTCTTCTCTTCCAAGTGCTTAGAAATGGAGTCCTTGAAGATCTGCTCCACGATTTTTACAGGGATTGAGGTGAGGCTGACTGGTCTGTAGTCCCCTGGATCCTCCTTTTCCCCTCTCTTAAATCTGGGCACTATGTTTGCTCTTTTCCAATCATCTGGGACCTCTCCTGATAGCCATGAGTTTTCAAAGATGATGGCCAATGACTCTGCAATCACATCAGCCAATTCCCTTATCACCCTCGGGTGCATCCCATCTGGCCCCATGGACTGGTACACATCCAGCTTTTCTAAGTAATCCCTAACCTGTTCTTTCACCACTGGGGCCTGCCCACCTCCTCCCCAACCTCTGCTGCCCGGTGCAGTAGTCTGTGAAGACCGAGGTGAAGAAGGCACTGGGGACTTCAGTCTTTTCTGCATCCTCTGTCACAAGGTTGCCTTCCCCATTCAGTAAGGGACCCACACTTTCCCTGATCCTCCTCTTGCTGCCGACACACTTGTAGATCCAGGCATGAGGTCCTAGCCAGGGACAGTGAGGAATTTTGCCACAGGACATTCAGATGCACAGGAAGGACCAGTTTAGCCCAAGGGACTATGAGGCCTGGCTTAACTATTTTCCCCACAGGAGCCCCAATATTTCCTTTGTGAAAGCCTCATTTTCCTCCGCTCTGGAAAGAACTCGCATGGTTTTAGGCCTCTGTTTAACTCTCCCTCATATTTGCCAAGACAGGGACATGGCCCTCTGTTTAGGCCTCTTCACTTCTCCCAAAGTCTTGAAAAGCACTTGGACTTCCTTCCACCACCAGCCGGCTGGGGGAGGAAGATTATTTCCAGGTTTGTTTTCCATAACCATCCCCATTTGCTTTGAGCGTTATGCCCTGCCTGTCTCCAAGGGACAGACAGCTTTTCCCATGGGTCCTCGATGCCTTCATCACTCCTATTGTGCTCACCCTTGCTTACTAGAAAGCAGCACAAAAAGGAAGAGGTACTGCAAAGAGCAGCCCGTACAAGCAATTCCCCTGCCCCTATTATTATAGCCGCTAATGCTCAATAAAATCCAAGTCACCTCTAAGCGACACATCACGGATGTATAATCTTTGTAGCTTTCAGGGCACCATGCAAAAGAACATGCTTGCACTGACAGGGAGATCTGGGTGGAGGAACATCACTGCAGACAAACTACAGCCTTCTGCAGAGGAAACACAGAGCTGCTATCTTCAGCACAGCAGGATATTAGTAAACAAGTGTAAATAATATATAGGAAGCCTAATTTTAGAAAGGGGGAGGGCGAGAGAAATTATAAATCTGATCTTTGTTTGGATCACTGGTAAAAATGTTTATTCAAGGATTGCAGCTGTAAGTGGAGAGACCTAACTGAGCAACACTTATTAGGAATACACAGAGATAGCATAATTAATGACAGCAGCACTTCTGCAAGGGATATTAAGCCTTGTATTTCAGTGATTAAGCCAGCCTCTGACTATTGGCGTTGAGCAACAGATCTCAGATGAAGGTAGATGATTCAGCATCCATTCTGCCTCCTCTGGGTTTTCACATGGACATTTGAAGCATCAGGTTTCTGGCAGTGGCCATTACCAATTACCAGGCGAGCTAAACCCCAGGTCTGGTGTACTCGGACAATCCTGCGATCCTGACATACACGGCCATAGACGATTGAGTCCATAAACAGAAAAGGGGCACTGGACAGGACTCTGATATTAATCTTCTTGAAAAACAATGTGACTATGTAACGATTTCCAGCCTTCTCTGCATTTCACACCAGATTAAAAAAACAAAAAAACACAACTTTCAGATAATGAAAGCACAATAAATGGATGCTCTTATGTTTTTTCCATGTACAAAGGGCAAAAAACCAAGTATTTTTCAGTCTAACTATTTCGCTGCAGATTAGGGACAGCAACAAAGAAAAAAATTAAGTCTCAGGAGCTCATGTGAGTAAACCAACATGCCGTATCTGAACCGAGCACCAAATGGCGGCTGCCTCTGAGCTTTGAGCCTCTCTTGCATGTAGAAGTGCAGTCCCCAAAACAAAGGCAATGTATTTCTCTTACAGACTGCGCAGATGCAAGCAGAGATGATATCACATCAATAGCAACACTTAGCATTCATAGACTACTCCCGAGAATGCCGTTTCCAAGTTTTCGAGAGGTGGATATTAGGGTGTACCAACTCGGGGCTATTTCGAAGAACTAAATATTGCCCTGACTTTTACCCCATACAACAAATGGGGTTGGAATTTGGGCATAACTTTAAGCACTTAAATGAGCAGTTTCAGTCAGCTTGGAAAAGGAAATGAGAACCAATACCAAATTTAATCTGCCTGGAAAGATTGGTTATGAGCCTCTGAAAACAGGGAAATAAGAGAGAGACTGAGTCAATTACAGCGACTCTACAGAGAGAGGGGCGCTATTCTGTCTAATCCTCCCTGGCAACTCCTATTCCCACCTCATTATTTCTGTCCTTCTCTGCATGCCCTTTCTCCTGCCCCCGTTTATTCTCACCTTCCAATTCCTATTTGCTTCATCTCCATTTTACATGGTACGTCTCTGCTTCCTTGCTTTCTGTTGCTTTTTCTCTCCTTCCCTTCTTGTCACTCAGCTTTCTGTCTCCAGCTATTTCAGTTCCCTTCCTCCCAGCCCCTGGAGAGCCCAGAATTGGGACATCAATTCTGACCTTGTCCTCTATTTCAGTGTACCACATCCATTGTTTTTACCCTTAACTTGTGACTGTGTTTTCACAAATGAGTTAGTTCACTCTTCTTAGGTCCTTGTAGTGTATATGATCCTAAGTGTTCCCTTCATTCCAGCCACGTTGAATGTAGAGAGATACAAGGGAAATGCAGACGAACTGGCAATGTTAGCCAGTACCATGGTGCCCTAGGTATATTCAGACAGAAATGCCATGATGAGAAGCCAGGAGCCCCCAAACACCTTGAAGCCCAAAGAAGGGGTTAGTACAAAAAGCCTGGAGGCAAGACTCTCAGCCCTAGCCCCATCGCTGTACTGTCGGGCTGTGTGACCCTGAGTAATTGGCTCAATTTGCTACCATCTAAGATGAATATCTTATCTTGCCAGGTTTGTGGGGAGGCTTAATTAGTAAAAGCACAGAGATCCTCAGATGAAAGCTGTTGTAGAGGTGCAGTCTGCTACATATCATTAATTTCCCATTATTACACAGGCTCCTCACTGGAGCCCAAAGGACTGCATCTAAATCACATAAGACTGGAGAGTTTGCAGTCACCTCTCCTTCAGTTCACCATTCAACATGCCGAGGGGTGGGGGAAGGAGGGGGGAGGCTTTTTGGATCAGGATGGAAGATTCAGGCAGCCACCTCTGATCACCACAGACCACATTGCATATTGTAAAAGACATGCTGTTAAGCACGTTTTAGATGTCAGCGGACCCGTCTATATATATGTGCTTTAATGGGCATTAGCCTATTTTAATGTGTATTGAAGCATCTCTAAAAAAAAGTGCACTTCTACTAATGCACATTAAATGTGCATTAAAGCATCACTACAAACTGTGGGTGCCTGTACACAAGTGCAGAAGCTGCTCATACACAAGATGCTGAGGTGCTTTAATTAGAGCACCTCTTGGAGCTGCTCTAAGAAAAGCACCCACCATCCTCCCCACCAGAGCATGTGTAAAAGTGCCCTGTGCTCTTTAGTTCATGTGTATTAAGCTGAGCTAATGCATATTTTCCTAGTACTTCACAACTGAACTCCTAGATTTAATGCAAATTAACCAAACTGTGTTAATGCACATGTAAATGCAACCAGTGGCCCAGCGTACTATAAGCAAAGCCATGGCTACCTCTAGTGAAGGGAAAAATCCTGGTCACTTCTTTGGGCTTTGGCACAAAAACTGCTGCAAAGCGCAGGAGCAGAAATAAAAGGTTTAGGGACTCTCCACCCTGCAACCCGGCTCTCCCAGAGGTCTTTGCATGGCCATGCACCAGCAGAGGTTTAGGAAGGGAGCACGTATGAGGGATGGGCACTCTTTGGAGGTTCTAGTCATCTCTGAAATATCTGGGGTCACAGAGGCTACTCCAGCTATTATGGGACAAAGCAGCCTGTGGGCTGCAGATTCATTTCTATTATGCCATCTAGAGGAAAGTTGCTTCCTGCTTTTCTATAAAAAGAGAAAGTCATCCCTAGCACCAAGCCCAGCTCAATGAGCAAAGCACTGGGTCAGTGGGAGGGAGGGGAAATGGGTGGAAGGACATATGACTTTCCCCTGAGAGCACATCCTGCATGCAGATTGGGAAGAGCATGTGAACAACAAAACACTCCCAAGGGAGCAGGGCAAACATCCCTCTTTACAAGCAGTTATGTGATCACCCTTCCTCTTGCTTTACAAAGGGCTTTCCAAGATACTACTCAATCCCAGATAATTTTAATTTGCTTGTAAGCACCTGACTGTAATATTTGTAAGGAAAACTATGCCCATTTTGTTTAGTTCAGCAGTTTGAAAGTTCATATGGCTCAAACTCAGGAACATCTCTCACCAGGAAGAAACAAAGACATGCATCTGAAATGAGCATTTTTAATTACAGCTGGCATTTATTTTACAAGCCTACTAGTACTATTGCGAGTGGCAGCTAATTTGTTAAAAATGCAGTTGGGGACATTCACATCAACAGTGTGAATGCTGCAGCGTGTCACACATTCAGACCCAGCTTTCAATCAGCTCCAGCCCAGGTTTTTATAATCAGATCCTCATTTTCAAGCCATTTCTGGCATTCTGTGAGCAACCCAAACTCCAGATGACCAACATGGGAATTGTGCAGTGTGTACAAGGAATGCGGTAACAACTAGATATTAAATGTCCTATACGACTACATGTTAATACTTCAGCCTGTATTTAGTACTTATACCTGTAATTGCCAAACCAGCACAAGCTCTGGTTTTTCATGCTGTGAATACTACAAGCCACTGTTTTCCAGTAGAGTGACACTTTAGCGATCAACCAATAACTGCCTTACCTTCTGCCTGACTTCAGACTAACCTCTTTTTTCAGCATGCCTGCTACTAGCATTAGGCACCAGTTTGTCAAACCTAATTTAATCCCTTGAGTTCAAAGACCATCTGCTGTTCCTAGTACAGACTGGGTCTCATCCCTTTGAACTCAAACTCTTCTTTTAAAGATCAGTAATAAAAGGGTGCCTGCATTTCAGGGATGGATGGAATGAGTCTTAGGTACGTGTGTTGCCCACTTCAGAGCCTCAGTTAGATGATCTACTTTAAACAGTTGTTGTCCTAGGAGGAATGTCACTAGACAAGAAGCAAAAGGACACAGAAGCAAGGCACCGTGCAACTCTCAACCAGTAAAAAGCCAGAGCATGCAATCATCATCACAGACTTGCGGAGGTCAGCGCTGGGAAGTAAAGTTCAGAATCTCTCAGGATTGCAGCACGTTCGCTGCAAAGGATGCAGGGCCACGCAAGGCTGATGGGAAAGGCAGGAAGCCTCTGCCCCCACCCCCCACTGGTGCTTATACAGAGCTAACATACACGGTGCACCTGTGCCCCTTCCCCTACCAACCCACAGCAATGGAACCTACCTTCCACCTCATCTGCCTACCTACTCCCAACATTCGTCTTCCTCTGCAGATATCCCAAAAGGAAATGAATTGCACAGGCCAGTCATTTCATCTCAGTGTCACCACTGTGATGATGGTCATACGAGTGCCCTATTTCAACACCCCCGTCCCCCTTTGCATGTTATTATGCCTCATTGAACAGAGAGAGCTGGCACAGGATGACACTGCATCTGAAATAGGAAGTGTTACTTTAACGTTGGACATCAATACTTCACTCACAGCAGAACTGGAATGTCAATAGCTCTCAGTAACCGCTCTGCTAATTCCATCCAGAAATATATTTGTATCCCCATTACACAAAGCCCTTTTAGATGTTAATGAATCAGGCATCACAGAGACTGGCCTTGCTTAAAATTCTTTTGATGTTGCCCTCAGCTCTTATGCCATCGTGCACGCTGACTCAAACCGAGGTGCTTCTCATGACTAATGCTAGACCCCCGCATTTATGGACACAGCGATAACATTTTAGCAAGCACAAGAGCACTTGGCACTTCTGACAGCCTGTGATGTTCAGCATAGTGACACCCACGAACCTCACATCAGAAACACGGGGAACAATTAGATCAGTCTGCCCCAAAATTTCTTGTCCTTATCACTGGAGCTGAAAATATCCATTCAATGGTAGTGTCTGTGACATATAGTAGAGCTCCTCTGCTTCCTTCCAACAGAGAGCGTTGTCTTTAGCGAAACAGATCCCCAAATGGTATAAATTAGTTATCTCCACAGCCAGGCCAATTTAGACCCACAGAGTATCTGATTCAATGACTTCTTGTTGACTTTGATGCACAGGACATGAATTCAATCCAATTGGCTTTCTGGGCTGTCATTGAAGTAACTTTGCAGTTAGCAACCTGCAAAGCCTTTGCTCCTGTTTACCTTATCTGAAATGGAAAGACTGTGCGAAGCACTTCTGTCCAACCAAACATATCATAAAGATGCAGTAAGCATCTTTGTTTCCTAATTGAAATCATATATCACTTAAGAGATACTAAATCAACAGCAAATGCCACTTGAGATTCATACACTAACAAACAATTCCCCACCCATTCTCTCTGTACCAGAGACAATAGGGGGCAAATTCTTAGCTGGTGTAAATTAGGCTCTCTCTTGAAATCAGACCTATGCCAATTTACGCTAGCTGAGACTCCGGCCTTTGGTTTCTGTATTGGCCTGTCTGCATGTGTTGTGCCCAAAAGAAATACCAACAGAGGCTTGGACTGATGTTATAGCTGGCAGCAAAGGGGGGTATTGGTTGCATTAGGCATTTCTGTTATAAAATAATCAATTGGTACAAAGGCAGATGTGCTTCTTTTGGCAAATCTGGTAACAATGCTACAGTTCACTTTTGCCAGTATCACCACTGGTGGGAATGGTGCCCAAGTGAAGGCAAATTCGTCTGGGTGGTTTATACACAGGAAGGGGCACTGACAACTGCCCCTCTCTCCCTCACACGTTCACCCCACGGTTCGGATGCTATAAACCCCTTCTACTGCATGCCTCTGCAATGGCGTCAGCTGGCCTCCTATGGTCCTGTCAGACCAACCTGGCAGCCTTCGATGACGAGGTCACAAAATCCTTAGATGCAGGTGTCATGGTGGACGTAGTCTTTCTGGACTTCCAGAAGGCCTTCGACACTGTCTCTCACCCCATTCTCATTAAGAAACTGGGGGACTGTGGTGTCGACACCTACACAGTCAAACTGGTCGCCAACAGGCTGGAGGGCCGCACCCAGAGGGTGGTAGTGGATGGGTCATTTTCAACCTGGAGGGACGTGGGCAGTGGGGTCCCCCAGGGCTCGGTCCTCGGGCCCGCACTGTTCAACATCTTCATCAGCGACTTGGATGAGGGGGTAAAAAGCACCTGTTCACATTTGCAGACAACACTAAGATGTGGGGGGATGCGGGCACGCTAGAAGGGAGGAATAGACTACGATCGGACCTAGACAGGTTACAGAGGTGGGCGGATGAGAATAGGATGGGATTCAACACTGACAAGGTCAAGGTGCTGCACCTGGGGAGGAAGAACCAGCAGCATACCTACAGGTTGGGGAACTCCCTTCTCATCAGTGCAGAGC
>NW_017729000.1:12749017-12764668 GCF_001723915.1 Gavialis gangeticus | reverse complement strand
GAGGGGACCAGCAGGCATTGGGGGAGTCCCTGTTCCCCCGAGCACTACCAGGAGTGACCAGGAATACCGGTCACAAGCTGGCAGATGGTAGCTTCAGACTAGACATCAGGAGGCGCTACTTCACTGTCAGGGCGGCTAGGGTCTGGAACCAACTTCCAAGAGAAGTGGTGCTGGCTCCTACCCTGGGGGTCTTTAAGAGGAGGTTAGATGAACATCTTGCTGGGGTCGTTTTACCCCAGTACTCTTTCCTGCCATGGCAGGGGGTCAGACTTGATGATCTGCTCAGGTCCCTTCCAACCCAACCAACTATGAAACTTGCTGCAGGACCAGAGAGGGTAGGAGACAAACACCTTGGTGTCCCGTCCCAGTTCTTTACCTGCCTTCTGGTGCAGGTGAGAGCAGCCTCAGGGCTCCTCTGATCAACCGAGGGACTGTCATGGTAAGGGGGTTTCCAGAGTGCCGCATTCTCCGGCTGCAAACTCTCCTCTCCTGGTCATGCCCAAACACCATGGCCTGGCTAGGTCTACATCATCAAGGGTTTCCCCCAAGTCATGGAAATCCTTGGCTGGCCATTTCAAAGAGCTGTAAGGCTGCTCTGACTGGCTGGAGTTGTGCAAAACATCCTTATCAGGAGCTTTATCCATGATCCTGCCCACCACCCTAAGCAGCAAGAAAAAATTTTGTTTCACTGAAGAGACCAGAGATTTTTAACGGGCATTGTGGTGACAATACCATTTTTTGTGGGAACCAGAGATTAGCTCTAATTCCTCTTTTTAACATGCTCCTTTCTTTCAGCTCCTGTCTCTCTCCCATAATGACTGCTGCTCTCTCTCTCACACGAGCTTTTAACAGATTTTTAGTTCCCATTTCACACAAAAGCACCACAGCTTTAAACACAAGGGAAAGGTCACCTCGATGCTGTAAGAGGCTTTCTGCTGTTTTCTCCATTACTTTAACCCTTTCAACACCAACAGAAACAAAAAGACTAGCTTTCCTTCCAGCCCTGAATGAGATTACAAACCTAGCTGGGCACATATATCAGCAGCAAATAATGCAGTTTAGTGACATTTGCCTCTTTCTGTTTACATCTAGTCTTCAAGCAATTCAATGTTTTTCCAGATTTTATCCATTATACAGTTCTGTATCTAGGTTGTTCCAAAGCAGCCTGTTGCAAAAGCATTTAAAACACAAAATTAAGATGGTTAGCCATGCCACTTTGACTGGACATCCAAATCTCACAGAGTTCCTCTTTGTTGAGTTAACAAGTCCCTAACTCAAGCCCCTGGTGTTTAAAAGTCAAAACTCAGAGAGAATAGTGCCTTTCTGTGAGCAAATACCTACTTGCATCCAGATCCCGCAGGCTGCTCCACATGACACCAAAGTTAATGAGCCTCCATGGAGTGTCTTGATCCCACAAACAACCCCACCTGGACGTGCCACTGAGCCCCGCTAGAGCCCTGCCCAACTTCAGTGGAGTCAAATCAGGCTCGCCACTTTTCTTTTTTTTCCTCTCTCCCTTCGGTGGAGTCTGCCTTCCTGGGTTGCTGCCAGGCTGCCTGCACGGGATGCCTGCACAGCCCCTGAGCTACATGGAGCCCGGTGCTTCACTCTGCGGCTGAAGGAAAGCAAACTAAAACTCCTCAGAGGTTTTAGGTTGCTGCACCCCAAAGTCATTTAAGGCACATTATGCCACCAAATGTGTGACAGCAGCTGGAATTAATGTGCAATATGCCGCCAACGCGTGCAAACACCGACACCATTAAAGCAGTGCAAAAGCATTTAACCCGCTTTTAAGTGTCGCGCACGCACGCCTCTCGTTTCATCTACACACGCCCTTGGATTTGAAGTCCTTTTGGATAATGATTTGCATTCCCCAGCAATTCAGTTTGCAATAGGGCAGCTGAACCAAAAGAACTACATTGTCTGGGGACAAAACATTGAGGAGGGGGCTCACCCGCACTCGCCTGTGAAAGTTGTTCCACTTTGCAAAGAAAATGTAACTAGTCACTGGGGCAAAGAAAACAACGGACAAGGATTCTCTAGCTCTATAGTTGAGGAACTCCCCAGGCAGCGGGGGGGTAGGAGTGTTTAAGTACTGGGTATCAAATGGAACAGCTTGAACAGGAGCTGGCAAAAGACCAAATCCAGAACATCTGCCCCTTGGTAAGGGCACTCTCCCGGGATGTGGCAGACCTTGGTCCAAGTCCTCTTGCTGGCTTCAGCAAGCTTTGGATGAGATCACATATCAATACTACTTTTACTACCTGCCAAAGAGCTAATATCTGCTGGAACAGTCAGAAAGTTTTTGCTTGTTGAGGTGCAAATCTGCAGTTTATTCAGAAGCAGGCCGTCTGCTCCATCTCGCCACACTTCAGCTACTATTCTGTTCACATTCAATATCAATAAGACTAGGCTAATTTCTTTTCTCTACTACAAAAAGGTGGGTTTTCCCTTGCTTTGATTTCCCTTTCCCATTCAGCTATTAGAAGAAACCCATTCATCAAAGTTAGAGGTTCTCCCTCAGAAAACCTTCAACGCTGAAAAGCTTTTGACTGAAATATAACATATTAATGGAAGCAATGATTGCACAGCCCTCTGCTGACCTTCCATAGGCTGAAGTTGCTTATATTGTTAAATTTATTTGCCATCCATTTATCAGCCTAAATCTAAGGTGGTTTTAAAGGTCATAAACCAAACAGCCAGTGAAATATGATTAAAGAATATGGAAATAAATTACAAACTCATAATGTTATTTCTTCCTGCAACTTAGTGGCGAAAGCATAGATGAAGTATGGGAACTTGATTAACATCTTATGTATTTTGGGACTCACCTACCTCCAGAGGATAGCTGAAGCCCTATTTATTCATTGTGCGGTTGCTTTGTGTGCACTGAAAAGAGGATTATGCAACAAAAACTCTAGTTCCTAATAAGACTAAGCATAGGCTATGTACTTTCCTTAGAGGGGAGATTCTGCCCTTGGTAACCAAGCTCCATTTATTAAGAAGTTTAAAGCCATGCCATAAAGTTACTTCCTGTTCAATAAATGGCTGCGTTTCAGCACGGTGCAGTTGTAACCGTGCAGAGTTCCCAGACCACCTTGCACCGCAGGCCTCCAAAATAATTAACAGGGCACTAAACTACTTTAGCACTGCAGGCTTAGCACTGAACCAGCTGAAGGTTATAGGAAAATTAAGTGCGTCTACGCTTTCTATTTGGAAGAGAGAAGTAAAGGTGAATCTTCACTTGTAGCTTCAAGGCACATTGAAAGAATTCAGTTAAAACAAAATAATTAGGTTCAGATGGACCATTTATCATAAGAGCAGAAACAATCCCATCACCAACTCCAGTGGCAGGAGTGTTGCTTTATTTTTTGCCTTGCTTCAGACTAGAGACACTGACCAGCTGCCAGTAGTTGGGTAATGGTAGGTAGTTTCCCCTCAGATCAGCCATACCCCAACTTCAGATAGCCTAAAGTTAGGGGGTGCTAGTGAACCCCTCATTCACACCACGGAGCAGTTACATAAGTAGTCTCTCTGGTATTAGAGACTGTGGAAGCTCTTTCTTCCCAACCATCTTCCCACAAGAGAAAGGAACATGGGTACAATGAGCAATTAGCAGTGCCAAGCTGGGGCTCAGTCCCGAACTCCCAAGGAGCTTTCGCCCGAGGAAGTGATTTGGGAGCAGGCATAATGATAAAGCTACAACTGCAAGGACACACAAGCTGGGAAATGGAGGTCCCAAAACCTGCCTCTGGTAAAGACATTAAATAAAAGTGGAAAGGTGGTTAAGTGACTCAAAGATGCCCCCTACACATTGCTGTCTTTAATTATGAACAAAGCAAACAAGCCTTTTCGTAATATTGGTCACAGCCATGCCACGATATTGCCCATGAGCTTTGGCATTGTTTCTGTGGGAAATGTTTCAAAACATTTTTTTTTTAATCAAAATGCAGATTCAGGTCAACCAGATTGTTTCATGAATTTGCATCAGTTTTGCTGGAATGTTTTGATCAGAAGAGCTAAAAAATATTCTTGGGGGGAAAAGGATCAAAATGATTTGTTTCAACTTTCTTTAGTAATAAAACACTTTGACTCAGAAAACTTACCCTGGTTTTATTTAAATGGTTTCTAAACAGCTGGAAGCCTCAGTGAAACACTTTCTTTGACGCTCAACACAGGCTCCGTATCCACCTATGATGTGGTCCATCACTTACACGTGCTGCCGGGGAGTTCTGCAAGAGATTCACAGGGTAGGAAACATTGACCTCACAGAAAAAGATACCCCACCCAGGGCAGCAGCCACAATTTTAGACATAGGCACAAAGTCTCTTCTACCAAGGGGCTAAAAATAAATGGTATAAGATACCAGGTATAAAAACAAACTGCCTCCTCCAGATTGAAATCCGTGATTTAACCTCCAGCAAAACAATTTGTGATTTCATATCTGGACCTTCAGCAAAATAACCTTATAGTCACTGGTGAATTTCAGCTGCTTGATTAGATAGGAATTGTTTTTCCCCCAGAATGCACATGTACATACACACTGGGCTCCGAAACGTACGTTAACAGATACTCTGCGTCTCCGAGACCCAGCCCCAGGTTGTCGATCCATAATGAGATCTTAGCTCAGTAGCAAACTTTTCCTGAAGACACTTTACCACACTATAAAACTACACATGATGGGCTCAACACTGGTATGAGAGGAGCGCTGCAGGTAAGTACTGATGAGCAATGGCAAAGCTGCCTGCTCATGGTGCTGAGCCTCGTTTTGTTTCAGTGCCTAAATTTTATGAGTATTATCACCAGGGATCCTGGTTTTCTGTGATAAAAAAAAAAATCCCCAATTTTTGGGTTAAAAAAAAAAGTAACCCACAATCCACATTTTTCCAAATTTTTATATTTATTTTTTATACATACACACACACATTAATATACATACACACATATACACACACACACACACATTATATATATACATATATACACACACACACATATACACATATATACACACACACACACACATATTAATACACACACACACACACACACACACACACACACACACACACACACACACACACACACACACACACACACACACTAGTGATGTTTTATTTTGATCATGGTAAAATGTGGATTGTGGGTTACTTTTTTTTTTAATCCAAAAATTGGGGATTATTATTTTTTTAAATCAGAGAAAACTAGGATCCCTGATTATACCACCAAGTTTTTCCTCTACCCAAGAGAGACAGAGAGAGAAAATACATCCCTTACAGGTATCAGAACATAGTGCAAAGCTAATAATAAGCAAGGCAGCAAAAAAAAGGAATAACCTCTCAGCAAAAGCTTTAAGGCTGACCTTACTAATACACTAATTAATGGATTAGACAGTATAGTTGCTGAATTGGAAGATAATCCACTTGCATAAAAGCTTAGTGGACACAATGCATAGACAAAAGAATGGAAAAATACAGGCTTGCACCACATCTGTCTTCCATCCACAAAAGTGGTACATTTACCACTTAGATAAATGTACACATATGTAATCAAAGTGCAAGAGTCAGACCTCAGCTATGCTGCTGTAAAGCTGGAGCAATACCACTGACTGCAGTTGCCCTGGGTTGATGCTAGTAATAAGCAGAATCAAAATATAGTACAGGGCACATTTAAAAGACATCTAATAAAAAAGTGAAAAAGAGTAGATTTGAGCCTCTGAGTTCAAAACTGCAGTTCTCATTTCCCTTCTTATTTAAAATACACCACCCCATGCTGCTACCTAAATATTTCCAAAATGAGATAGTTTGCCATTCCAGAAGCTAGAGATACCCGCTTTTTAGAAAGAGTCCATATGATGGCAAAAAAAAAAAAGAAGAAGAGTTAAGGGACCATTGATTTCACTGGCTTCAATCAAGAATAATGCAATGGTGAATCAGCCCCATCATTTGTCAGTTATTTCAGCAATTTTTCCAAGTTGAAATTGCCTTTGCTTTATAATGTGATGGAAAACCTTGAGGTGAAGGAGTGCTTCCTTTTAAAGCACTTATCTCCAGAGGTAGGGCTGCTTTAGGAAAAGTGGATTTTTAAAAAACGGTCTTTAAAATAGGGATCAAATGAATGAATGGGAATAAACAACATTTTATGACCATTAGAAATAGAGCAATAAAACCCAAGTGAAATAGAAAGAAAATGTAGCCATTCTGCACTCTACGATCACAAAACTAGGTCTTGATTGACTTAATGCTTACATTTGTCAGCTCCGTTAGATCACAGAATATCCTTGAATACATTAGCATTAATTAAGGGAAAATGTATCCTTTTTCAAGTTATGAAATGCCTCTTTAAATTTACTATGATGCATTTTAGTTTAGGGAGGCAATCATGTTTCCAGGCAAGCATTAAGAGTGTTCATTCTGGTTTGTTATTTCTTCCAAGACATTACTTGTTTGAATTTGGTATAAATACTATTGATTGAGTGAAGTGCTGCATGTCTGACTCCCAGAGGGGCTCTCAGCACCTCCAAAGACTGAGCCACCTCTTTTGCCAGGCCCTAAGACCCACTCCTCATTTCTTTCTCTTCGCAAAAAAGAAAAAAGGTGATCAATAAATTGATCTAAATAGTGAACAGGAGCGCACAGTTCAGACCACGTGGGACTTGTCCTGCTCTCACTTCAGTCAATGGGACTGGGTCCAAATTTCTTCTTTTTTTTTTTAAATAAATGCTGATTTCCCACAAGTGGAACCACACCTATGCATGAAGGCAGATACAGTACAGCCCAACCCCACGGGTGTAGGATCGTTCTGTGGCTTTATCCCTCCTTGGTGCAAGGATCCCGTGTTCTCACTTCTCCGAAACAAAAATGAGAACTAAATTCTCATTCCAACAATCTTGAGCCCTCTCTCGGTACCTCTGGATTTGGAGCTAAGCAACGCTGAGTCAGTTATACCCAATACATGGAAGGAAATCATTTACTTAGGGTGCAAATGGCTCCCAAATAGCAGCCCATCTTTAGCCAAGTGTTCTTAAATCCAAGAACAGGCTTCTTCGCTGAACAAAAGAATATCAGTGAGGTATCATTAACATTCACAGGGCTAACTAACTCTTTTCCTCAGCTCATTTGTGTGGCGGCAATGTAACCCACATGCCCTACAGCAACTAGAGGAAGCGTTACCCAAGGATCAGCCGTATAGTGGCAGTACCTGTCAAATCCTATGCAAAAAGGGACCTCGGATCCTGCACTATTAAGGCAGAGCCCTCAATGAGCAGATCAGCTGGATGATGCCGTGGCAATTCTGCAGCGGCTGCTTTCAAACAAACACATATCTTGCATGCTCTGCCCGCTAGACTGGGTGAGCTCAGAACATGGACCCAGGATCCACCAGGCTGTTGGATGAAGGGACTAGAAGTGTGTTTCCTTGATAACATGCCTTCTGTTAACTGAAATGACAACCACACTCACTAAACACAGCCCTCAAAAGAATAGATGAGCCTTCAAAACAAGCAGCCTTCTACAGTGCATTTTTCAAGGCAGCCCAAAGGGTTTGGGTACATAAATCTCTGCTACAATTAAGAAATCCCTGATGATAAGGACTAGTCCTTACAGCGAGGCCGTACCCCATGATGAACCGGGTGGCAAGAGAAAACCCTGCAAGGCATTTCAGTATATTAGCACTACTGAGCGCTACCCAGATCAAAATGTTCTATTAAAAAAAAAATCTGTTCCTAGGAGATTTGCTATCTGATTGGGAGGGAGGAGGGGAAAAAAAGTTTGGCAGCTTTAAGAGATTTTCTCCAAAGCACATGTCTTCAGCTTAATAACAGTAAGCAACTTGCAGTGCATTTGGCTCCCCATCGTATCCATCCCAATTGTCTCATTAAACATTTTGTATAACTTTGGAGAATCAGCTTTAGTGTGTTACAGCTAATTGCCTTACTCTTCAGATGTGCAACAACAGACTTCCCTGAAATACAGCTTCCCACTAGCGGCAACAAGGGATTTACTAATTAGTAAGAAAAATAAGATTTTCTTGAAAGAATATTACGTAGATAAATAAAGGGAAAGCTATGTCAAAGAAGGACACCCTTTTTTCCCAGCTAACCTCCTGTACTGGTTATTCTCAGGTCAGGCATTTTCTTTTCCTCTATTGTGTCTGAGGTATGCCAAATTTTTAAAAGTGGACACACATCTAACTAGGTACACAGATATTACTTGTCTTCATTTTTAGAGTCTATCCGAGGAAAACCAGCCTGGTAATCTTATCCAGTACTAACAGGACCATCAATTAATGGCTAAATATGTAAACATGCAATCATTTTTATACTGTCCATTCACAGGGACACCATGTGTATACAAGGTTATCAGTCTGAATACTGCCATTATCATGCCTCTCATTTTAACCAGTAACCTATCAGCATGGAAACGAATGATGATGGGGAAGATGAGGAGAGAGGAAAGGATGATTCCTGAGAGATGTCTCCATCCTGTCACTCAGCAGTGAACTGTCTGGGATAACAGCAAATGCAGAAGACAAAATGGGAAGCAAAAAGGAGAAAGGAAAGGAATGGGAAAATGGTAAAATCGAGGAGGTGGCAAGGAAGAAGAGTCTGAAGCTATAATTCCCTCAACCTACAGGCTTTTCACAGCATAAGGCAGTCAGCTAAAGTCATTGCAATTTCTACACCGCACACCACCAGCACAGCAAGGTTGTGAAGGTGCCTGTAGCTAAGACATAGCTGTTACCAGTAAGGCAGGAGCAAAGCCTTCGCCGAGATGCTAGGAACCATTACCTCTGCCCAAAGCCTCAATACATTCTCTTGAAACAAGCGTTATCCTGAAAATTAATTACAGGATTTTTTTCTCACTAGCCGCTAAATGCAAAGAGCGGAGTAGCAGCTGTAATGAGCTTGGGCTGCAAAAGCGAAACAATGAAGCTGTTTATTAGGAAGAGCTTTGTAAGTGTGAAAAGCATTAGAGCAATGAAACAAGTGGCCAGAGCACGCTGCGCTATCCTCCTTAATGGAGATGCACAGGACTGGAGCAGACAGCTGCACAAAATAATTTAATCAACCCTGCCCTGCTGCAGGGATGTGGCTGGCTTGGGTGACCTATTCAGATTGCCTCCCAAGTTACACGACCCAAAGATTAAGAGCTAAAAGATCTCTGTTCTGCCGAGTTCCTCGTCTCAGTAGGCTTTCCATGGAGACAGCCACTCTACTGAGGAATGACAGCAAAGACAGAAGTACCCTGATCTGGAGAACAAGTCCAGTGGGAACCTTGCCATTAACTTCAGCAGGTTTTGGATCAGGCAGCACCAGCTGAACTCTAGCACCCAGACTACCAACTACCAGACTCCTTGTTCTTCTCTTACCCCATTTGCCCTGCAGCCCAGCTTACTCATCTGTAAAATGGACACAATAATGCTGCGAGGCTGAATTAATATTAGCACAAAAACTTGAGATTGTTAAGTGAAACTCTTGCTTCCTTCTCCCTCTAGGCCTAAGTAGGATTATTAAGCAGTGGCTGGTCCTAGCAACATACCCTTCACTGAACTAGGTAGAGGACCTCGCCACTGTCTCTCTTCACTTGTCGCATTTTGTGTGGTAAGCCTGCTTTCAAAAGTATGCGTTCTTAACGTCAGGTGTCCCAATCTAGCCTTGAATCTGATCTCACAGACAGTATTAAGTTGCTTGAAAAGAATCTCCCCGTTTGCATTTCAAAATTCCCGCGCTTTTATGTTTCCCACAGCTTCCACCTTCAGTCTGCTTCCCACATTAATCAGGCTGAGAAGCCTAAGCCCAGGACCCACCTGTCTAATTCAAGCAGGTCGTGCACAATGATGGAACAGTTCGCTGGCCGATCAACAAGATTATTTGGTGCTAGTACACATTCATGTTATGCCTGTTAAAAGCTATCCTGCAAGATCTGCAGGCAGGGACATAAAGCCATTAGCGTGCTCATCCCCTCACACATTCTTGGGCACCCACTCCCCTCATAAAGTGCTACCGCTACAGATGAGAGCCAGTGAAACAAAGCTCCTAATTTGACCCAGAACACATTCCCTTGTTGTATTTCACACGATTTCCCTCGACCAGTATATTCCTTTACCCATTATGAGGCTGATAACTCAAGCACCAAATCCTATGGAGGAGAAAATACAACAAAAATAATCACGGCTTCACTGCATCTGAAGGGACCAACATTGATCTGAAGTTTGCAGAGGTACTTTCCTGTAATATTCGACTAGAGGAGACTCGAGCTTGCCTTTGAAAGCTTTATTACTAAGGCCAACATTTGCTAGTGTTTTGTAATGTTCTGATTAACTTCAGGAGATCGGGGTGGGAGCCTGGAAGCAAAAGAGTATTTTATTACCATTATTATTTATTTCAGCCATGTGGCCTTAGCAGATCAGCTGTATTATGTCCCAGGTCTCTGTATTTGGCCTCCCTAATCGCATTGCCACTGCACGACCTCAAACTAACTCCACATCTGACAGCTTTGGGCCACTTCACAATTTAAATCTCTCTGCTTCGATCGTCTAAATTTTTTAACTATAATTTGCATTTTATTCCTATTGGCTATAAGATGGCTGACTGCATCACACTCATCTAGCTCATCGACATGGGGAAATTCGAAGTGACACCATTCCTTTTTCAACTTCCCTAAAAAGTAGTGGGAAGTAAAAGTTGCCTCAGGCCAAGTACATCATTGGCATTGGCACTGGAGACTATTTTGGACATTCTGGGCACGTCCCCAAGAACGGGAATGTACGTTTCCCCAGGGACAAGTAGCAGCGGCACACCTTGTCCCTGGGGAATGCTTGTACCACGCACGTTGCCCCGAGTGGGGTAGGGGAAGCTGGGGCCAGCAACTATGTTGGCCCCAGCAGGCTTACCTGGGGTCCTGGGGGACTCCCAGGGCTGCAGTGGTGACACTCTTGCAGCATGGAGCCTGGCCAGCAGCTAGAGCATGGCTTCATCCATCCCAATTTGGGGCAGCAGCGTGCACCGATGGTTTTTTAGGCATGGGGTTTTTTGACCCAGGGACCTCCCAGGGTCAAAAACCACCCCCCACCACCACCTTCACACACACACACACACACACACACACTGCAAAGTAGCAGCACTGGGAATGCCTGCATGTGTGGCACGTGGCGCTGCAAAATGCAGGTCCACACTCGTCTGGACACAGCCTCCGAGTAGGGTCAAGAATGTAGGTACTCATGGTCGGAGAAGGTTTGGATCAAGGCCTCCATTCTTCCATCCCAGATTTAGCCTGCAGTCTCTTCACATCCATCAGCGCATGTCCAACAATATACCTAGCTTGTCTCCATAGCACGGCCTTATAGATGAGCCAGTACTTAGGTACAACTCCCTATTCTTTAATCTTAGCACCAAGATGTCCTATTCCCTATTTGTGTCCTTGGACAACTGACTTAATCCATTGGCCTTAGTTTCTACGCTGTGCAAAAAAGATGAAGGACATTTGTCTTCCTCACATGCATCTTTCTTGGCAAAATCTTGGTCTGTAGGTTCGCTCACTGAGCTGTGTCAGCTTCCACAACCTAGGCAGCAGGTCCCAGTGGACAGCAGAAAGTCCATTAGAACTTGAACCCTGTCATTCAAGCCTCCTGCCAGGCTTCCACAGAGACCTGAGAGAGGTAAGCAAGGATAAATGCATCCAGGTGGGTAGACCTGGCCAAGGCTAAGAGAAGTACTATATCCTGGGAAGCACTATATCCTCTGGTAGAAGCACCTCCTATGAAGTTTTATTGGATCAAAAGCTGCATTTACCAACCAAAATGCCAGCAGCAGGGTAGCAGAAATGGTGTTCACTGCTCTTCTCTGTCCAGTGCACGAAGGTATTGTTTGAAGCTCCTGAAGACCACAGAGGAAGTCTGGGACATCGCTTGAGCACCTTTCACCAGAGAGCAATTGCAACCTTGGAAGACTTTGTCAAGACTATAATGCTTCTCTGCATTTGGATTAAGCTCTGAATGGGAAGGGAACTAGGTTGATAGGGATCTGGTGGTAAAAGGGTGCCGTAGTGCAAGTGGCACTCTTATAATAGGTGCTTTTATCTTTGAAAATGTCATGCTCACCATTTTCAGAGATGTAGGAAGTTTAGTTCGTCCCAGAGCTGGATTAGAAATACGGCGGTTGGTGACCAGGAGTCCTGCCAGTAGGAACTGAACCAGGAAATATAAAGCCAACGCTGCTCTAAGGTAGGGAACCAAGTAGCAGATGACAAGCGGGCCACCTCTTCCAACTCTACAATTCTGTAATGGGATTTCTACCATCAGTAATTTTACATTGATTTCCTCAGGACCTTGTGTAGATATTTGTCACTGGCATACAAGGAGTGAAAGGTGACAATGAAATGCAACTGTACAGCAAAGTCTCGGTCACTGGGGATGTTAGCTTTTTAAAGTTATCTTAGGAACCTCTTAGTATTTAGGTTAGATATTAGGAAGAATTCTCTCACTAGGAGGGTAGTTAAACACTGGAACAAGTTACCCAGATGGTAGAAACTTCATTCTTGCAGGTTTTCAAACCGAAGCTAGACAAAGCCTTGGCTGGGATGATCTAGCCGGGGCTGGTCCTGCTTTGAACAGGGGGTTGGACTAAATGACCTCCTGAGGTCCCTTCCTACCCTAACTTTCTATGCTTCTATAATTTGGCTGTTTGGGGTGTTTTTTCCTTCCTAAATAAACCTGGATGTTTAATGGTAATGTAAAATTTTAATGGCTGTTTAATTTCTTAAAAGTGTGCCTGCCTGCTAGGATAAGATTAAAGTGATCGACCTTCGATGGTAACATTATCCATCTATAATCTTGTTTCTTAGAGAGATCTGAGCCAAGGATAATAGTAATTATCCTCTAATAATATGTCTTTGGGAGCGACTCTGTCCTTTAAGCCTGGAACAACAAGTGAGTGACAGGTATCGTGACTTTCAGATAATTAAGTGGTTTGAGTGCTCAGCAGCTGGATAGTTTTTAAGATAAATAATTATAGGCATCAGATCTTAATATACAGCTTCTATAATAATCCCCCTATTAATAAAAGGGTCAGTTTAGTCACACACACCTCAAAAGCTCTAGTGGTAATCAGCACTTCCCTGTAAAGCTATGTCTACATCTGGTATACAGCAAGTAACTCCACTGAAGTCAGAGGGAGCTATATGTCAAGTTTATACTAGCCAAAGAGCTGGCCATGTATTGTCAACCACTGCTTTCTATTGAAAAAATTCAATAGATGAACTTTGCAACAGGCATTTCCACCCTACACACGAGAGCCAGGTTATCACAGGCACTAAACACCTTGGCTAAATACAGTCCAAAAGCCTGAGGCTGAATTGATTTAGTCTTTGCAGGTTAGTCTAAGCTGCAAAGATTGAACCAATAAGCAAATAAGCAGGCAATCACTTTTGATTCAGAAAATGCAGCCACATGCCTGTAGTGGCTCAAGCCGAGGAGCACTTGAGTGCTGCTCTCTGGCATGTAGCCAACATGGGCTGTGTGTTCGCTTCCTCTTCCTGCTGTCCCCGAGGTCACTGGGATTTGGAGTCCGCAATCACAGCAACAGAACTCTGCAGGGTTGCTCATAGTTTCATAGTTGGTAGGGTCAGAAAGGACCTGAGCAGATCATCAAGTCCGACCCCCTGCCATGGGCAGGAAAGAGTGCTGGGGTCAAATGACCCTGGCAAGGTGTCTATCTAGCCTCCTTTCTTCACTTCCTCTTCCTGCTTCCAGATTTGTAGTGTGCGCACACAGCCAGCACTAAGTAATCAGGGCAGGGCAGGGCAGGGCAGGGGAGCTCTGTACTCAGGGGAAGGCGAGTTTAACGCCCCTCCCTGGGCCCAGACCCCAGCCGGGGTTTGCCTGGAGGGGCCAGTGAGCCAGCCCTTACTGCTCAAGCTAGGAGCGGAGGGGAGGGGCCAGCCCTGCTCTCTGTAGCAGACAGCACAGCCCATCCCAGGACTGCAAAGCATGCTGGGATGCTGGGGGACTCTGATTTAACTTGTACCAGGAAGGGGTCTGGGACAGAAGTTTCCTAAACCAGTTTGACGTACATCAGTTAAGTCTGATGCTACATTCAACCAGTTTTATCTTAAACCATTTTCAGCCATTTTGAAACTTGTTTATGTGCACTGAACTTCTGTTCCGTTACAGGTTTAAACTAGTTTCTGATCACTTAAACCAGTTTGTGTGTAATTTCTGTCCCTAGCCCTTCTCACTGTCCTCAGCTGAGAGTTGTATGTGATCAGTACTTCCAAACCATCATGAAAAGAAAGACTAAACCAATTTCTTATGGAGATCACTTAACCCCTTCTTCTCTGCTGTTTTACTGAAGGCTGAAGCAGATGGTCATTTGCTGTTCATATGCGTATATAAGCATTTTTCAAAGTACTGTGCAACCCCTGTATGTTTCCACCTTTGCAGCAGTTCATGTCTGAGACCGTTTCTTTTCCAAAAGACTCTAGCACTAACATGTGGTATAGAAGAGACACTGGTGACTGACAGTCATTCCTGGAGTATTTTAGAGCTTCACCAGCCTGGTCATCTCTCCTCACATTTTTTTCAGTCTATATATGTGAAAGAGATGGAGTTTTGTACTCATTTGTATCTGAAACTAGACTTCTCATGCTGATCCTTAATTATGCTCTTTCAGACACGGAATACATTGTTTACTTTGCAAATGTATGCTGCTATATAAAAGTTATTAAAAATCCACATAAATGCCTAAATCAAATTCCACCACTTTTATCACTGTATACAAACTTCCACCCAAATATAAAGATCATCATCATCGGTTGCACAAATCCCTGCAATATCTCGCAACAACTAGATGACAGCTCAATTTGAACAACGGTAAATACAAAGTACCACAAGTTTATTCCACATCACAAAAGCCCTTCTAGGCAACACTTCTGCATTTGTACAGCGCCCAGCACAGCAATTCAAACCACAATTCAGGCCTTTCGGCAGCACCATAATACAAACGCTTCCTACTATAATTGTAAAGAGAACACAGGCTGCTAATGTGGAAACACAGCATAGGAAAGTCCCTGCTCTACAGTATGCTGGATGTTTAGCACCTCTACTTGCTGTGCTTTAAAATTTCTTTTGACTTTTGCTTATCACAAGGTAAGTATGGCACTGAACGGGCAAAAAAAAAATCCCATTTCCAACAGAGCTGATATAAGACAAACTCTTAACCAACCCAAGAGCTTTTCCTGTGGTTGCTGGAACATTACCATGTTTTTATTGCATGCACTTTTCTCCACATCCCATTGATGTCATTCATTTTATTAATGACTGCCTATCTTTGGGACTGCTGAAATGTGCCACTTGTACACCTCTTGTTCAGAAATTGCTACAGCTGGAGAAGGGCACCCATGTCAACTGTGAAAAGCATGCCTAAAATAACTGCCTGTTCTCTGCTTCAGTAATATGGAATAAGCCAGGTGTGATGTGCAATTTTGCAACAAAGTCATCTCATCTGACCCTAGGGCTTCAAGATCAACCGTAACTCTGCATTCTTGCAGGAAGTCATCAAACATACCTCTAAACGCTTGGTTAGGGAGTCTTGGTTAGAGAAACAAATGCAACTTGAAAGCATGCTGGAGTTTTGTTTTTTTTTGGGGGTGGGGA
>NW_017729000.1:12735537-12748851 GCF_001723915.1 Gavialis gangeticus | reverse complement strand
TGGGGGGTTAACTAGTTTTCATAGAAAGTACAGTAGGTCATGGGAATGGGCCAAAAAGTAGATGTTGCAGTCCTAAAAACAAAACCTAAGAGCATTTGCAAAATTAAAGGCTTGGCAACATAACTGAGACTTCTGAAAGGCTTAACCTTTTTGTGAAGATGAAGAGAGTTAGTTTCTTTCAGTTGCAAGATGCATTTGGTAGGGGGAAAATGTAGATGTTTTGGAGGTTTTATGCAGCTTTACCACTGAGCAGTCAGGAGGGAGCTGAAGTATATACACACTTGCATACAGATGGCTCTAGCTAGCCACAGAAATCTGATACTGGTGCGGGAAGGCACTGCATTGACAGTTAATTGGTTTATGAGCCCAGCCTTTCAAATCTACATTTAAAAAAGAAGTAGTTCCATCCAAGTCAGACATGTCGCTTCCCGAAGAGCTACTTGCATCACTGAGCATGTTTGGAAAGTGCCTTCCATTATGATCAATCGCATGGCAACAGCTGGACTTTCCAGAGATTCTCCTTATGTTTTTATCTGATATCAAAGCTCCTTGAAGCCAAGGCAAAGGAGCTCACCACCTGCAAAATTAGACCCTCATGGGCATAGGATTTAATGCAAAGTTTACACTGTGAAGCTTTCAGAAGATCGAACACATGCAGCTCTCTCCAGAGGGCAGTAATCCCTCTTCTCTTTTTAAAAGAGTAACCCATCTCAAAAGAAAAAGGACCAAAGTTCACATGTAAGCCCTAAAATGCAGTAGAATAATTAAAAACATAACAAAGCAGGTTTCACATGTGCTTGTAAACCCATTTTCAAAAGCCAAAGAATAGTTTAAAAGCGTACATGGTATTTTGGTGACTATAATGACGTGCAATTAGTGGCCATCAGGGATCCTCTAAGTCAGGGGTGGGCAAAATGCAGCCCACAAGCCAGATGCAGCCTGCCAGGCCATTCTATCCAGCCTGTGGGGCCCCTAAAAAATTTTGAAAATTATTATTTATTTGCCCCTGAGTGCCTGTCATGCAGCTCTCGATGGCTTGCCAAAACTCAGTAAGCGGCCCTCCGCCCAAAATAATTGCCCGCCACTGCTCTAAGTACATGGGTTGATCTACCATTTCCATTCTCCTGTTGGAAAAAAAAAGTCAGTGGAGCATAACTATGTTCCTCCTAGGCCCTGGTACACTACTCTTGGATGCCAGCACCCCATCTAATCCAAACAGCAACTGGTTCAAGATCCAGCTCCGGCTGCTTTATCCAGTGGTTTTCCCTCCAGCACCACTTCCAGACAAAGTCAAAGCCTGTTTTCGGTGCCATCAAAAAAACAAGCAAGCCAGAGGAGCCAGATGAGAGTAAAGTGTGGTATCTGGCCCTAAGTAAGTCTCCTGTGAATTTTTCAGTAGGAACTAAACTGTGTAGGAAGTTCTGCCTTTGAATTAGCAAACACAGTCAAACATGAACCTCAAAGCGCCAGGGGAATTCTTGAGCCTCAGTCAGGCAGCATCTTTGTATGTATTCGCACAGTACCTGGACCACATCATAGCAGCACGGTCTCAACCTAGCATAGATTACAAGCTGCTTAGGACAAGGGCTATCATTTACCTAGCTTAGCACTATATATTGCCAAACACCCTTCTACTCTCTGGACACCAATAGCAATTGCAAAATTTCACAGAACCTGTCTGATGCTCGTTTTTTTTTCCCTTAAGGAGGGGAAGAAGGGGAGTATAACTCTGCTGGAGGTAGGTTTTTGTTTCGGTTCTTTTTTGATAATGGTTTAGCAGTAGGTGGGGGGTACAAGATTGTTTTATGGCGGAAACAGGGAGATTCTGGGATATTTTTGAAAGATGGTCCAGTGAGCCCAAAGTGGCTTCTGCAGTGTGCAGGTTGAATAAGAATACTGCAGAAACAACCACCAAGGCCCCACCAACAGCATACACCCAGCTGGACAACACAGGATCCAAAATATTACAGTCCATAGCGGTAGGAAAACTTGCTTGCAAAAGTCCAAATACCTCTGAGCCTTGTTTGCTCAGAAAATGGTAAGCGGGTCCAGCACTTTGGCACGAACATGCTGGTTCTATCAATGCTTTTATGGTAAGTATTTTGGGGCTATGCTGTTGTTTTTAAACAAATAGCACAGCTACCTTGCCTGACAGCCTTCATCATTGTCAGATTCTTAAAGATTAATTAAAGCTCAGCAGTCAGCTCATGTAATCCAGAGATTGGGTGGAGGATAACACAGAGAGCAGCAATGCCCTGCAGGGTTATGCCGGATCATTTACTGAACTAAAGGTGTTTCAGAGGTAGCTGTTGCTTTGTTTCTGTCAATCAGGCTGAAGAGCATTAAGACTGGGAGTCTGCAAGGCATGCAAGCTTCTAGTTAGCAAACTGGGGATTTCAGGACTGCAGCGTGCAGGACCTACGTGCCTTAGAAAGCAGGAGGGGGAAAGGAAGCAGCTTGTGAGCACGTGCATGTGTATTAAGGGTTTGGTCTTCGTAGTTGCTAGCCAGCACATTTCTTCTGTCAAGAGTGACCTGAAGATGAATGCAATCCAGCTCTCCTACACTGTGCACAGACTAGGAAGGGCGGAGGAGGGCAGGGCACCGAGACTAACCATACCCGGTACTTAATTAGACTTGTGCCTCCACACCATTTCCTTCTACGTTTGCTCAGGAGCCCAGCAACCTTGCATCCTGCTCTGTGCTGTGCAAGGTCTTGACAAATTTGCTGTTCCTCCTGACAGCAGCATACAGTAAGTGGCACCGAAAACACTCACTAACACATGGAGCCCTGGTGGAAGCGGCCCTGGACGCTGGATTTCTAACACAGGAAAAACTAACATTGCCATAATCCTTCTGGACCGAGGAGCAACCAGGATTGTTGGAGTTCACCTATAAAGACTGAAAATTCACTGCTCGCCCCAAAGACACTTGCTCACAATTTAGAAAAAAGCTTTTCTGAAGCCCAAATATTCCCATATTCGTTGTTTATGCAGGAGCTAGCCCACCTGCTCCTGCCCTAAATACTAATGGCATCTGCTCCACAAAGAAGCCTTCCCTGTTTAGAAGCAAACAGCTTTTTTCTCCTTTTATAACACAACAGCTCCACATGCAAGGTGTTAATACAGATTCTCTTCCCCCAAGCTGGTATGGCATTAGCATGCCTGAAAGCAATGGGAGGGGAAAGGGATGGTAGTGGTTGTATTGCAAGCCTGCCAGAAAAAGAGGGAGGAGGAGAAACCATTCATATTGTACTCCCAGCAGGAGCTGAGGAGCCAGTTCTGGCCTCTTTATTTGACATGTGCACACTCTCATTGACAAGTCTGCACCCCAGTGTTTCATGCTATGCCCAATTTTTATGCACTCTTTCTAAACAGAGACCCATTAGCTCAAGTGGGAGTCTGCCACTTTGGGATTCAATGGAGGAGACCTTGCATCACTGTATCAGCCTGGTGATGATTACTATGCAATGAGACATGGAGTGTTTAATTGGTACCAAATCTTGGTCAGGATTTGCAGATTAAGGCTCTCTGATAACCTTTAGTTTAATCCTGTCCTATTCATTTCAGTAGCCTCCTCCTGAAATATTCACCACACTTTCTAATTCAACTACTAACAAGTCTTTTATTATTTATTGGCATAGTACCTAGTATCACAAAACCCTAATGGGCTCCCTCCACCACAGTTGCAGTAAATAATCGTGAACGGGAAGCTTTACAAAAACTAATACAAGTGAAAATGATAGTTTGTTACCATAGGCATTTTTAGGCACCACTGTGATATTTAAGAAAGCACCAGTGATATTAAGGGAAAGCACAGCATTATTAATCCTTTCAGGGTACATCTTTCAAAATATTTAATTCACGCCACATTACTTAAATGCATATTAGATTAGCCATAAGTCACCATTATGGATGGGCATATCCCAAAGGACATCCTGTATGGGCAAATTGTAGATAGGAAGAGGAGTAGGGCGCCCAAAATTGCATTTCAAAGACATCTGCAAGCAGGAATCGAAGGCTTTTGGAATCAACCCAAACCTTTGGGAGGCTTTAGCAGGAAACAGGACAAAGTTGCACTCCCTTCTCAATCGTGGCGTCGAACATGACAACAAGAAATGGTCACTCAAATTACAACAGAAACATGAGCAAAGGAAATAGCCTGTCAGTACAGTAGGCCCTAATGCCACGTAGGCCTGTGACCACTGCGGCAGGACCCGCGAGTCTAACATCGGCCTTTACGGCCACAAGAGAAAAATGTGCCACCAGTCACCAGAATAGCTACAATATCCACCAGCGCTTGCTTATGAACAGAGGCCATAAGAAGTCACTGGTCCACTATCACGTCTATGCTATTGCCACACTGCCTAGCTTTAAACATCTTGTTGGGCCTAATCAGTCTGAAGAGTTTAATTAGTTTACTTTTAATATATAAAATCAGCTCCCCTTGGACCACACAAGTCGTCCCAGCTTCCTGCATTTTAGTCTTCGTTAAATGATTGGCAGAGTTTAGCACAGGAAACCTGGCAGTCAGCCAGAAAACGTGGCACGCTGAATAATGGACATTTCTCTTTTGATTCTTATAGTTCTGATTAACTTTTGTTAGGAAATCAATCGCCTTAATCTTTGGAAAGTAGGTGCACTGGAGTTTCTGCCAATTTAGGGGGAGTTTTTTTCAAATTTCTCTTTGCATACACCTTGAAGAAGAACAGTATCAAGGACTCTGACATGCTTCAGAGAAATATTAGACTGCTTTCAGCTTTAACAAAGCTCTCCTTTGAAGGCTCAGTGTTTGGAATTACAATTGATTTTCAGAGCAGCTAATTGGGGCTGTAAACATGAAAAAAGAATCTCCAATACAGGGTTTACTTCAGGTATTTCAGGATTAAGGATCCATGCTTCTAAAGACCGGATACGGAAAGAAACCCGTACAGCTCTCTTGTTTGTTGTGTATTGAACATAACATGTGTTCTGTGTTATAGAGCCCCAAGGAGGATTCAGCTGTTCACATAGCATTTGAAAGAAACAGGTATATTAAAAAGAAAATAATCAGTGATAAGTGGGCACATACCTTCTAGAAGGGATCATGTTAGACAGTCCCTGTTCCACAGACTCAGTGTCAAATCAACTTCAGCATTCAACTGCTTGCACCAAAGCACACATTTTTCATAGCTGTTAGGGGCTGGAAGGGACCTTACCCCCCTGCACGTGGGCAGGAAAGATTGGTGGGGTCAGATGACCCCAGCAAGGTGGATGTCAAGACGTTATTTAAAGATTGCCAGGGTGGGTGACTGTACCACCTCTGGGGGGGGGAGTCTGTTCCAAACCCTCAGCACTTGACTTATAAAGAAGTGGTTTCGAATTTCCAGTCTGAAGCGATCTTCAATCAGTTTGTGCCCATTTAAATACACTTAGAAGAATACGTATGTGAACTTCATGAGTGAGAGCAAGGAAAGGAGGCATATGCACATGGCAGTGAACCCTGCACTGCAGTGTCGGGGGTCCATTACAGGCAGGTCTCGAATCCTGACGGAAACTGCAGGCGATTCCTGGTGCAGCAGGATTTATTCTTTGCCCCTGGATATAAGAGAACATAGGTGAGCTCTCTAAACAGACCAGTACTAGGCTGAACAGGTGCAAAGACCCTTCAGGCAGGCAAGGCTAGGAAAGAAGTCTTGTGCTGATATTTGTTTTGACCATCAGTATCACAGTAAAGGCAGCCAGCCCCCAGGAACAGAGCATGTTGTCCATCTCTACAGCCTGATTAACTGTACTTTGCAGAAGGCAAGATAGGGTGGCACCTTAGATTAACTTGTTCAGAGAGGCATGAACAGTTAGCCAAGAAAGCGGTTTGCTCACAGGGTGCCATTAGTAATTTACTTGAGAGCAGTTCTGGAAGACTAGGCGTTGAACCTGCTCACCAGGTAGAGCTGAAGGGTTTGGTATTCCTAGGCTTGACCCGTATTCTTCACTCTTATCAAGGATAGCTTGGGACTTTTTTTTTTTTTTAAATAAGAGTTTCACAGAACAAACAGACACAGTCTCCCCATCATAAGCACTGTCACAAGCAGACAAAAAGAGGATTGGGCATAAGAAGAGTAGAAGAACAAAATGTTAGTGGCTAGATCACAAAATTACATAGGAGATGCATAATTCTATTAATTTAACTTGAGGGGTGGGGAGGGGGGACAGCTCCTCTCAACATTTAAGCTTTTCCCTTCTCTAAAGAGGCCTGGCAGGACTGAGTATCTGAAGGGATTGGAGCAAGCTGCCCTGGCAAGCAATGTTTAAGAGCAGAGGATGTTTATGACCCAAAACATCCACCACAATCCTTACCCGTCTGTGGCCCTTATACACTAAAGGCTTCACTTCTGCAAGAAGTGAGGTGGAAAGCCAGTAACATTGCTTAAGATTAGTTGAGAGCAAGCAGCATTTGTGTAATTAATTTTCACATCAGCAAGACCTCTCTTCAGATTTGAGGAGGGTTCCTCTATCCACCTGAAACAGCTCACAGCTTCAAGGTGCTCTAATGAGAGGTTGGAATTGCAATCCTTAGATACTTCATGCTATCGTGTTTAATAGAAGGGATCCACATAATCAGACCAGCAAACTATTTACAAATATAAAATAGCTGCTTTGCAGATACCCATTCAATTAAAAAGTGCAGAACATTGATTGGATATTAGTAGAGTGAATTAATCCACAAACTAGTGATTTTGCAAAAGTCCTCCTAAACCTGTGTGTGTTAAACCAGTCCACAAATGATTGCTGGCTAGTCTGAAAAGGTTACATGCTGTCAGCCAAAATTCATCATTTTATAATCCCATAATTAGCCATATTTTTCATGGCGTTTATTTCTCTGCTATCGTGCAGTAACATTTAGAAAGAGTGGCAGCTTTGTTTTTCAATGTTTTCCTCCAACATACTGCAATAGAAATGTATGTTGCGCTGAGAAAGCAGACTTGTTTTTCAAAGGACTGGGGGAGGATATCTACAACTTCAGATTACAAGGTTAATGTGCTCAACAGAAAAACCTGGTGTGTGAACCGAGCATTAGAGGCCAGACTGATTAGTGTGCTGTCCTTATGCTGGCGTGCACAGTGCTGCAAAGCTGTATAACCTGCAGGTCCTTGCACAGCACACAGTAAAATGTACAGAGTCATTGTAAAAAAAGCTACAGATAGCACAAGGTGCAAGGCTTGGTCCTGTGCCCCATCCTGGTGTAAGAACCAGTAGTTGTGTAAAAGCACCTTGGAGCTAAGCAGTGGAGCACAGAGGTCGAGCTACAGGCTGCAGTACAGCACTAGTATCCGGTGTCAGTTATGTTAGTCTTGTATATGAGCTCTTGCTGCTCTAATGAGAACACTACCACAATAGTTAAATCTTAATCCCCTCTGCCCATGCTTCTTTGCATGCAAATTATGAGATAAAGTCAGCGTGGAATGAGAATAGGTAACTTTGAGGCATCCGGATTTAAATGCAATCTCCACAGCTTTGCTGAGGCCCTTGGCTTTGCATCTTCCCCTTCAAAGGTACCTTCCTTAGCCATCATCTCGTGTAAAGAAAGTCTGGCAAGGAAGACCCAGAGGAATTCCTGCCTTGCGGGTTCTTTTCAGCTGTTCCAGAAGGGTATCACTTACCTCCTGCTCCTCCCGTCCCCATGGATCTGCAGGCCAGACATGTCCAAGTGGAGGCCCCAGTCTTCTGTACCAGCTCTCAAGCCTCACTGTCCATCCACCCCTCTATTCCTAACCCAGTGCAGATTTAATATCCTCTGGTTTCAGCTTCTCCAAAATGCCTACTTCATGGGCAGCTCTTCAGAACCCAAAATACTTCTACATGTTGAAACCGGGGTTCAGCTTTATACAGGACAGGGCTCTAGCACTGATGACAAATGTTTTACACTGTGTATTTTTTACACTGACAAACAAGTCCAGACACAAGCAGCTAACCTCTTGAGATGTAGGGTACAGTGTCAACTTAAGTCAGTCACCCGGGTGGATCTTCATTCATCCAGGGCACGTCTACAGGAGATGCTACATCACCATAGCGATGAGCTAGGTCACCATAGCTCATTGGTGCAGCAACGTAGCATCAGCAGGCATTAACCGCGATGTCGACACTCCTGCGCAGTAGCATGGGAAAAAAACCTGTACAGCATCAGGACTGCACAGTAGCACCAGTTACTGCTCAATCATTTAGTACTTGCTTAAGCAGTTGCTCAAGCTTGAGCAAGCACTGACTGTGCAGTGACAACGGTGCAATGCGGCACACGTGTAGATGTGCACCCACAGCAGAACAGTCAGCAATTGTCATTTCCCCTTCCCTTCCTCCCCTCCTCAAAACCACCTCTTTTACAGGCAGTCGATACAGAATAACCAAATTCCCAAGCACCCCCGGCACATAATAAGACCTACAGCACAGGGAATGCTTGTACTTTGTCTGTTCAACGTTGGTACCGTCCTGACTGGAGCCTGTAGGCCACCACGAACTCGCTTTATGCAGGTCCTGTATGTGCAAATTCGCTCTTAAGCAAGGACCCTTTTTATACCAAAAATTTGTTATCCTCAAGGTAAATTCACTCTTATGCAATCAGTGTAGTGGAAACCCGCAATCAGCTGGTTTGTGTGGTGCATTGTGGGAGTGATGTGCACCGAAATATAGTCCCCTGTGTGGATCTGTTCTCTTCGATCCTTGCTTGCGACACGCGTCTCTGTGGTTGCCGTCCCCATTATGGCTTCCAACCCCTCTCTGCTGTTGGTGAGCACCAAAATGATCTTGTACAAGTGGTAGAAATGGGTCTGGGGGTCCGTACAGTCGAGGTCTTGAACGTATCCCTATTTGTTACATTGTAAAGTGGGTTCCCTTCATGAGAATTTGAGTTTTGCTCTGTTTTCCAGGAAGACATATACAGCATAAAGTGAGGGAAACCTCTATAATACATATAATAAGGACACAGCTGGGCTCTAGACTTGGGTCCTACAGGGAGGATGCTGCTAAGGAATCATGTTCAGAGCAGATGGGGCAAAATGGTAAGGTACCTCCTACAAATCCGTACGTGTTCATATGGATCTCAGCTGGAAGGCATGCTAAAAGGACCAAATCCCATCAGCTTGTTATTTGTACCATTACACCACCTGGAGGTCCCAAGTCATACGCTGTGGCCCACTGCATTTGGCTTTGTAAGAACACCACATGAAAGAATTATCTCCCTGCCCAAAAGCTTACAATTGTAGTAGTAAAAAACAAAGCTTCAGCCCTACAAGAAGTAAGCAGGAGACACAAAGCCCCTTGAGTCCACACATGTATTGTGGTAGGTAATATGTCTCTGTCAACATATCCATACAAACGCACATGCAAAAGTGATCAAATTTGATTATGAGAGACAGGCATTGTTGGGTTTTTTATTAAACAGCTTACTGATACTGCTCTCATTTCCTAAGCAAACAATCAAAAAACAAAGGCATATGCTTATGGTATCGCACAGTATATGTCTTACAATGTCAGCTTTTGTCTGAAGGGCTCCCAGTGCTCATTTTTAAACTTATTTTGCTCTTCTTCAGCTTTTACATTAATTTAGGATCTGGCTGTACAGTGTGGTCACACTGCCCCCTGCTGGTTATTTAGAAGATCAGCAGGCAACCCAATTTTCTAAATGGGCTTTTAAATAATAAAGGAAAATGCTATCTAAAGTCTAACACAGTAGTTTGTTTTCTTTCTTCTGGCTATTAGTCAAAGGAAGTTTGTCTTCAGGAATTGAAATTTTACAGCAGCAACAAAATAAGTTTCTTCACACTTTGCAACTGCTGCCTGTGTTAAATCTTCACCTTGCCTGTTCTGCTGTTTAATTCTTTTAAAGCATAGTGATTTATTTGCCTTAATAAGCTAATTATTTGCCGGTTGCAATGTGGGAACAGGTGGAGCGCCAGAGGAAGAACAAAGAAGTCTTCCAATTACTCACACAGCAGGAACAAGCTAGGAACCAGCCCTGCACGTTTCACGCCCCTGTCACACCCTTTGCAAAGAGAAGGATCTGACCCAATGAGTGAAAAGATAATCAGTCTCCACCATCTGTTTGGTGCTGGGTTTCCTCAGGAAAAAAACTAATCAACAGCTCATTCTGTACAAAGGGAGTGAACAAAGCTCAAATTCACCGCAATCTCAATGATTCAGCTTTATTAATGAGAGTAATGGTCAGCTCAAACTCCACGTGTTTGATTACTCCTAAAAATTCTCTTTCCCTAAAATATCACTCCTATTTCCCTTATGTCTGGTTGGGGTAAACAGCTTCCTGCCTCATGAGGAAGAACCCACTTAACCATTTCAAATACAATCAACTTCCACTAACAGGGGAGCTAGTTAGACCAACACTTCAGCTTGTTGCAGTTGTTTTATTTGCCAGCCACATATATGGAACTGATGAAACAGATGAATGGGGCTCCCATAATGCCATTTTCACAGTGAATTTTCTACTACAAGCATGGCAAAAATGACACTGAGTATATTAGGGATCCAAGAAAGTAAAATTGAAGGAGTAAAAGCCTAATTAAACACTGAAAACAAAGAAGTGGAAATCACCTCAACTCTAACGAGAAATATTCAGCTGATGTTTGCACACAACAAAGTCTTTTGCGCAGTTCTGTGCCGGAGTAGTAGCCTGTCCTCTCAACTGAAGATGGATTTAAAATGAAACGGATGGATCCAGCACGTGAAATTGAAGCTCTGGCACAACGTGCAATGCAGAGAACGGAACAAGACAACGTGACACAGGAGCCTATCTTTAAGCAGATTTCACTTGCTGCCGGGCAGAAAATTGAAGTTACTTACTTTCAAGTTAAACACATAGAAACAGCCTCAGCATATTCACCCTCACAGGTGCAGATGACATGGTGGTAACTTCTTATAGTCCTTTCCCTCACATTCGGAAGTATTTTGAGTGCGGTGCATCCTGCTGTCTCTGTTCCTTCCAGCACCTCGTCTGACTCCCAATTCTATTAGGATTCTCCAGTATCTCATTAAGTCTTATTACTAAATCATCTATATCCTTCAAAGGGGAGGTCTTCTAACTTCAGTTGGTTTCAGGTGGGAGAGCTATTTGTATAGTGAACTAGGTGATGCAACCACTCCGTCTGCTGAATCCAAAGCCTCAAAAACAGCTCTTTGCCTATGGTAAAACACTCTCATCAAGGCTCGTTTCCTTTGCGTTTCAGGGAGCACCCTGGCAAAAATGAAACCTTTTCCTTTTGAATGATACTGATAACAAGACATCACTACCTGGCACTTTGCTCCCCAACTCCCAGCGATGCAAACAGAACCATCCTTTTATTGATCAACTACATCTTCCACTCTATGCTAGAAGCAGTGGATGTGATTATCTGGATATTTTGGGCTGCCACTGCCACCACTGAGAATCAAAGGTAGGGTACACGCAAAAGAATTAAAAATTGTTGTAAAGTGATATAATTTGTCAGCTAATTTGTCACCTAAGGTGTGGGGAGCCAGTGGGAGGATCTTTTCAACATGACCACTAGGAGTTTCGTGGTCGTCAACCATTCTCTCAGGTTTGAGGAACTCAGAAGCAGCCTTAAGACAAAAGGAAGACAGAGACCAACACTTTCATCTAAGAACACTGAAAAACAAGTTCTGACTTTAATGCCTGTTGTTCCACTGGAGTTGCAGGCTCTTTTTATTTGAACAGAATATCAGAAGCTCCGTGAAAGCAGATGAGGTTGGGGATGCCTGTAGCAACTTGTCCAACACCTTCCCTTTCTTTGTCATTTTTTATTTTCTACCCTTTAACATTGTTATGGATTAGTTGCTGTCACCAGCCCCAGCCTATCAAATAATTCCCCTAATAAATGTAATCTGCATTGTAAACAAGTACCTCAAAAACCTCAGTACTTCTGGGCACCTGATTGGAAGTTTGTATCCTATTGGATTCCATAAATGGGTAATAAAATACGTTTCAGCATTGTTTACAGGATTGTTACAAAGTTAGCTGATTAGGTCTGGGTTTGGTTTCATCTACAATAAATAAAACCATGAGCACTCTGCGATGAGGATAACATGACCTTGGTATTTTCATTTTAATAAAGATAGGAAATTGCCAAGATAAGTGATTTTCAGTGTTAATAATTTAACAAGGCAATAGACCTTGTAATTAAAAAAGTTTAAGGAGGCTGCTAAGTGATTTTGATAATGATTCAAGGACCAGTTATAGAAGAGATCTCACTCTCCCTTTCCTAATTAAATATATTGGGAACAGTGGAAACAGGAAGAGCAGATATTAATGGTTTTTATTATAGTGGGCATTTCTATGTTATGTTTATGCCAGAAAAAAGTTTGACAGAAAACAATGTAATGGGCTCCTAAAAAAAATGGTTGATTTTAAAAGAAAAAATATTGCAACTGCTGTTGTAACTTTTGCGGCTTTATAGTAGCCCCCAGGGGAAGTTATACTATGGAAAGTGCTCAGAATATATTCTAACTTTCAAGATGATCCCTCACACACATACCCCATGGCACTGGTAAATCCAAGTTACATCAGCTTTACATAATGATTTCACTCTCATTCTCAGTACAAACAATGACCTTAACACAGGTGAGAATCTGACCCTTCAGCTCTAAGTCAAACTCTATGTTGAGGTTGTTGACAGCTATCTGTCTAGATGCTAATAATGCAAAGGAAGCTTTTGAAGATGAAGGTATTCACCATATGTGAAAGCCTGACTCACCTGTACCTCAGAACTTATAAAAACTGAGGCTGAGAACTTGTAACAGGACACAGAACAGATGCCCCTCAAGCCACAAGACCCAATCTAAAAAGTAATTGGGAACAGAACTATGTAACCCTGTGATCATTGTATTTGGAGTGGTATATTCAGGAATTGTTCTGCAAAGCTGCTTTGGAGCAAATTCCTTTTCTCAGCGCAACAACTAAACTACCAGCTATACCTGCAAGGCCATGTATTCATCCTATGACCCATAATTCAGGCTCCCACCAAAGGTTTGCTAAGGCAGGGAGGGAGCTCACCCCTTTCCAGCAAAAGCAAAAGAACACCCCCTGGTGTGGAGCAGCAAGACTTCCCCCCACCCCCGCAAATCCGGGCTCCTCTCAAATTTATATCAATTTATTATACTGACCACACACCCAGGGTAGGTTCAGACAGTCAAAAAGCCCAAGGCTGAATCGATTCAGTCTTTGCAGCTTAGTCTAAGCCGCACCAATTACATTGAAACAGAAGCGAACGTTTACCTTCAATTTGGAAAATACAGCCACATGCCTGCAGTGGCTCAGGCCAGGCACTAGGGGGTGC
>NW_017729000.1:12725650-12730537 GCF_001723915.1 Gavialis gangeticus | reverse complement strand
AAAATACAGCCACATGCCTGCAGTGGCTCAGGCCAGGCACTAGGGGGTGCTAGAGCACAGGTCACTGGCTGGGTGCTCACTTCCTCTTCCTGTTGAGCCCAAAGTCTCTGGGATTTGCAGTCCAGATTCACAGTAGTAAGACTGTGCAGGGTTTCTCATCACTTCCTCTTCCTGCTTTGCAGTCCACAGTTGCAGCCAGCAGTAAGTTTGAGTGAGGGAAGGGGTACTTAGCCCCCTCCCTGGCCCCCGACCCCAGCTGGGGTTTGCCAGGAATGAAAGGTACTCTTCCCCTGTAAACTAGGCTGCATCCCTTGCTGGGCTTCCTGCCCACCCCCCTCTCCTCCTCTTATCAGGCAGCCCTCACTGCTCCAGCTAGGGAACAGAGGGCAAGGCCAGCCCTAATCTCTGGAGCAGACAGCATAGCATAGCCCAGCCCAGGGCTACAAAGCATGCTGAGGGACTGTGATTTAACTTGAACCAAGAAGGGGTCTGTGACAAGTTTCATAAACCAGTTTGACCCAAATCAGTTAAGTCAGATACTACATTCAACTAGGTTTATCTTGAACCAGTTTCACTTTGAAACTGATTTATGCACACTGAGCTTCTGTTCTGTTACAGGTTTAAACCAGTTTCTGATCACTTAAATATGTTTGTATGTAACTTCTCTCCCTAGCCCCAGGGATCAGGGATATATTACATGGTTCTACAAAAGGGAAAACCTATGCACCAAGATGTGGTGCCCAACTTGAAGTGAGGAAAGACGACCGGGAAACTACAAGCCAATCAGTTTGACCTCAATCCCTGGCAAAATTTTGGAAAAGACTATTAAAGAAACCATTCTTGACAGGCTAACAGAAGGCAACATTCTGAGGGATAGCCAGCACAGGTTTGTTGCGGGTAGGTCTTGCTTGACCACTCTCATTTCCTTCTATGACTAGGTGACATATCACCTGGACAAAAGGGAAGAGGTTGATGTTATATACTTGGACTTTAAAAAAGCCTTTGACCCGGTGTCCCATGACATCCTCATGGAAAAATTGGGCAACTGCATGCTCGACTACTTCACACTCCGATGGCTGAGGAACTGGCTCCAAAGTCAGACCTAGAGAGTAGTAGTTGATGGAACCAAATCAATGTGGCATTCGGTGACTAGTGGCGTCCCCCAAGGCTCTGTTCTTGGACCTGTACTCTGTAATGTCTTCATAAACAATCTGGACACTGGTATGAAAGGCAGACTGGCCAGGTTTGCTGAGGACACCAAACTTTGGGGAAGTCCACACTTGAGGATAGGCTGGTGATCCAGGCTGCCCTCGATAGGCTTGCAGTGGGCAGATGAAAACCTGATGACATACAATTCAGAGAAATGCAAGGTGCTCCACCTTAGGAATAAAAACCTGCATCACACTTATAGGCTTGGCAATGCTATACTCGCTAGCACCATGACTGAAAGAGACTTGGGGGTCATGACTGACCATAAGATGAATGAGCCACCAATGTGATACCGCAACTGGCAAAGCGAACAGAACTCCGGCTTGCATCTACTTATGCATCTCAAGCAAGACCCAGAATGTTATCCTCCCGCTGCACTCAGCCTTGGTGAGGCCACAGCTGGAGTACTGCATCCAATTCTGGGCTCCACAATTTAGGAAGGACCTGGAGAAGCTTGAAAGTCCAGAGAGCCACACGCATAATCAGAGGGCAAGAAAACAGGTCTTACGAAGACAGGCTGCAAGCTATGGGACTCTTCAGCTTGGAGAAGCACAGGCTCAGGGGTGACATGGTGGCAGCCTATTAAGTTAATTAGGGGTGTGCATCAGGACCTGGGGAAACACCTATTCACCAGAGCACCCCAAGGGATAACAAGGTCCAACATTCACAAACTCCTGCAAGACCATTTTAGGTTGGACATAAGGAAAGACTACTTTATTGTCCAAGCCCCCAAGGTCCGAAACAGGCTGCCCCCAGAGGTGGTGCAAGAACCTACTGTGGGCACTTCCAAGAAACATTTGGACGTTTATCTTGCTGGGATCCTTTGACCCTGGCTGACTTCCTGCCCCTTGGGCTGGGGGATGGACTTGATGATCTTACAAGGTCCCTTCCAGCCCCAATGTCTTTGAAATCTATGAAGTTATTCACGGCCAATTTTTCAGACTCCCATGGGTAGAAATTGATGCCTGAATTCCTGGGTGTTTAGTCCTTCAACACTTGTAATAGGAAAAACTGAATATCAGACCCTAGGAGCCTCAGGTTGGACACAATCATAAAAAAAAATTAGGGTTGGAAAGGACCTCAGGAGATCTAGTCCAACTCCTGCTCAAAGCAGGGCCATCCCCAACTAGATCATTCCAACAAAACTCCAAGGATGGAGATTCTACCACCTCTCTAAGAAACCCATTCAAGTGTTTCACTAGCCTCCTACTGAGAGTGTTTTTTTCCTAATATCTAACCTAAACTTCCTTTGCTCCAACTTGAGACAATTGCTCCTTGTCCTGTCATCTGCCACCACTGAGAAAGTCTAGCTCCTCTTGGAACCACCATTCAGGTAGTAAAAGGCTGATATCAAATCCCCCCTCAGTTTTCTCTTCTGCAGACTAAACAAGATTTACCTTGTTTTGTCTGGCATCACCTACAACTTTCTCCAATTCATGCAGGAAATCTGCTGCAAGTTTGAAAAATGAATTAACATTTATTGATTCCCAGGGTAGTACTTTAACCAGAAAAACATGCTTCCTCCCCAAAGTCTGTCCCTAATAATTTTAGCACTGCTTTAGTTTATTTAAAGCATTGTTAAATTTTTCATCTCATGCTGCAAATGAATTTCTCCTAACTCAACTCACCCCACTCAGATAAAACCTTCTTTCCACACTGTATACAGCTGAGCAGCAGCCAAGGACAGTTGACTTAGCTGAATAACATGCACCAGTACTAGATGAAAATTAAACTATAAATATTTTAAAATACCTCATTTCCTATATCAGTAAAGTGAAATGTATCATTTGTTTAAACTTTACTATTAATTATTTCTTTCCTCATTTCACAAAATCAAACCACTCATGAGAAGCTACATAAATAGAGCTTCAACTTTCATGTTGAAAAAAACTCTTCAGGAATATTTTATTCCTTTTATCAGAGCATTGATGAAAGCCATAATTCAATTTCATAGGAGAAAGTTTCTTTTCTTCAGGGGAAGAATTTATCAAGGCATTTCTTGTTGGCAAGACCTGACATAAATTTGCTTTTTTCCTCTCCCTTTTCCTCTTAGTACTTTATGAATTTTTGATTGCCTGTTACTCATTTCTCACTAGCAAATTCAATTAAAGAAAAACAACATTCACTTCTGGTTACTTCATTGACAAATGGCTCCTTTTTTACACAACAGATGATTTACATGCTGTATTCTATCACTAATAAAGGGTTGGATTCAATAAAACCTTTTCTTCTTTTATTAGAGCTCTGTTAGGTGACAGACTACCAGGTCCTCAACTTAATGGGAAAACACCACATAGGCCTGTTGTTACCAAAAGAAAGCAACATTCTCAGCAATATCGCAAGTGACACAGCAAATGCCTTAGAAAAAAAAGTCCATTTCAAAATCTTTGTTCTACACACAGGAGGTTTGGTTTGGTTTGGTTTGGTTTTTTGGGGGAGGGGGGAAAGGGTTGTGTGCATTTTTTAAAGGATCAAGAGAAGAGAAGCACTGCAACAGGTATTACAGCAGGTAGGATTACTACGAGGTCATAATAAGCACCACTCAGACAGCTTTTTCTTTTATTCAGTAACTTAACTATCAGGTGGAATATTTCTGCTATCTGATTGCACTGGGGACTTCTTGGAAGTGTATGGGAGGACCTTTTCAGCATGAGGCCCATTGCCTCCATGTTCACTGCTTCAGGACACAAATGGACACATTTGCTAGTTTTGATGCTGCAGGGAACTCTGTATTCTGGTGCCAATATTTTTGGCTGAGAGCTGAGGAGTGTGTGATGGTGGTCTACTAACTGATTGGGGATTTTCATGGCAGCTATACTATATAATTATTATTTGAATTAGTTCCTGTAAACACACCCACAATATCTGAAAGAGAAAAGCAGGGAAAGCCTCCTGCTATTCTTCAGCCATGGCCTGACCTTGCATTTGCAAGTCTCCCTCTTGAGGCAGCACGTTACAGCTTTTTTCAAACTAATTTTTCAAACCTCATATCTAAAATACATTAGAATTCTGAAAATGAATCAGTCTCTTTAGAGAACGCCTAAAATGAAACCAATGGTATATACTGTTTAAAGAACTTCAAGGATTACAAATGCAGGTTAATTTAAGAACATGCAAATAAGAATCCCTTAAGTACCATATGCAAAGAGGCTTATTACATTTTTAAATATTTGCATAAACAGTTAAAACAAGATGAAAATTATATCTAACTCAGAGGATACATCTCTGCTCTCTATTAGCAAGTCTTAAAATATTCCATAACCCACACAGATAACAGGAATAGGTTGCCCACTTCTATTTTGAGCAACAGCCATAAAATCCTGGGAGAAGGACTGAAGGATAACATTCTTGCTGCGTCTAATGTACAAAATCTTCTTTAACCTATGGTGGAATGAGGTATTAGGAGAATCTGAGAGGTAGACAGAAGAAAATGGAAAACCAGAACTACCTGAGGAAGGAACTTAAAGCAAAGCCCAAGGATGACCTTCCTATTATGAAAGCTGGGCCTGGATCTCTTCCCATCTCATACCTAGATGCAATTGCCAAAAGAAAGTTTGTTTTCCACAGGCTCGGGGTGGCTAGATTTAGAATGAAGTTGGTACTGGGAAGGGACTGCTGCCAAGACACCCAGGAAGAAAAATTGCCTCCACTTAGTTTTGCAAGTCATTTTGGTAGATA
>NW_017729000.1:12715500-12725485 GCF_001723915.1 Gavialis gangeticus | reverse complement strand
TTTTTTTTTTTTTGGGGGGGGGGGGGTCTAAATTAAAAAATATAATCAAAATATGTAGGTTCTGAGCTCTCTCAAAAAATCATTTTTTTTAATAAAATCAAAGGACATCTTAAATTAAATTAAATTTTAAAAATAAAAGTAATTTAAGCCAAAAACTCTTTAATTAAAAACAAGTAAGAATTTGACATTTACATTTTTTCTACTTAACAATCCTACAAATTCATTTATAAACACGTATTCACATAATGCTTCCATGCTGCTAAAATTGCCTTTTGCACAAGAAAAACAAGTCTGAAAAAGACTCCAGCGAGCCTTACATCTTTAATTCAGCAGCAGTGAGGCGAGTGTAGATTTGAATCCTCCAACAGAGCAAAAGCATTTTTATACTCGCCTCCCTTACCTTCCCCCCAACCCTCACTGGGTCCCTACCATGTGGTGATTAAAGTAATAGAGTGGGGTCACCTAGGGACAGACATTCAAAAAGCCTGTGCCTGCATTGATTCAGTCGTTGCAGGTTAGTCTAACCTGGCTAAGTTAACCTAGTTTGTAACCATACAGACATCCCCTTGGGACTGAAAAAAATGCAGGCACATGCCTGCAGTGGCTCAGGCTAGAAGCTGGAGTGGGGGGGGGTGCTACAGTAGCCCTCCCTCCCTTCTATAGTGCTGAGCTGAGGGGGGTGTGGCCAGGCCTGGGCAGGATGGTGATGCCCCTCCCCACACCCCAAGTAGCCCAGCAGGGAATTGATAAGACAGTGTTTATCACCCCTAACTCACTGTTTATCAGCTCATTAAGAAAACAACAGAGGGACATTACCAGCTACCTGCTGATTCTGCCTTTCCCCATCTGCCACAGCACAGACCATAGCCAGCATGTGGTCTGCTAGCTAATGCTGTGTCTGTGTAAGGCAGAGGGGACAGCAGAATCCCTGCTTGGCAGGTAGTGGGGAGGGGGAAGGCAGGCAGATGCCTGCAATCTGTGCTGGAGCCCCAGACAGGGAGCAGAGGGGAGGGGCCAGCCATGCTGTGGAACAGAGAGCCCTGTCCAGCCCAGAGAGCATCCTGAGATGCTGGAGGAGTCTGGTTTATCTTAAACCAGCAAGGGGTCTGGGACAGACATCATATAAACTGGTTTGACCCAAATCAGTTAAGTCTGATACTACATTCAACCAGGTTTATCTCAAACTGGTTTCAGCCATTTTGAAACTGGTTTATGTGCACTGAATGTCTGTTCTGTTACAAGTGCAAACCCATTTCTAATCACTTAAACCAGTTTGTGTGTAATGTCTGTCCCTAGCCCAGAAAGAAGCAACTCTAAAGCTGGAAGGCATAGCCAGCCTGAATCTGACCTGCTCAGCAATTGCTTAAGGTAGCCAGAAGCAAGGATTTTACTAGCAGAAACAATTTGGGTCTTGCCTTCCTGTTTTTCTTTGAGATCACCAGTGCTCAACATTTTTCTTTTTTAAAAAAAGGAAAAAGGAGAAAAAAAACCACAAGTGGGCCAAACTTTAAAATCAGAAGCAGGCTGATGTTCCAGAGGCAGGACAGGAAGATGCAGCCACACTGCCTCTGGCTGTACAGTGCATGCAGAGCGAGCTCTCTGTTCACCAGCACATCAGCCTGGCTCCTGCTGCAGTTCTGCAGGCACTGTGAGCTCTCTGAGCACCAGCTTACCAGTGTGAGCTCTGGCCACACCCACCACTTCGAGGCAGCTCTAGAGCCTAGGGAGTGATCATTGCTACCATTCTCAGTATTTTGCAGCTTTACAATAACCCACCTGACTCAATCTAATTGATCATTCTTTCTTAAGCATACCCAGAAAAAGTTAGCCTGGTGCTACAGTGCAGTTGACATCCATGCTGCACAGGGAACAAATACTGAAAATATAGAAGGCTTGGGTATCCTTCATAACACTACTTTGAGAGGAATGGAAATAGGTGCTGAAAAGACTGAAGACTTGTTCCATCATACTATCCATAGTAAGAAGCAGCTCCTGCAATATTAAATAGTTGTAAGACAATTTTTAAGTTGTTATGAGTTAGTTCATTGATTATTAAAACATACTACAAGCTTTGTAAGGAGAGTTTCCCTCCTAAATCTTATCCATCAGGACATTTTGCCTTGTAAAACAACCCAAGGTGGAGAACTGAACTTCCAAAGTTTACATATGGAAAGCAAGTAAAATTACACCGATATGCATTATTAATTTGTATACAACATATACAAAAACCACACAAAAAATGGTGAAAAGGCTTTTACTTTTTTGCCGTTTAAATTTTGTTTTCCTATAAGCCTTGCTACCTACCCTATGTACCATTTAACAGAGGCTCAAATAGTATATGGGACTTTGTGGAAATCCTCAAGACAGAATTTATCCATAACGATAAGGTTAGCAGGAATGTCAAAAGACTGTTTTCTATGTTTTGTTCATTCCCAAGCAAATTAATTCACCATTACAGTGAAAGAATGTGATTAAATACAAGCATATTTCAAATGATCAAATTATAATAAAACCACAAGCTTCTAGTCTTGTCATTTATTTTAAAAATCTTATTCAAAATATTAAATGATACAAGTCCAAATAAGATAAAAATTACTGAGAAAACAGTTCAAACACCAGTATTTTTTGTGCTTTACTTTCTTGTGATTAAGAAGAAAGAAAGTATTTGACTGTAGGATTTAAAAGTTTAACTGCTTCACTCATTACATAATATCATGCCATCACAATTTCTCTCATGCTAACATCTGTAAAGTTTTGATAATTTTTCAAAACAATACATTAATGCTTGAATACCAAGTCATCAATTATGGTTCTGAGTCGCCATTATTTACACATTTATCAGTTCTAAAAATTAAATCAAAATAATGTACAGATAGCAAAACTATGAAATTGTATACTTTACAACTCATGGAAAAAAACATAAATAGTGAAAGTACAAAAGACGAGGTAAAAAAACCTAGCATCCTAGTAATTTGCTGTACACTAAATCAAACGTTAATTGAATGTGTAACAATTAAAGCAAGGTGCAGTGCTCTCCATAAATTATGGCAGCCCCACATGCTTTTATTTTCTAGTCTGCTTTCCAGTTACCTGGGTCAAAATAACACCAAAATAAATTATTCTTACAGTCCCAGGGTCTCATATTTGCAATAAAATTATGGTTTGTGAAATAATGTCCTAAGCTGCTTTAAAATGTGAGGGAAAATGTGGACTAACAGTAAATCTATGTGTATTTATTTTATTAAAATTATACTATGAGGCTTATTTTCAGTTTACTAGTTTTAAAAATTAAAAATAAAATATCTATAAATGTAATTAGAGAAAATCTTGGGCAGTCAAGAAGTAATAATACCGTCATACAAAACGGGAATTTCTAAAGAAATGTACGCTTTACAGCTTCTAAAATAAAAAAATATGCTTTGTACAGTTACTTTAAAATGCTTTACTGTAAGAAGCACCTGGAGAAGATATGAAGTTTGTCACATGAGCTAGTCTGGCATAGGTAAGAAAAATCTGAGTTAGCCAAAAAATATTTAGATAAAAGTCTGCGGCACTAAGCAGTTTATGCATGAAAAAGTTATAATTTTTTAGACTGTGTTATATAATATACCAGGATTTATGAGCCATACAAGTGATTAGCAGAAAGACCATTAATTTGATTCAGCAATGCCAAACCCACTAATTTATTGGACCTAAAAAATTTTGTACCTTTATTTTTGAATTAGCACTATTAACACTGCTTCAGACAGAAAAGAAGATATACAACATAAAACTGAAAAGGGCACTAGTTATTTAAATCTATTTTCTGTACATCTGATTTGAAACTTGACTTTTGACAAAGAAATAAATCCTTCGTCTTACAGGAGATTTAAATCTCAAAGCCAACCAAGTAAGAGAGCTGCTTATGGCAAATACCTGCACAATATTACATGAACAGGTAGGCAAAGTCAGCAAACCCAAAATTAATGTTTTTTTAAAAAATGTAATCATTGGTAATCTTCAGTGAAGGCATTGCTTCATTAACATTTTGATCTAAACGATGATATTCTACTGTTCTAGAACAAAGACCATCACGCCATCTTCGACTCTGGACCAATAAAAAGATCTGAAAGAAAATGAAGCTAATTTAGAGAAGAATATAATGAAAACAAAACATTTTTGTCAGCTACCAAACAGCCGCATTTTAACCAGTCACCTGTGGTGCTACCCGCCTTATTTTTGCTAACACTGTGAATTTTAGCATACTGTACTTTCCATTTGCTATTCCAGCAAACCCAACTACTGACATCCTGGACCTTGTCCACACCAAGACTTTTCAGCACCTCTTAAAATCAAATACAAGTGCAGCTTCACAGGTAGCAGAAACAGCAATGCGTCAGCATTAACATATAGGTATTTAACATTAATGTCTGGGCTGGGTAACACGCTGATAAAAACACTTTAGTCTGATTTACACCGGCACTTCACAATTGTAATTCCCACTGGAGCTACTGATTTTAGAAGAAAGGTGAGAGAAGTACTTAGAAATCTGTGTAGACAGATGCAACCCTAGAGACCTCCTGTTTCTACTCTCCAGCGATAGAAACAGGCAGTAGTGATAACAGTTTGCAACCCTGACAATTCAAACACTGGAAGTTTAGTCACAGAACTTGGAAGAAAGAATTACCCAAAAATTTGTAGACAGAAGACAAATAAGGCAAAATGTTTAGCAGCATATTTCAAAAGTAATGAAAGCCCTTCGGAAAAAAATGTTTTGTACTTTAGGCTTCTTTGGGATTATAAAGCACTACAGCAAAATATTAATTAAAAGTTTGTTTCAGTCCCATCCAAACACAGGGCCAAATCTATTTTCCATGGAGATAAGGAGAGAGTGGAGAAATGAAACACAATCAAGCTTTTCAGGGCATTAATCAAAACAGTCTACAAATTTTAGTTCCAACTTCTACGAGTCCTTTAACATTATCTGCAGATTCTGAAATAAGACAACACTAATAAAGCAAGACCTGAGATCTATTTCTCCAGTCTACATTCATTCTCCATTTAAAAATCACTGACATGCTTCATCACAGTCGCTAGAATTTCAAAGAATTCAAAGTACTAACTTTAAAAGTTGTGGGAAAGGGTTAAATCCTAGGAATACCCAATTTAAATGGTCTTAAATTTCAAGTATCATCATAATTATCTCAAGAACACTCACTTAATTGAGGGCTAAGTTTTCCTTAATGTAATGTTTATAATCCTGGACAGATTCAAATTTAGTACAATCACCTTCATGCAACTTTGCTTTGCTTGATATAATCACGTTCCATCAAGGATACTGCTGAACTGATTCATTACTGATGTTATCATTTAATTGATTTTTCCAACCCAAACTGCCTGTAGTTTCAAATTCACTTTTCTTTATGCATATATAGAAACATATTAAGGATCAGTGTAACATCATTACCAAATACTGCACAAATGTTTTTAGAAAATTTTTTTCTTTGCAGAACAAAATCAGTTTTTTCATGAAGAACTTTGAAATGTTAAAGTAAAAATATTTTGAAACAACAAGGTATACTCTCTGTTTGACCAACACACCTACCTTTCTCTTATTGTGATACGAGATATAAACAACAGCTACTACGAAGGCAACTATAACGAGGTGGAAAAAGAAATGGCTGTCTTCTTCTTCCAGTCCTGTTACAGAGGAGTCCTTTATCTTGTCTTCAAGGGATTTCACATCCTCGTTATAGATGCTAATGGTATCAGAGTCGTCATCTTCTGGCAAATCTATAAGGTCTGAATTGAATCTGGAATTGGATGTCATCTCATATGTGTTATAGTCTTCACCATCATCAGGCTCAATAATTTCTTTTACCAATGGTGGAGAACTATTCAGTACATCTTTGAAATCTGTTATAAGATCATCTTCATCAATTTTTGTATCTTCAGAAGCATCAACATCCATTTGCGAGATGGGACTAACAGTTGTAGAATGGGCAGTAGCAGATGTAGCCAAGTTGTCCTTCCCCACAGTTGGTTTAAGTGTGACAGCAGAAAGGTTTCTAAGAGTTCCTGAGGGCAACTCTTTATTTGGTATCGTTGTCAAATTTTGCAGACTGGCTGCCGGCATCTGAGATTTAGTAACTATTTCACTGTTGGAAGTAACGTTTTTCTCAGACTGCTCCACGTCTTGTGCCGTACCTAGAGAAGGGGAAAGCCATTATACTCAACCTCTATATTTTTCGGTACAACACGTACACACCCACACACAGCCCAAGTAAGACTTTTGATGTATTTTACAACAAAGAAATGCTACTGGGGTAGGCCCATCTGAGCACAAACACATTCTGGAGGGTAAAGCTGCCGTACCTAAATCCATACTGTAGAACTTAAAATGAAGAGGATTCCTACTCCACTCATGTAAGTGTCAGAACATATACAGCACCACATGCTATGCAACAAATATGATAAATTGTTTCAGGTAAGTGATATCTAAATTTTGTTTGCTAAGTTTTTTTTTTTTTACAGTGGTAAAAAAATCTCATTAAAAATAAAAAATACTGTATTGATTTCAAAATGCCTGGACAGCTAACCATGTTTACTCATGCACTGCATGCCCCTTTCCACAAAAAAGCCCTCCAAAATTAGAGTACATATATTAAGCAAGGAAACTGATTTCCATGATAGAGTGGAGGCATGAGGATGTCAGAATGGGTGCTGGGCCCAAGCTGGGCATGCAGGAAGGATGAAGCCCACTCCCTGGGCGCTCAGCTTCTGAAGCTTTAACTCTGTTACAACCCCTGCCAAATTGACAGCAGCTTTTGGATGAGCCGCCAGAAATAACACGGCAAGTTCACACTGCCTTATCTTGATCAGTACGTACACCTGTTAGCAAAAGACAATAGATGTGAAACCCAGAAACTTGAAAAGCTTGCCTGAATATCAAACTGTTCTCTTTCCTTCTGAAATAGCATGAATTAGAACTAGTGCTATTAGGCTCCTATACATGTGCAGGAAGGCTGCTCCCATGTGCTATAATTACAGGGCGTTGCAGCAGGCCCGATTAATCAAGTCTTCTGGAGCATGGTAATTACTGAACTCCAGCAGACTCCAGTGTCATGTGTATCAACGTCCCCGCGCTGAAAAACAGCAGCGCTTTAAACTAAAGCTCACGCAACAAGATTTAGTTCAAAGCACCCCACTGCCATTTTTCAGTGCAGGCACGCTGGTATATGTAACACTCTGGGTGCTTTTAATTAAAGTCCCCCCTCCTGCCTCCCAGAGCACGTCTATAGATGTTCATTGTCATTAAACTTTGACTTACCTTGTTTCCAATTGACACATCATTAAACGTGAAATGCAAAAAGTGTATTCACATAGGTGTCAGTTATTAACCCACACAAATCAGAAGTGTTGCCTTGCCAAACTGTCCTGAAAGACACTTACAGTCTTTGAAGACCCCAAGGTTTGACATCAATACTTAAAAACAAAACCTGGAAAGGCTCTTAGCGTTCCATTCCTACCTCACCTCAGGGCCAGGAAAGTTGCTACTCAAATTACAACTGCAATCTGAAATGTTATTTTTCAGGATCTCCAAGTCTGCTAAGTCCAGGGGTGGGAGGCATGCAATTGTATAAAGCTACATGAAGTTCACAAAACCAGTAAGATACTTTTCTAAATCAAAAGAAGCAAAATGGACAGTATTTGGCTTTACTCTTGGCCATTTAAGTGTTATGCTTAAGCAACACAACTAGGTAAATTTGTGGATATATTAGCCTGTTTTCAAATTAACTAGCTACAGTGCAAATTATATAGTCCAGCTTGTCAATATAAGCATTCTACATTTCTCCACTTGTAATCTCATATTATTATTGGGGATGAATGATGATGCTGTTCTTAGATCCCACTGCATCAAAAACGGCTCAGATAGGTAGAAGATAAGAAACAAGAAAAGATTGCCTATTCAACAATAAAACTGAAATTCACCCCACCCCACTCATTCCTGCTTCCCTGCCTATTACACAGGAAAGCAATCCTGGTTGCCCATACCCCATGAAGCATCTACTAAACTCTGAATGCTACTTACAATAGGGGTGCGCAATTATTTTGGCTGGAGGGCCAATTAACCAGTTTTGATGAGCTGTCAAGGGCCACACACAAAATCTTCCAGAAGCTATTTTAACAAATTATAGATAAAAAATTGATCACATACTACAAATCAAACATCTACTATAAGGTATTTTAATTTCCAAAAATAATTTGGCCTGATTTACACTGTATTTTAGTAGTGTATATACAGGCACTTGCATAATGGCTCAAAATAAAGTCTTACACTTGTATATTGTGAGTGGGAGAGTCAGGGGAGGGGAAATGTTGGGGGCTGTCTGTTCACTAGGTCCCAGGAACTGGCCAGGATTAGAAGGCGGCATGAGGCATGTGCAACAGAGCTCACCTGGGCAGTTCAGGTGCAATCTGTACCCCCTCCCCCCTCCCTGCCCCCCATCCAGCCATGATGCTTCACATGAGGCCAAGCCCAGCCCGCTCTCACCTGGGAGAGTTAGCAACACATCCCTCCCTGTGCACACTGGACAGCCCCAACACACAGCTTCTTGGTGGAGCTGCTCCCAGTGTACCTGCAGCCTCCTGGGTACTGCTCAACTGCCCCTGCCTCCAGAGGCTCCGCCTCCTGACCTTGCTGCACCACTCCAGGCTGGGGTGGGGAAACCACAGCCAGGCAGCTCCTGCCCCAGTGCACAGGGCTCCATCTCTAGCACCCAAACACCTTCCACCCACTCTGCCTGCCCGCAGACAGCTACTCATCGCACCAAGCAGGCAGAGTGGATAGAAGATGGTTGGGAGCTGAAGCTGAGCCCTGTGCTAGGCAGGAGCCATCCAGCTGGTGTGCCTGTGTTCGTCCGTCCATTTCTGGGTATGGTGCCTGGCATGGCTTCCCTACACTGCCTGAAGCAGCACAGCAGAGGCAGGAGGAGGAGGAGAAGCGGCTAGAGGGAGAGGAAGCCAAGCAGTACCTAGGCAGCTACAGCTGCACTGGGAAGAGCCCCACCAGGAAGCTGCGTGCACTGGTTGGGGTTCTCAACAGGTACAGGCAGAAGCACAGCGCAGGCTGCTCCAGGCAGCCAAGGACAGGGTTCAGCCCCAAGCAGAGCACCATGGGGACACCTGCAGGCCAGATGCAATCAATTGGTGGGCCATATTTTGCCCATGCCTGACTTGTAAATTTAGTAAAAACCAAACAAACAAACAGAAAATCTTTTACTAATCTTTTTTCCTACCATTCGTAGAAGAAAATACTAATCTTTTATTAGAAGCTTTCAAGCAATGAAAAATGTCCCTTGATTCACTTCAAAATGATTGGTTCTACAGAGCTTCCAGCTCCCACATCAATATTATTGATGCAAAAATAAGGAAAAATGTGATTTTGAGAATCCTCTCTTATATCCTTTATGTCCCACAATTTTTCTCCACTCTCCTAAGTGATTAGGGATATCAAGCAAGCCATGATTCAGATGGGTGTGTAGATGCTTTTCTCAGAATGATATCTTAAAGTGTGGAATTTGTGTATGTCGACTGCAGATATCTATGGCATAACACTTGGAAACAAATATCAAGTTATGCCTCCTAGGCTCACTATTGAGAACAAATCTAAAGCAGCAAGGGGTTTTGATGCTATCTTTTATTTGACCAGCTGTAGAAGTGAGCGAGACGGTAAACAAGCTTTTGAGTAGGCAAACCCAAAACCCTGTCGACCATCTCACACAAGTCTACAGTTGATTCAGTGAAAGATATGACCAAAAAATTCTTTCTTCTCATGTATTTCCTGGACCATTGCTGCTACAATACCACTGTAACCTTACAACAACAAAAAAATCCAAAGATGTTATAGAGCAGCAGGCTATGCAGTATGTCCAGCCTTTCCCTTCACATTCAAACTGTTGCCGAGATTCATAACAGGGTAGACAAACTACAAAAGTGTTCTTGG
>NW_017729000.1:12710194-12710500 GCF_001723915.1 Gavialis gangeticus | reverse complement strand
GGCTGGGGTGGGGCATGTGGGCCTTGCAGGGGGGGTGGTATCCCCTGCGGGAGCCATTTGGCTCCCGTTGGGGACTGAATCCCTTGTTGGGAGGTTGAACCCTTTGTGTGGGGGATGAACCCCTTGTTGGGCTGAACCCCTTGTTGGGGGGCCATAGCCCTTGTGTGGGTGCTGAACTCTCTCTTGGGGGGCCAAACCCCTTGTGTGTGGGCCAAACCCCTCGTATAGGGGCTGAGCCCCCTGTTGGGGGGCCGTAGCCCTTGTGTGGGGGCCATCGCCCTGTGGGAGGGCAGCAAAATATGTATT
>NW_017729000.1:12700491-12705194 GCF_001723915.1 Gavialis gangeticus | reverse complement strand
TTTTTTTTTTTTTTGGGGGGGGGGGGGTTAACTGGCTTTATTTTCTCTTCCTTTTTGTTGCCTTTGACCCAGGTGTCAGGCTAATTAGGGGAGGGTACTTAAATATAATCTCAAACTAGAAAGTAAAGAGCAAATTTACTGAGTCTCTTTAAAAGAATCAATGGTCAGATGAAACTCTGTAAGGAAATAAGTAAATAAAAAATTTAAATACCAAAAGAAGAACTGAGCCAAATGGAGGCCTTATAGCCTGTAATTTGCAACTATCCAACCTCCAGACTTCCAAAAGGGAAGAAAAACACAATGTTAAGACTGTTGGAACGACAGGAGGTGGGGCCACATTTTCACTGTTTGCCAACAAACCTAAAGATACACAAGGTTAACAAACATTTTAAAGGTCATTTAAAACTGACAGGAACAACCAACCAAAACCCCAAACTGATTTCCCTGCCCTTCCAAAACTGGTATATTTAAACTGAATACTCAGCTCTCCATTAAGAATCCCAAAGTCCCAGGAAGATATGGTAAGCAGCCACTGAATTTGTGGTAACTCTACTTTTTACCTCCCTTTCACTCTCCCAACCTGCTCAGTCATAAAAAAAAAATGAAACTGCTACAGGAAAAAAATTTTGCTTTGTATGTTCCATGACTGTGGGTTAAAATTATTTCGTGTGATACATACTGACTGACAAAGTTACAGGAGAAAGGCAACACAATCAGACAATTGTATAATCAGTATAAAGGAAACCAATACAAGAATTACATTTCCAAACGGAATCTAGTAACTTTTTTCTTTCAGTTTGACTTTCAGCTATTTTATTATTCCATAATCATCTTTCATTAGTACCTGAAACAGGTTTACAAGGTAGTATTAAAACCACACAGCATGTCATCTAACAAAGTAGCATATTCCACTACAGTTATTCATGGCATATTTTTCCCCATTACTGATTATATTATTCAAGGTAAAATACATGCCATAAGGTTGACTGACTTATAAAGAGCTACTTTCTATTCCGCATGACTTTGTTAAAATCCTTTTTAAAGGCTGCCACATGAAACTGATTTAAGTTTATCACCACTGAATTTCTGGCAAACTATTATGACAAAACCCTGTCAAAATCCCTTGGTATGTTACAGTGAAAACTTTTTGATGTTACAAAGAAGTGACAGTGCAAACTTGCCACGTGTCCATAAAAAAAAAAAATCAATTACAGGCAAATGTGTACAAAGCTCAACTGAGAATGCCACCTCTGCAGTCAGGCATCAAACATTCTTAAACCTAAATCAGGCACCTTGGCTTGGGATTCACATGTTAAGCAGGGCAACACCTAAGCTCACCAAAAAGAAATATAGAAGAGAGGGTGTCTTAAATACCAGCTCCCCCAGACTTGGGCACCTAACTCAGGGGGCTGTAAGTGGGAGCCTACGTGAGACTGAAAACTGCATACAGACTTTATATACAGCTAACCATGTCATCCTTTTCTAAACTATAGCTGGAGGAGGAGGAGATAATGCCACTGGCCTTTTGTATAAAAGTCTAGTGGTTAGAGCTCTTTCCCTAGTTGGGTTATAGGTCCTATTCCATCTGTTACTGACGATGGTGATTCAATCAAAATTGGGACTTTCTGGTAACCAATAATGAACAGTTTGATTAACAGGATCTTCCTGTTGGCTATTGCTTGGATTTCCCTCTTGATTTACACAATTACAAGAACACTTTGAAGATGCTGAGCTGAAGGGTATAAAAGAGGAACGCAGCAGCTAACAGGGGGCATTTCAAGAATAAAAATCACTCAACTCAAGAACTATTACTGCACCCAGCAGATCTTCTGACAAACAGATCCACACCATGAGAAGATGACAAGACCGAGGCTGCCTCTTTGCCTGTATTGATGAGATACTATCACTTTTACAGCTAAATATACTGGAATTTGCTTTTCTTTAGGGTCATTTAATAGTTTATAGCTGTAGTAAATAAAGCCTCTCTGTCATTTATTGAACAAGTTGTCATGTCAATCCTTTATGTACTAGTCCTGAATCCCATTTCATAACTCAACAGTGTTGAAGCAGTTTTGCAGAGAATTATACAAAAACAAGGTAGTGTTATATTTAGCAATTGCTAAACAAATTTATTTAGAGGGGAGACTACTGTTTCCTGCAAGGAAAGTCTTAAGAGTAGTGGGTCTAATCCTGAGGAAAAAAATGAAGATCATCCAACTACTCATTTTTGTGGCATGTTAACCTGCAGCTTCAAATATTAGGAAACTGCTTAAGAAATAATGCATACTTTACACATTCACTATGTACCATAATATTAAAAAAAATCCCAACAATCTGTTATGCTAAAATATATAGAAGCATATCTTTTAACACAGGACTATTTAATAGTCTATTAAAAATAGTCTATTAAAAATACCGAAGGAGTTTCTTGACATGCTGAAAAATTATGAAAGTTGGCACCTAATGCATCTAACCACTTACAACCAGACACTTGTGTCAAATTACTTCCAAGGAGAATATTATACAAATGTTAGTGAATCAAAGTTATTCATGAAGCCATGTACACTTACAAAGGATTGTAATGGGCTACTACTTGTTTATACAGTACACTTTTCCAAAATGAAATATAGGCTTTACCAATCCTGGGAGAGAAAGAGAGATTATAGGGTCTTTCAGCTCCTAAAATAACAGAAATATTAACAATTTTTTTTAGTTTAACATTGGTCTTATTCATTAGCTACGAGGGAACTATTTATTTAAACTACTATCTTTGCTTCTCTTGGTGGAGTTTTATAATTTTCGATTTTGTCTCCATCAAATTAAGACCAAAACAATGATTCATTGATCAAATTAAGACAGGAAAAAATGCTTAGTTGATGCTACCAAAACAAGTTTTCCTAGGTCCCAAGCTACAATTCTGCAAGCAAGTCCATGAATGTCTAACTTCTACTGGCTAGTAAGATACCAAGAAAGAGATTCTCAATATGGACAATCATATTTGACAATCATCATTGACTCCAAGATGAACATGGGTCGGCAATTTGGGGAGGCAGTTAGGAAGGCCAACCGTACCTTGTCATGCATCCACAGACGCATTTCAAGCAGGTCAAAAGAGGTGATCCTCCCCCTCTATGTGGCACTGGTCAGGCCGCAGTTGGAGTACTGCGTCCAGTTCTGGGCACCGCACTTTAAGAGGGATATGGACAGCATAGAGAGGGTCCAGAGGAGGGCCACTCGCATGATCAGGGGACAGCAAGGCAGGCCCTATGAGGAGAGGCTACGGGACCTGAACCTGTTCAGCCTCCAAAAGAGAAGGCTGAGGGAGGATCTTGTGGCCTGTTATAAACTAGTCAGGGGGGATCAGCAGGCATTGGGGGAGTCACTGTTCCCCCGAGCACCGCCAGGAGTGACCAGGAATAACGGTCACAAGCTGGCAGAGGGTAGGTTTAGGTTAGACATCAGGAGGCGCTATTTCACGGTCAGGGCAGCTAGGGTCTGGAACCAACTTCCAAGAGAGGTGGTGCAGGCTCCTACCCTGGGGGTTTTTAAGAGGAGGTTAGATGAACACCTTGCTGGGGTCATTTGACCCCAGTACTCTTTCCTGCCATGGCAGGGGGTCGGACTAGATGATCTGCTCAGGTCCTTTCCAACCCTAGAAACTATGAAACTATTCCTTACATGAATACCTCAAAAAACAAAGATTATATTTAAAATGCATCAGCAAGGATTAAGCCTTATTAATATTAATCTTCTTCCTTAACATGTAGATCAAATAAGCAATCCTATGTTTTACTCCATCATAAAAAGCTGATAATGATAAATTCAAACTAGGCCTATGACTTCATTATAGTGAGTGATGCAGACAGTCAGAAAAGTCAGTCCCCCTGATGAACTATGAAAAGAAAGCCTTATTACATAGCAGAATTTTTTTCTGTAAGCAGACAAAAATGTGTTTAAAATGCACAATGTCATGTAAAGAATATGAAAGTAGAGGCAACAGGATTTACTGTCTGATACATTTCTTTTCAGATTTATTTATATACTTCTAAAAAAAAAACTCTCCCCTGAACCTCTTTTTCAAGTAACATCTTCCTATTTCAAAGCATGATTTTCTCTCCATTTTTTTTTTTTTTTTTTAAAAGAGGTGGGGGTGAAAGGGTAGGCTATAACTCTTCAGTCTCTGTAGCATAAGTTACAAGTAACAATAACAGGCAAAAAAAAATGTAGACATAATTAAGCCAACACCGCTGCTCAAAGCAAGCCATGTACCAGGATAACATGGGTTTGTTTTCTGGGCACGAGAGATAATTCTAGACTACAGTCTCTAAAGGAGTTGCATACCACCAATAACACTCTGCATTTGACAATCTCTATTCACATACATAGTAAAGAATATACATAATTTACTGACAGCCTCTACGTGTGGATATGGTATTAAAAGTCAGAAGTAAAAACATTTCAGGATAGGAGTCATGTCTTTATACATATCTGCACAAAACACAAAGCAACACAGAATGAGGATCTAAATATAAAAGTTAATTCCATTACATTTTAATTAATTACTCCTGTACCACAAAAAAAAAAAAAAAAAAAAAAAAAATCTCTGAAACATTTTATATAAACTTGTCCTAATCTGCAACCTGGACACCCACCCAAATAAAATGGGCTTATTTCACATGTGGAGGGGGGGGAAAAAAAAAAAA
>NW_017729000.1:12700137-12700481 GCF_001723915.1 Gavialis gangeticus | reverse complement strand
CAAGGGGGGGGGGGGGAAAAAAAAAAAAAAAAAAAAATCAGCAAAAGACTGCAAATATAAATCTTAAGGAAGCTAACTTTTTATGCTTAGCTTCCTTAAGATTTATAGCTGCAGTCAGTGGTCATGTGGTGAAAACTATGCAACCTCATCTGTTGTAATACAAGTCTGAAATTCCCTTAAGTCATAGCTCAACTGGTGAAGGTCAACCTTTTTGGCAGACATGCCACAAATTAGACCTTGCACCCTCCCTGAGTGCCACTCCAGTGCCTCCCCTCCATCTGATCTATTGCTATACTCCCAGCCCTGTGTTCCCTGCCCGATACCCTGCCCTGCTCCATGCCCCA